>NW_006792683.1:2084775-2133117 GCF_000442215.2 Lipotes vexillifer
AAAAAAAAAAAAAAAAAAAAAAAAAAAACTAGAGCACAGGTATAATATCATTACAAGCACGTTTTAAAACATAAAGGGGAGCAGGTAGTACACAAAATAAAACACACCCCAGTTTTACTTAAGCCATTCCCCACTTTTTATTTTCTTAGGCTAACATTCAAAACAAATTTACTTGAACACTACTCGATGCTTATTAACTAAACTTATACAAACTTTCAGAAACATATTTATTATACATTTGAGTTATGCTATAATCAGTAAGTCTGTATTAACACACATGTATTTGTAGCACTACACCTATTCAGAATCATCCCTTTAACTTTCTGAAAAATTGAACATATTCTCAAATATTACCAATAGCACAACAAATGTTTAATTCTCCAATAAATACAAAAGATACTTGCACAGGATAATGTTTAACATACCAATATTTTTTGGTGGGGGAGGGAACATTATTCTAAGTCACGGCCTATGCAAGCTATAAAAATAAAATAAAACAAAATATTAAACAGTCTTGCCACTAAGTTTAAAATGTACAGCACATTTGCTTTGCCCTTGATGTCATAGTCTTATTTTTCAATTCATATCTTGTACACTGTAAGTTAATTGCTTTTGGAAAGTACTTATTATTCATGTAAAAATTAATGTGCCAATGTGTTTAAATCCTCTTAAATGACCATTCATGCATCTTTCTTCTTTAAGTACCAATGAAATCTGTCAAGACATCAACGCAAAATGGTTTTAAAGAAAGTTCTAATAGAGATTTTTTTCTGCTAACACAAGATTTTCATATTCACCAACTTTACTTAAATTCCATTAATTTTTTAAGCTACTTTTAATAAATTCACCAAGTAAAATTTTTAGGCCCCGAAGTCTGTCATTTGTGTTCCAGCTGACATTATGAATATTAATAACAGTGTTATCCTGATTAAATAGGCTTCATATGAAATCCCTGTGAATCCTATAGCTCAGACATCTCATTTTTCCAACTCTTTATGAATTTGGATTCAGACATTAAACTGGAAAAATCTTAAAAAACAGATTTAATGACACATTTGCATACTGTCAAGCAAAAATTACATGTTCTAATGATTCAATTAATTACAACTTACATATCTATATATTGTAATAGGACTAGAAGATTTTTGTAAACATCAACATATTTTACACATCTACTCATTATAGGACAAAGGATTAAGACTATTAAAATATTGATTCCTTTCTTTACACTCACCTTAAATATTTGATATCAAGAACTTTTCAATCAAAAGTTATATATTCACATTAAAACCAGTGGGATGATTTTTATAGTAGACATCAGATAAACTAGGCTTCTTAAAGTGCTAAATCATTGTATCACAGACAAAATATGTTAATTGTTTTATCATTATTAATGTCACCAGGTTCAAGCAGCAAAATAAAATCTAACTAAACTTCATTTTTGTGTTAGAAAAAATTACCCATGCTAAAAAAGAAAAATAAAATCTTTACTCTAACAGACAGAACATACCATATCAGCATCTGTTAAACTAAAATCTTCTCCATCACAGATTCCTGACCTCATTCCTCCAAGTTGTTTTTAGTTCTCAGAAGAAGTGAAAAAAGGAGAAATTAATAGCCAGGGAAACCGTATACCTGCTTCTCTCTGTAAATATACTGGAATCTGAATATATCTACTACCTAAATTTCCTACTTTCACCCTATCGAAAAACAGAGATTGAAAAAAATTAAACAAACATCTCTATGCTCTCAAACGGGACTTGACTCTCCTTGTTTACTCAGCAGTAAAATACCTGATGAAACAAAATTTGTTCTTTGACTAGTCTAAAATTTCTAATCTGCCTAAAAGTTATAAGTAATTCTGACATTTATCCTTCAAAATTAAACAATCCTTCTTTGATAGAAAGGCACTTAAAGAAGGAATTTCATTCCCCAATGTAACAACACCCAGGATTTTTTAAAACTTATTTTAAATAGGAGATACCCTTCTACCTTACTCCACAAAAGCCACACACGGGCAAGGTGATCGGCTGACTTTGTTTAATGGTGTTTTTTTTCATAATGCCTCCTTAGTTAATCTCAAATTTGTGTAATGTGAATCCAAAGCGTCAAACTAGGAATCATTTATAATACTGCCTCATATCCAACTATATCTAACTATAACCATGCCAAATTTTGGATTCTCTAGATTGAGAAATGTTGATAATTTCTGCAATGGAATGGTTTCATTAAATGGCCAAAGGAGAGCACTGTATTTCTGAGAGCCAGATATTTTAACATATAACTCAACATATACAACATATGCATATTTTCTACTGCTGGATTTTCATCTTATGAGACAAAAGTCTCTCAAACAGCCACAGTACCTGGCACATTCTCTCACAAAAAGAATTCCTTTCACATCACAGCCCACTCCCTACCAAGCTCCAGACAACCCAAGTTCCCCACAGCCTGGAAAAGCAAGAAAAGGTTTAGGGAGAAAGGATAAAAGTAGCCCCATGCAATAGCTATCAAAATTGTAAATACATATACTATTTGACCCCTCCACTACTAAAAGTCTTTTTAAAATATGTAGAACATATTTGTATGTACAAAGATACACACTGAAGCAGTATTTATTTGTATGAGAAAATACTCATGCTTTAGTCATACTGAACTTCTTTCTGTTCTTGAACTCACCAAGCTTATTCTTGCCTCAGAACCTTTATACTTACTATTCCCTCTGCCTAGAATTCTTTTCTCTAGATCTCTAAACCATTTTTTCTTATCATTTAGGCCTTGCTCAAATTCACCTCTTCAAAAAGGCCATCCTATCTAAAGTAGAAACTCCTCTCTCACTCTCATCACATTACCTGTGCTACTACCTTCATGAAACCCATTCGTTTAGGTTTTATTTCATTGTTTTTGATATGTATCAGCCAACTATGCATAAGGAAATTACATTCAGACACAGCCCTTGCTTTTGTCTTTCATCTGTGTCCTTAGAAGGGTGTTTGGCATACAGTAAGTACTCAGTATGTATTTGATGGGTATACAGGTGGACAGACAGATGTGGAAGATTCTCTCAACAAGTATTTGTTAAGAACCTATATATTATGTGTCAGTCAACTGTTCTAGGAGTTAAATATAAAATAAATAGGTAAGACAAATAAATTTCCTACCCAAAATAAATCTTTAGCTAAAACAATACACGTACAGAACATGGATAAATTAGACAGAAAAAAATGTAAAATTACACTTATATATGTAAATATACATGCTTGAATAGGATATACATAGGAAACTATTACCAGTGGTTACTCTGAAGAAAGGGCCTAAAAGAGTTGAGGCAGGGAAACTGAGAGACTGAGGGAAAGAAGTATTTCTGTTTCATTTTATATCTATCTATGTATATAATTTTATTTTTTTACCAAGTACATGTATTATTTTTAACTTAATGATCAAATATTTATTAATAACCTTGGAATTTAACAAGAAACTCTGAAGGAAGCCACATTATATCTAAGAGATTCAAAATGAATAGAGAGAAAGTAATCTTTATGACTCCCTTGAAACTTTGAAAAAATAATTATTGCCTAATTAACTTATATAATTATACTTTGTTATGGCTGTTTGCTTGCTTGCTTGGTTTATGAAGAGTGAAAAGTTCTAATTTAACTAATATATGGCAGAAATTTTTTAGAACAGAAAAGTTTAAAATGAATGAGTTTCCTGAGAATTAAGCACACATTTCTTAAAACAGTCACACTGCTTTGTTCAATTAGGGACTATTATTATAGTCTTAGTGTTCGGGATTCTAACGTTTAAAAGTTTATAATAGAAATTACTATCAAAAAAGACGAACTACTTCCCATCATTTGAAATCGTGGAAGGGCATCAAATTAAGAGGAAATAAATATTTAGTGTTTAAGATATATGGCTTTCAGATTTTCAAAACCTGGAACACTGCATATACCAGATGGAACATTGCAATAGCTTTCAGCGCCAGTTACAAATGACACTTTGAGAATGAATCTGGTATTGCATGGCCTACTGATAAAATTTTAGAAAGCAAAACTTTAAAACTAGCGTTATTTTCAGAGGGTTAATGGGATACAGGATTTTCTAAACTATCCTGAAACGTTTTGCCCTAGGCCAAACTAAACTAAATCACTTAATCTAGCATAGAACAGAATATAAAAACAAAGTCATCTTATAGAATAGTTTCTCTAGGGAACAAACAGCCTGTTTTCTTAAGATTCATGTGATTGCCAAGTTCTGATGCAAGGACACACTCCTTCACACAAAGGCTTACATTTCCACACAACCAACTGAAGTTCTTGGCAAATCAACGGTAAAAAAGTATTAAGAGTAACTTAAATCGATCTGTAATGACAACTGGTATGAGCAGCCACTTGAAATCAAATAAAAGAACAGTTGTCAGAAAACGTCTTTCTAAAATAATCATATAAGTTCTTAATTAATTCATCATATTTCATAATGCTTACTAACAGACTTTATCAAAAAACTGTTTAATAATTCTCTATAGTTTATATAGTTAAATAATAAGTAGTTAACAGGGACATTAATAACAAATAACATCAACATACTCCAATAACAAGTTATACTTTTGCATTTTGAATACTTTTTTTAGTATTAATTCTTTTCTTTATCGAAGTATAGTTGATTTACAATGTTGTATTAGTTTGCATTTTGAATACTTAATAGCAGTTTATACATTGTATAATAAATATAATGTTTATCTATGCAATTGGCTAAAATTACAGTACCTAATCATTCCCAATGGACAGTGTGCTGTATGCAAACTATGCATTTCACTTTTTAAATTGTACTGTTAAAGGCAACTTCTAGGTTGCAAAATACAATTACTAGAAACAAAATCTTTAAAGAAAGTACAACAAATGTTATGCTTGCAGCTCTAATTTCTTGTTCAATATCAAGAAAGTCACAGCCATCAGCTTCATTTATCTGACGACCTACTAAAGCTCATGTAACTTCTTAAGTCATTCTTTTTTTTTTTTTTTTTCACTGTTTTGCCCTCTCCTGTTGCGGAGCACAGGCTCCGAACGCACAGGCTCAGTGGTCATGGCTCCCGGGCCCAGCCGCTCCACAGTATGTGCGATCTTCCCAGACTGGGGCACGAACCCGCATCCCCTGCATAAGCAGGCAGACTCTCAACCACTGCGCCACCAGGGAAGCCCAGGAAAGTTATTTTTTAAAAAGTCTCAAGATGGCAAATCAACTGATTTAAAAATACTACTTACAAAATTAATAGTAATCCAACTGTACAGTGTTCCAAAGTACTAAATTAAGCAATGTGTGCTGTTAATTTTTTAAGACATTTTCCAAAAGACAATGCTCTTTCATTTTAAAAAATAAGAATTTTATTTAAGAAATTCCATCTCTACGATGTGTTGATTTATACTATATTCATGATTATTGCAAAATGGCTGTATGAATAACCTGACATTTTACACTACTAACTGTATAAGAAAACCTTTTATAAACTGTGTAGAAAATAAAGAGAAACCAAAAACTGAAACTTATCTAGTCATAAATATTAAAACTATTATAAAAGAGCAGTCAAACATTATAAGGCTTCTGGTGGCAGTAACACTAACTAATAATAACTAATAAACATATTATCCTGGGGTAGGAGTTGTGGGTAGAGATTGGGGGAGGGAGGAGAGCAGGACTCACAGGGCAGGCAGAACATGGCGTGTAAATGAAACAAGACTAACTATCATGAGCTATGAAGGATAATTGTTGAAGCTGGGTTATGAGTACGTAGGGGTTCATTATTCTGTTTCTCTACTCTTCTATGTTTGCAATTTTCCATAATAAATAGTTTAAAATACATATTATAAAAGAGTACATACACTATCATTTACTTTCACAGAACTAGCAATGAGTATTCCATTTTATAATAGAATGTTATCAAAATCTCATCAGTCTCATGTCTGATACATATATACGCACAACATATCACGCAACAAATACTGCACATCTTCCACGAATATATACACACACACCTCACACGGATTCTATATTACATGTCATTTAGAGAAAAGCCTAAAAATTTCATCTTAGTATGTAGGAACCAAAAAGAGAATATTATCCGCTGAGGGATATATACTTTAGTTATTAAAATGCTTTGGAATTACTCCCTGACCTTAAATTTAACAATGTCCTGAAAGTAAGACCTTATGTTACCAATGACCTAGTGCATATGGGAAACTGAATAGGTATACTCTGTCACCTTTAGCAAACATTCTCTTCACCAAGCCACTTAGAGGCCATCTGCTGAACCCTGAAGCAACATCCTAGGTAGTTACTGCTCGATTTGCAATGTAAGTAACCAAACTTATCATTTGTTGGAGCCGTAACTATATGAATCTGAAATATTCCCTAATTTCATCTTAAAAGACATGTATTTCCATTGCTAGAGATGTTTTTCATCTGTAGAACAGTCATAGTTCTTTGTATATGCACCATAATTACCTCTTAGTTAACAAAGATGGTGATTTAGAAGAATCATAAGCAGAAATAGTGACAATGACTATACTACCATGTCTCAAAATTTCAACACCTTTCACCATTTAATAGGTAAGTCTATACTTGCTTGGACCAACAAATTTAGGTAAATTTTATACTTCTTCACAACGTTTAAAAATTATTTTAATAAATAACTCTTCATATCAGTGAAAGAAATAAGTATGTCTGTAATCTTTCACTAAGGTGAAATGATAGTTTGTCATAGGTCAGGTCCCATATTCATTTTCATTTTTATCTCTTCATTTTGAGGAACTGCAAATTCAAATCCCATTCCAGTTGAAATAATTAAGCATTTGCTGAAATGCTTCCTGAGAACTACCATTGCAAACTTTGAAATACTGACTAAAATATTTTAAAATATATTTTTAAAAACATAGATAAGCTCAAAAGGAAGAACAAGAAACATCCACATGTCAAAATCAAACCGTAACAGAGAGTAGGACTTGAAGCCAAGTAGTCCACGAGAAGATTGAGACCAAATAGGCTTAAAGGTTAGGGTTCAACTATGCAGACTTTCCCCTTTTTCCAACCACCTGCTCAATATCTGAGCCAGACACAAGGCACCCACCAAATTAGGTGGAAAAGTTAACCACCTAAGATCAAAACCAAAAGCCTTTGCCATGGTGGGGCAAGGAATCCAAACTTGTACTTAAGCCAATCAATTAATGTAAAACTGGTTAGCAACCTGAGATCATATAGTACAACCAGAAATTTAAAAGGTGGGGGGGAAGGAAAAAAAAGAGAGGGAGAAGTAGCTCATGAGCTAGATTCGTTTAAAAGATAATTTCTTTTGAAAATAAACTCATAGCCACAAAAAACTATAACATACATGAAAGAATTTAACATAAGGAAAAGTAGTACAGGCATACAAAAGAGAGAGGTGGAGACTCATACTTGAACAACTAGAGAAAACTAGGCAACCTGAGATCAATCTTCAAAATAGGTATAATTTTTAAATTGCCAGATTGATAAATCAACACAACCCATAAATAAGAGCAGGCAGTTTTTACAGAAGCATAGATTGATATAAAAATGAACCAAGTAGGGTTTCCCTGGTGGCGCAGTGGTTGAGAGTCTGCCTGCTGATGCAGGGGACACAGGTTCGTGCCCTGGTCCGGGAAGATCCCACATGCCGCGGAGCGGCTGGGCCCGTGAGCCATGGCCGCTGGGCCTGCGCGTCCGGAGCCTGTGCTCCACAACGGGAGAGGCCACAACAGTGAGAGGCCCGCGTACCACAAAAAAAAAAAAGAAAAGAAAAGAAAAAGTAGTTAAGCAACATGGAAGATAAAATAAGATGCTCCAACATATGCCTAATAAGGGTTGGAGAAGGGGAGAACCATAAAAACAAAGGAAAAGCAAAATAATTATATGTACTCTAATTAGGACAGAAAATGTGTCCCTGGAAAAGAGCAACTGAATCAGAGTCATACAGTATTAACATCACATAATTCCCATGGAGATGCAGTCCCAGCAACACATTCTGGCAATGATCTTTCATTTTCTTCAAATTTCCTGAAACTACTGCACATCTACATTGTTTTGTTAGCTACAAACCACAGTGATGCATATAATACCCTTCATAATACCAAGAGATGTTTGAAAATGCTAAACCTGTTGATCTTTATCCTCTGTTTCCTCAACCTTTCCATCAAGGCACAAGCAGTCACCAATATAACTGCATGTTAATATCCAGTGTGATACTATTTCTTCATTTTTTATAGTCTAGCACTATCACTTGCACATCTCTTGTCACCAAGTTGGTCAAAACTGTTTGCCAAAGATCAAAATAAATGGCAGAATGCAAAGCCATACTTAAAGGCTGAGGGCATATAGTACAGTCTGCAGTCTTAGTTCTCACAAGCTAAGATCATATTACAGCTCTTGGAGCATAGGAAAAATATGTATTAGCAATGTTCTACAAAGTTTTTCTTTATATATACAGAAATTAAAATAGGACTCAAAAAAAAAAAATCACCTGGACCCACATCTACATTCTTTCTCAGGAAGCTAGTAGAGAATGTACTCCACCAAAACGTGGGAGTAAAGTATGAAAGAGGTGAAAAGAACACCCAAGGTCATGGTGAGAAAAATCACAGGATAATAGCTATACACCAGACATACAGAAAAACCATTCAAAGTTGACAGCATTAAGAAAACTCCAGGAGCAATCTGTTCAAGAAATAGGAGTTTGAGAAGAGATTCAAATAAATGGTAAGAGAGTCTGGGGTTGAATCAATAATAAATACACAGAAAACCAAGCAACAAGTAAATAAAATAGCAAAAAACTATGCAGGGGAGGGGGAAGGGAAAATAATCAAAATATACTACATGTATTAGTTATGAAGAGCATCTACATGACCATAATAATGTAAATGCTATATATTTTTTCTATACAAAATTATAATATAACTGTATTATAACAGAAAGTGAACACGTGTACTGGGGCAGAGGTATCGAAGAGACCTATATCCTTGTCTTAGTTACCAGGATCAGCTCTCCCAACTTTCACTCTTCCTTTCTATTTGGAAGAGGTTAACAGCTAAAAATTATACTTCCCAGTCTCTTTGTAGCTCATGGTCTGAAAATAAAAACAAAAAGTTCTACCAAGCAGATGTTCTCTAGCAATATATGGAAGCAGAAAGTAAAGCAAAGGTCATCTGTCTGCTTTCAGCATGTAAGGTCAGGCAGCTGTGATTGTTTCTGGTGGCAGAGACTCTGCAGTCTAATGTGGAGCATGAGCCTCCTAGATAAGACAGCCACCTGTGTCAGTGGCAGCAACAGCTTTCTGGCTTCTAGATTGCAACAATATCACAACCCTGAACGATGGTCTAGAGATAGTCCCTGACTTCTGTTCCAGCACTTGGAATAATTTTGTAAGCTGTTAATTCCCTATATAAAGGACCTTTTGCTCGAAATACCTAGAGTTGTTGTTTGGGGTTTTTTTTTTTTGCTTTTTTTTGTTTTTTGTTTCTTCTGTCCTATAATGCAGCGGTCCCCAACTTTTTTGGCACCGGGACTGGTTTCATGAAAGATGATTTTTCCATGGACTGGGGGAGGTGTATGGTTCAGGCAGTAATGCGAGCGATGGGGAGTGACAGATGAAACTTTGCTCACTCACTTGCCTGTCGCTCACCTCCTGCTGTGGGGCCCAGTTCCTAACAGGCCAAGGACTGGTACCGGTCCGGGGCCTGGGGGTTGGGGACCCCTGCTATAATGTGACTGATATCCTCCCCATCTTTGAAAGCAGTAAGTCCATTAATTACTATAAAACTAGGGTAAGGAGGATCAAGAAGCTGGCATATAAGCATGCTATACAGAAATATTTCAGGAGATCTGATTCAAGATGGTGACATAGGAAAATCCTGAACTCACTTCGTCCCATGGCCACAACAAAGCTACAAATACATGCAGAATAACTCTCCCTGAAAGGCAACTAAAAACTGGATGAACAGTCTCCATGACAAAGGGTAAAAGGACAACCTCGAGGCAGGTAGGAGAGGCAGAGATGGTCTTCCCAAGCAAAAAAACACACGCCAGCTTCAGCAATCCACAGACAGGGAAGACTACAAAGGTATGGTTATTTTCCCTGGGAGGGGAGGATTCAAGCTCCACATCAGGCACCCCAACCCCTAGATCCTGCATAAGAGAGAGAAGCCCCCAACAGCTGGCTTTGAAAACCAATGCAGAATATGCCCAGGAAAACTATAGAACTGCAGGAAATGGAAAACCTGCTCTAAAGGGCTTGAGCACAGACTCATACCACCCAAAAACCAACATGAAAACACCTGGTTGAAAAGCACATGGAATGGAGATAAAGGGGCTCCATGCACTAAGCTTGTAACGTCTGCTGGTGAGGCAGGAACAGTTGGGACACTCCCTGGCATCTGAGATACTGATGAGAATCACTTTTGTGATCTCAGGGGCTGGGGCTGGGGGGGTGCCATTTTGAAATTCTCCCTCTAGCTTGTTAGCACCAGAGAGCACACCCTGTTGAGAGCCTTGCCCACCCGTCTCTCCTGGGTCTCACAGCCAGAAGGGTGACAACTGCACCCATCAGCTCACTGCATTAGCCACCAGGAGGCCCTGAAGCCAGCTCCAACCACCAACACTCCATACCAGCAGTCACAGCCCCCACATAAAAGAATGCAGAAATACAAAGAATCATGAGACTACTGTGAACAATTTACACCAATAAATTGGACAACTTAGAAGAAATGGATAAATTCTTAGAAACACATAATCTTCCAAGACTGAATCATGAAGAAACAGAAAATCTGAATAGACCAATTACTAGTAAGGAGATTGAAACCATAATCAAAAATCTCCCAAAAAACAAAAGCCCAAACCCAGATGGCTTCACTGGCA
This sequence comes from Lipotes vexillifer, assembly GCF_000442215.2. Classification (NCBI taxonomy): domain Eukaryota; kingdom Metazoa; phylum Chordata; class Mammalia; order Artiodactyla; family Lipotidae; genus Lipotes; species Lipotes vexillifer. The sequence goes on from NW_006792683.1 coordinate 2,095,696, forward strand.
AATTCTACAAAACATTCAGAGAAGATTCAATACTTAACCTTTTCAAGCTCTTCCATCTGAAGAGGGAAATCTTCCAAACACATTTTATGAAACCAGCATTACCCTGATACCAAAACCAGACAAGGACACCACAAAAAGAAAAAAATAAGAGGCTAACATCCTTGATGATCATCAGTGCAAAAATTCTCAACAAAATGCTACCAAACTGAATCCAACGATACATTAAAATGATCATACACTACAATCAAGTGGGATTTATTCCAGGGAATCAAGGATGATTCAACATCTGCAAATCAATCTACATGATACATCACATTTTAAAAAATGAAAAATAAAAATCATGATTATCTCAATGGATGCAGAAAATGTATTTGACAAAATTCAACATCCATTTATGATAAAAATTCTCAACAAAGTGGGTATAGAGGGAACATCCCTCAACATAATAAAGGCTATATATGACAAACCCACAGCTGAATGGTTAAAAACTGAAAGCTTTTCTTCTAAGACCAGGCACAAGACAAGGATGCTCACTCTCAACACTTTCATTCAACAGAGTATTGAACATACCTATCCACAGCAAACAGGCAAGAAAAATAAATAAAACGCATCCAGATCAGAAAGAAAGAAGTAAAACTGTCACTATTTGCAGATGACATGATACTATATAGAGAAATTCATAAAGATTCCACCAAAAGAAAAAAACCCAAAATGGTTAGAACTAATAAATGAATACAGTAAAGTTGCAGGATACAAAATCAATATACAGAAATCTGTGGACTTTCTATACACTGATAATAAACTATCAGAGAAGGCAAATTAAAAAAAATCTCATTTACAACTGCATCAAAAAGCCTAAAATACCTAGAAATAAATTTAACCAAGGAGATGAAAACCTGTGCACTAAAAACTATAAGATATTGATGAAAGAAATTGAAGAAGACACACAAAAAAATGGAAAGATATTCTGTACTGATGGACTGGAAGAATTAATATTGTTGAAATGTCCATACTTCCCAAAGCAATCTACAGATTCAATGCAATCCCTATCAAAATTCCAATGACATATTTAACAGAACTTGAACATATAATTCTAAAATGTGTATATGGAACCACAAAAGATCCTGAATGGCCAAAACAATCTTGAGGAAGAAGAACAAAACCGTAGGTATCACACTCTCTGACTTCAAACTACAGTTAATCCTTGAACAACTCAGGGGTTAGGAGTACTGACCCCCTATGCAGCTAAAAATAACATATAACCTACAGTCGGTCCTCCATATCCAAGGGTCTGCATCTTCAGATTCAACCAACTGCGGATACTGTAGTACTGTAGTATATTTTTATTGAAAAAACTCTGTGTATAATGGACACACTCAGTTCAAACCCGTGCTGTCCAAGGATCATCTGTATACTACAAAGTAATCAACAGTATGGTTTGGGTGAAAAAACAGTACACAGATGAATGGAAAGCAACAGAGAGCCCAGAAATAAAGCCATACATATATGGAAAATTAATCTACAACAAAGGAGCAAAGAACATACAGTGGAGAAAGGACAGTCTCCTAAATCAGTAGTTTGGGGAAACTGGACAGCCACATGTAAAAGAATGAGACTAGAGCACTACCTTACACCATATACAAATATTAACTCAAAAGGAATTAGACTTGAATGTAAGGCCTGAAATCATAAAATTCCTAATAGAAAACATAGGCAGTCATCTTACTGACATTGGCCTGAGGCAATGTTTTTGTGGATCTAACCCCAAAGGCAAAGGGAAACAAAAGCAAAAATAAATAAATGGGACTACATCAAACTAAAAAGCTTCTACACAGCAAAGAAAACCATAATCAAAATGAGAAGGCAACCTACTGAATGGAAGAAGATATTTGTAAATTATATATCCAGTAAAGGGTTAGTATCCAAAATATGTAAAAACAACAACAAAACAACCTGATTTAAAAAGTGGGCAGAGGATCTGAGTAGACATTTTCCAGAGAAGACATACAGATAGGAAAATAAACAGAAAAGATGTTAGAAATCAATATTTATGAGGGAAATGCAAATCAAAACCAAAACAAGATATTATCTCACACCTGTTAGAATGGCTATTATTGAAAAGACAAGAAATAACAAAATGTTGGAGAAGATATGGAGAAAAGGGAACCCTCATAATACTGCTGGTGGGACTGTAAATTGGTGCAGCCACTATGGAAAACAGTATGGAGATTCCTCAAAAAATTACAAATAGAACTACCGTATGACCCAGCTATTCTACTGATTTTGGATAGTAATTTAGATAGTAACCATGACTCTTTCAACTATCACTTTCTTTTCAGCTGCTTGGATAAAATCATACATAAAATCCACCTAACTTGAGCAAACCCATACAGTTTCACATTTTGTATTTACACTACAGTCCTGTTCATAATATATAGTTGGAAATTTTGAGTTGCAGTAAGCACATTAGTATTTTCACCACTACACTTTGGATTCAACTAAAACTTTATTTTCTTTACTTTAAAAATCAACTTTGAGATAAAATTTACATCATGTAAAAATGCATCCATTTCAAGTGTATACTTGATAAGTTTTGACAATTGTCTAAAATGGTTTAATAAAAAAAACCACCATTAAAAAGTTGCTCATTGGGCTTCCATGGTGACGCAGTGGTTAAGAATCCGCCTGCCAATGCAGGGGACATGGGTTCGAGCCCTGGTCGGGGAAGATCCCACATGCCGCGGAGCAACTAAGCCCGAGTACCACAACTACTGAGCCTGTGTTCTAGAGCCTGCGAGCCACAACTACTGAAGCCCGCACAACTAGAGCCCATGCTCTGCACGCAACAAGAGAAGCCACCGCAATGAGAAGCCTGCGCACTGCAACGAAGAGTAGCCCCAGCTCACTGCAACTAGAGAAAGCCCATGCACAGCAATGAAGACCCAATGCAGCCAAAAATAAATAAATAAATAAATAAATAAAAGTTGCTCATGCCCCTTTGTAATGAATCTAACCCACTCCCCAATCCTAGGCAACCATTAATATGTGTTCCTTTACTATATAAATTTGATGCTACTTCTAGAGTTCTGTATAAATGGGCTCAAACAATGAACACTTGAGTAGTCCAACTCCTTCCTGTATGTGATTTTTCAAACTCAACCATAAGCAATTACAAAAGCTTTACCTGGCAGGTGTCACAGGAAGAAGCTGCCCTCCCCACATCAGACTGCACAACCAATGTATTTGCAGTCTCTAAAGTGAGTTGCAGTCAAAGACTCAGGCCCCCCAACCCCCCTGGCCAACTCTTACATATATCTGCATTCCTAGCCATTCAGAGGTCTCTTTATCTAGAGCCTCCTTCAGAAGCAGACGTCCTTAAGGGGGGGAGGGGAAGGGGGAAGGACACTTTTCTAAACTTTGAGTCAGTAAACAGCACTTTCCCATTCCTAGTCCTTTTCTCTCTCCCTCCTCCCTGCACTTCCCCCAACCTAGGTCCAAAATAATGCAGCAACATTTTGTTAAGGGTTCCCCAAGTAGTGAGATAACCCCCATGTTTTTGCTGAGTCACCTGACCCTCATGCTTCCCTGGTGGTCCAGTGGTTAAGACTCCAAGCTTCCAACACAGGGGGTAAGGGTTCCATCTCTAGTCAGGAACTAAGATCCCACATGCTGCACGGCTCGGCCAAAAAAGAACTACTAACACCTGACCCTCAACTGGGCGCATCCACACATCCATGGGGGAAAAATGGAACAGCAGGGAGGTAGTGCTTTCTCTGGTTTAGCCTCTTGCTTATGCTATCATAGTAAGTGATTAAAGCCTTGACTATTAATTTCATTTTGGCTTATTGTTTTAATCTTCAACTCCGACACCTGGCTGATCAGCTCTCTCCAGCTCAGCTGAGCCCTGACAATACTCTCCTGTATCTGAATTTTTTCATTGAGAATAAAGTTTATGAGATTCATGTATGTTGTTGTATAAAACAGTAGACTGTTCCTTTCTATTGCTCAGTAACATTCACTGTATTGTTTAAAGATACTGCAGTTTGTTTATCCATTCACCTGTTAATGAATATTTGTTTGTTTCTAGTTGTTTGCTATTCTGAATAAAACAGTAATGAATGTGCTGATACAAGCCTTTTTGCAGACATATGTTTTCGATTCTCTTGGATAAATATCCAGAGTGGAATTGCTGGGTCATATTAACTTTATAAGAAACTGCCAAATTGTTTCCTCAAGTAGTTGCACCATTTTACACATCTACCAGCCACGTGTGAGTTCCAGATGCTCCACAAAATAGAGATACATATACACACATATGTATACATATATATTTTTATTATTTATTGTACCTTTTATTAATCACTGTAGCTAATATTACAATATTACAGATTGTAATATTACAACCTAGAACAGACAAAACAATATATTTTGCTTTATCAGGTTTTTTATATTGATATAATTGACATATGACATCATTACTTTCAGGTGTACAATATGATTCAGTATTTGTATATATTGCAACATCATCACCATAATAAGTCTAGTTAACATCTGTCACCATACATAGTTAACAAAAAATTTTTTTCTTGTGATGGGAACTTCTAAGATCTATTCTCTTAAGCAACTTTCAATTATGCAACACAGTATCACTAACTCGTGACCATGCTGTACATTACATCTCCATGATTTCTTTCATTCTTTTTAATTTTAGTCATTTTCTTGTATATGCAGTTGTATCTCATGATTTTAATTTGCATAACCTGCTTAATGATAATATGCATTTTCAAATGCTTATTGGCCATTCACAGATTTTCTTGTGTGAAGTGTCTGCTCAACTCTTTTGCTTTTTTTTTTTTTTTGAGTTGCTTGTCCTATTAGTAAGTGGTTGGAGTTCTTTATATATTCTGAAAACAAGTCCTCTGTCAGATATATGTACTGTAAATATTTTCTCCCAGTCTGTTGTCTGCCTGTTCAATTACTCAATGATGTCATTTGAGGAAATATTTTTATTTTAATGAAGTACAATTTACCACTATTTTTTTCTTTTGAGCTTAATATTTTTTGTGTTCTAAGAGATATTTACCAATCCCAAGATCACAGCAATTTTCTTTTATGTTTTCTCCCACAAGTTTTGCAGTTTTAGGCTTCACATTTAGATCAATGTTTCGTTTCAAATTTTGTATATGGTTATGAGGCAAGGGTCAACGTTCATTTTTTTCCCCCATTTGGTGAAAAGATTAACTTTTCTCCATTGAGTTACCTTGGCACCCATACTGAAGATGAGTTGACTATATATGTGTGGGTCTCATGTTTGGGCTCTTATTGTGTTCCATGTCTACCCTTTCAATAATACCAGTCTGTCTTCATTACATGAGCTTTGCAGTAAGTCTTGAAATTAGGTAGTATAAGTCCTACAACTTTATTATTCTTTTAAAATATTACATTCTAGGCCCTGAGTATTTCCAAATAAATACTTGCATGGGCTTGTATCAGTAAATTTCTTTTTAAAAAGAATGCTGGAATTTTGATGGAGATAGATGAATTAAGAAAGAATTAAAAGCTTAACCATCCAATCCATGAACACGGTACACCTCTTATTTTGTCTTCTTTAATTTCTCTCAATGTTTCATAGTTTTCAGTGTAAAGGTCTTGCACATACTTTATACAGGTTACTCCAAGTATTTAATGTTTTATAATGCTATTGTAAATGTAATTGTTTTGTTTTTCAACGTTCTTAGCTAAACATAGAAATACAGTTGATTTTTTTTTTTTTTTTTTTTTGCTGTATGTGGGCCTCTCACTGTTGTGGCCTCTCCCGTTGCAGAGCACAGGCTCTGGATGCGCAGGCTCAGCGGCCATGGCTCACGGGCCCAGCTGCTCCGCGGCATGTGGGATCTTCCTGGACCGGGGCACGAACCCGTGTCCCCTGCATTGGCAGGCAGACTCTCAACCACTGCGCCACCAGGGAAGCCCTACAGTTGATTTTTTTTTATATGAACTTTGAATCTTAAAACCTCACTAAATTCAGTTATAAGTTCTGCTCATTTTATTTTAGAGGCTTTAGGATTTTCTACATATAGAATCATGTCTTTTGCTAAGAAAGACATTTTTACTTCTTTGTTCACAGTCCATATGCCTTTATTTCTACAAAGCCAAGTAATTAAGACAGTGTGGTACTGGTGCAAGGATATAGAAATAGACCAATGGAATAAAGAGTTCACAAACAGACCCTCACACACACATGCATAAACACCTGATTTATGGCGAATGATCCACTGCAGTGAGGAAAAGTTGGTCTTTTCAATAAATGATGCATCATCAACTGGATATCCATATAAAAAAACATTACACCCCATTCCTACTTCGTACCATACTGAAAACTTAATCTGAGCTAGATGATAGATCTAAAAGTAGAACCTAAAGCCATCAAGCTTCTAGAAGAAAACTAAGGAAGAATATCTTATTGACCTTGGGATGGGCAAAGATTTCTTAAAAGGGATACATTAAACACTAACTATAAAAGATTGACAAATTGGACTTTATTAAAATTAAGATTTTATGTTCATAAAAAAGCCATTATGAGAATGAAAAGGCAAGCAAGAGACTGGAAGAAGATATTTGCAACATGTTTAACTGATAAAAGACTCACATTCAAAAATTATTTTAAAAAGCTCCTACAAATCTATACAAGAAAGACAACATAACTTTTTTTAAATGGGAAAATAAACTTCCATTTGACAAAAGAGTTAAAAAAAAAAAAAGGCAAATAAACATGTAAGAGGATCCCCAGAATCATTGGTCATCAGAGAAGTATAATTAAAGACACATTACACATATACCAGTGTGGCTACAACTAAAAGTTCTGACAAGGCAAACTGGTGGAAAAGATGCGAAACAACAGAAATTCTTGCATTCTATCTTATTCATATGATATAAATTCTGGCTGAAAAAACTTAACTAAAACTCAAGCTCTGGTCCAATCTATGAAACTCTGGAAAATGACGTGTGCCAGAAACATCAAAGACATCCTTAATCTTTGAAAAATAATTTAGTATCCCTTATGACCTCTCCCTAGACAGACAACCCAGACTAGTGGGACTATTTGAGTTTTGGCAAAGCCACATCTTCCACCTAAGGATGCTGCTAAGCCTATTAATAAAGTCCAGACAAAGAAATCCGAATTTGAATAGGGCCCTAAGCCAAAATAACCAATAAAAGATTTACAAAGGATTGTCTCCCAGGCAGTGCCTCTAGGTCCTTTAGTCTAGGACATTATGACCTCAATGCTCAAATTATTTTAGAATATCTTCAAGGCTGACACAAGAAGGAAGGCAAGAGCCTTGGGCAGAAATCGATTATTACACCTCAGTAGATTTCAGGAGATGAGTAGAGTTTGGAAAGCTTCCTCTTGTGTTCAACATAGCCCTTTAGACTACAGCTAACTTGTTATTGGGTATTAGTAGAGACAGCACCTATCATTGAAGGTCATCAAATAATCCTGAGGTAAGAAACACCCATCATGTGCTGGATGATGACAAAGAATCACTCAAATAAGAAGGATGCTCGGGAGAGCTCACTGAAAACACAGAAATGTCACATGCAAGAGGTGTTCTGTAGGGGTAAGTTCAGGAGGAGTTCATTGCATACACACACAGGCCCATTCACTACCTTTGAAGTCACTAATAGAAATACGCTCTCAGGACCTCCCAATGTGAATTGCTGTATGATGTGAACCCTATGATTCTCAGCCAAAGAAAAACATTTCATTTGTTTTAGCAATGGGAGTTCCCTAATTGTAATGGAGTGTTAAAGCCAGCCCGCCAAGAGGCATTTGTATCTTTTGCCAACTTCAAGATCAGTGGTGCCATGTTTTGAGCTTGAAATCGGCCACAGTGTGAGTATATACACCACAAAAAACAACAAATGTGACAAATAAGAGCTTTTCTTTTCTTTTCTTTTCTTTTTTTTGCCAGAGAGTCTATACTTTATCATTTACCAGCACACCACTGCCTATTTAAGAGTTGTGATGATTTTGAAAATCAGTCATATATGGCTTACAGGCAGTAAAACCATGGTGGAAGGCAGGAAAGGTAAATCTGCACAATGGACCTTTGGGGAAAGATCTAGATATTCACAAAATCTTGGGTCATTCCAGTACTGTCTGGCAAAAAGGCCTTGGATGACTGGGCAATAAAAAACAATCCCTTAAGAAGTGTCCAGCTATAGAAGTCCCTGTGAACATTTATTTAAAAAAACTAAAGTGCTGGTTCTGGGGGGTCTGGTTGGAATGCTGAGGCAAATGCCCTAGTTAGACTCTAGAACTAGACTCCCAAGTTCATGAAATGAGCAAGCACTGGGTCACACAAGCAATACAAAGACAGAACAAATGACAAGGTATTTCCTCTGCATTGAATAAAACTGTATTATAAGTCAATAGGAGGGGACTTCCCTGGCGGTCCAGAGGTTGGGACTCCAAGCTCCCAACACAGAGGGTGCAGGTTCAATCCCTGGTCAGGGAACTAGGATCCTGCAGGCCGTACCACGTGGCCAAAAAAAAAAAAGTCAATAAGAGGAATGTCAGCAAAATGGCAGGCTAGAAAGTGTCAAGCTCTCATTACTGAAGAGCAATTTAAAAAAAAAAAAAAAAAAAAAAAAAAAAAGCAGCAGAAACAGCTGAAGCCAATTTTGTTGGAGCTCTGGAAAACAGTCAAAGTTAACAGCAGCCAAGCAAACACCAAATCAAGAAAAAGCCACCTTTAAAGTGGTAGGAGAGTTTTGCGGTGTTTCCCCTCACTGTTCCCCCCACCCAATGCAATGATGCAATGCAATACAATGATGGTCTTGTTCCTGAAGCAACAGCAGCCCAGTTCCCAGTTTCCTCCTTCTACCAGAGGGAATCGAGAAGACTTGATATGGAAATTATTGTGCAAGTCTTTTCTAACCTGTCTGGGGGGTATCTGAAGGACTGCCACCTAATTTGGAAATCAGGTGGGTAAAAAGGCAGTCAGTGCTTGGAAAAGCTGCAAGAAAACTACACACCCACAGATACCCAGGGCAAGAAAAATGGAGACAGACACTAGACCATCTAAGGCCTGGAAGAGAAGCTAGGGAGAGAATCTGGGAAATTAACACACGTAAAAGTAGTTAAGCATATGGGAGAATTAAAAGAGTCAACTGCATGCTCAGAAAAGACCTGAGAAGACCTAAACTTTTACCTCAGGCTGATCCGTAGGCTCAGAGCAAGCCTAGTTAAGGGTTGAAGGATTGCTTAACCACAGAGGTAATCTGCAAAGACTGGAAGAGTTGGCATTCAAGGAAGTCTCTGTAAATGTATTAGGTGAGCGTGAACTAAAGGAACAGAGACTTCAGTGATCACACACAATGAGGAAGAGTCTGCAAAAATAATTTGGAAAAGTCTCAAAACAAACTACTACAGCCTTCAATAGTTAAAAAAAATAGGACAAAGAATTCAAACAGGTATTTCTTCAAAGAAGGTAAACAAATGGCCAAAAAATACATGAAAAGATGCTCGACATCACTAGCCATTAGGAAAATCCAAATCAAAACCACTTCGCACCCAGTAGGATGGCTGGTATCAAAAAACTGAAAATACCAAAGTTGGCAAGGATGTGGGGGAAATGGAACCCTTGTGCACTGTTGGTAGAAATGTAAAAATGATGCAGCTGCTATAGATAACAGTTTGGCGGCTCCTCAAAAAGTTAAATATAGAATTACCCATGGTTCAGCAACCCCACTGCTAGGTATATACCCCAAAGAATTGACATCAGGGACTCAAACAAATACTTGTAAGTGAATGTTCATAGCAGCATTATTTACAATAGCCACAAGATGGAAACAACACAAGTGCCTATTGACAGATGAATGAATAAACAAAATGCGGCATTTACATACAATGGAGTAATTTTCAACCTTAAAAAGAAGAAAATTCTGACACATGCTACAATATGGATGAATCTGGAAGAAATTATGCTACATAAAATAAGCCAAACACCAAAGGACAAATACTTTATGATTCCACTTATATAAGGTACCTGAAATAGGCAAATTCAGAGACAAAAAGTAGAACAGAGGTTATCAGGGGTTGGAGGAGGAGAGAATGGGGAGTTATTGTTTAATGGGTACAGAGTTTCTTTCTATTTGGGATGATGAAAGTTCTGGAAATGGGTAATGGCAATGGTTACACAACACTGTGAATATACTTAATGTCACTGAAATGTCTACTCAAAAATGGTTAAAATTTTATGTTATGTATATTTTAACATATACACATACAAAGTAGAATGGATGCTATCTATGATTAATAAACAGTCCTCTAATTATAATATGCACATACACAAAGTCAATGTTAATGGGTTAAAAATGATCTAAGACCTATTATTCCCAAACTGTGCCAAGGTATCCCAAAACACTGCAGCAAACATAGTGGGGTTCCATGTATATTTTAAATTTTCAAAGGAAAGAGCAACATCTTTTGAACACCACATGAACTACTAGTTCAAGGAGGTTCATTGTTAGAACATTAAATCTCACTACATTCTTTCAATGATTTCATATCTTTGCATTGCTGGGATAAAGAGCAAGTATTGTGCACAAATCAGTGTGGAGCAAGAGGAGAAAAGCTTAAAAGCACCATGAAAATATCACTAAGACACTAAGGGCATCATAAAAAAATGTTGAGGAATTTCTGCTTTAAGAATGCAGTAAGTGGACCATACTAGAGCTCTACCAGTACTGCAGAGACCTATAAAGGAGTAGTGACTGGAATTGACACCTATTTTATTCTAGAATTTGCTTACACTTTAATAAAAGTATTAAACCACCAAGATTCAATTAAAGGTCGGGAACAGAAAACTGCTTATTAATTTGAACCACCTGAATATGTTTCCTCTGATTGTTACCTATGTACAAAAATAGGCAAAGAAATAAAATAGTACATGGACATAACACATTCCTTACCACTCTCAAAGTAATGATCTCAAAATTGGAACGGGCAATTAAAACATTTGTTACTTAAAATGATACAAGATAGGGCACCGAGGGCTGGCTAACTCAACTGGGCCACTGAGTTAAAAAATTAAATATGAGAAGAAGTAAGAGGGGACCCCACCAGAAAGGTTTCTAGCAACTAAAGTGGCAGTTAAGGGGATGGTGGTAATACAATTCACAATTTTCTGTCTTTCCCACCTCACAAATTTTTCTTTCATCTTGTAAGACCCAGCTGCGCCAAGATCAGGATAGGAGTGCCAGCAGAGGAAGATACTGCTGCACAGGACACATTATCCATAACATACAATCTGGCCGTACATATTCCTAAAGGAACTTTTGACTTCACTCCATATAGCTAAATTAAGATTAACTGTAAGTGCTGCTTCATTACTAAGCAGGAGACAGTCCTTTAATTCTTTACTTGTCAAATTGTACAAAATTTTCTTAGGAAGAAACAAAAACAGAGGTTCTGGCAAGGCTGCTATAACTGCCTACCATGTGGACATGCAGTGTGGCCAAATCAGAGCATTGCACCAGAGGAGGAAAAGTAGAGGTTAAAATGAATAATAAATGGAAACCAAAATAAATAGTGGCTAATAGTAAGGGAGCAGAGAAATGGGCTACGACACAAGAAAGCATGCTATTATTCTTCTTCCACAAGAACTTTTCAGAGCAAGAAAATAAGAATGACTGAGGCTGGGAAAAAGCAGTTAACCCATTATCTCTGGAAGAACTGAACTAATGCTGACTTATGACAACTACCTCAAGTGATCTGGAGAAAGGATACCAAAGAAAATCCCCTTAATGACTCACTTAAATGGGAATAAATTAGAATCATCATTTAAGTCATTTTTGTTGGCTATATTTATCACATTGGTTCCTTTGCAGTGCTTAATAAAAATTCTACCTTTCAATCAGGTGGGATGAATCATAATAGGTAGCAGACAATTGGTGTATTGTATTGCCACCAATCAAGATCACTCCCTCCTGAGAAAATTACTGGGGTATATGAGGGCAAAAGTATTGCTGCAGCTTAGTCACTGTGTGAAAAGCCTGCTGCTTTGTCCCTTTGGTTATAAAAGGCATGAATACAAATGAAATAGCATTCACAGGATTAAAGTGGTCTCTAAAAGAGTGAATTTGATACAACATGATGGCTACTTATCACTCATAGATTTACCCCTGCAATTCAGTAAAGGGCTACTGTATTAAACCTTGTGGTTTACAAAGACTAAACTTTACCTGAAAGTGAAATACCCCTAACTATTTCTTGGGGCACAAAATATATTGGGGTGTGTATATTATATTTAAATCACACTCAGACCACAAGTACTCAATGCCAACAGGTTTTATGGTGGCTATATCAACACTGGCCCCAACAATCAAGAGGCCACTGGGGAGCCTTAGGGACAAACTCGGATTATTGAACCAAGCCCAAAAAGGTGTTCCGAGAAGCACTTCATCAGGATAAAATATACTTGTTACCTCAAATAGGGACACTAGAGGGTACTTTATTCCAGAGACTGGTCAAGACTAGCAGTCAGTTTAGAAAGATGAAGCTATACATGAGTGAATCCGATGCCTCATTAAGCCAGTAAAACAGTATACAACTCAGCTATACTACAGAAGTCTTATACGCTTACCCAGGAAGGACTATTGAATATTTTAATCACCATGGAATCTGGCAGTTTTAAATCGGCAGTCAGATTTTAATCTTTCTGCTATGGCAGTATGATGTAACAATGAGATTATAGGTTCATTAACAGAATTAAATGAAAATCAAACTTATTTGATCTCCAGGATAAAAAAAAAATTGAGGAGACTGATTTAAGGTCCTCATTTGATATGATACTTATGGAAAATGGACTAAAATAAAAGGAATTTGACTTTAGAAAAATTACACATGCAAGTAAATGCCTCCATCAACAAATATAAAAAGGTACAAGTATCTGCTGATGGAGGAGGAAAAAGAACAGTCAAAATGGCAAGAGTATATTTAAAAGACTTGTGAAGGAATACAGCTGCGATTAATACATCTTGCAGAAGAAATTCTCATTTCCCATTGCATGGCTCTCCTGGCAATATCAGGATATTAGTATGTTTCCCCTTTTATATAAAAGATTGCATATTTTCAAAGCAAATTTTGAAAAGATGACTGAGAAATATGTGGCAAGGAGATACTGATAAGGGACAAGTAGACGGAATGAAGGAGTTAAGCTGATACATGACTTGGTTCCTCCCTCCTAAGAAATGCCTGAGGTGGTTATGACCTTAACCAAAACTTCTTAAAAACCATGATGGATGGAATTTATTAGCTGAAACATAAATCTCTAATCAGTAAGTAACTTTTTCTTTTAACTGTTTTATTTATTTTCTAAGTATTAACTGCATTCATGATGTATTACAAAAGCTACACGTTAGGTACATTGTACAAGGAAAGTGTAATTATACACCAATTATTACATATCCACTAATGAGTTCATTACGAATTATATAATTAGGTATAAGTATTTTAAACGTCATACCATAGTAACATCTATATATGATTATATAGATGTGGAAGAGTGTTTCAGGGATACTTTAGAAAATTTCTGGTTAGGGTTTGGGGATGGGCTCATAACACTTTATTATTTTTTCCATTTAGCACAATGGAACACAGGTCCTCCCAGTATCAGAAAATTCACTATTTAATACATTTTCATGATAGGATTATATTTGCACAATAAAGATTGCTATATTTATTAAACCCTAGGAAAAAGAATCTATGTATCTCCTCTATTTTCTGGTCCATTGGCACATTTATTTTATACCTATTCTATGTCTATATTATATAGAGATAGATTGATAGACTGATTGATCTATATTTATCTATATTTATTCCAAATGCCTTTTAAAAACTTTATGTTACAAAGTTTCTCAGAACCTCAGAGCTGGAAAGGACCTCAAAAAATCATTTAGTGATATTCCATCTCACAGAGGAAGAAACTTAGGGTTTAGGAAGATAAAGCAATTTCCTCCACAGTCAAAGAAACAAAGTCAAAGGTACATTAGAACTCCTAAGTTCAGTATTCTGAGTACTGTATCAGCTATTGGCCAACGTCTAATACTGATCTAAAGCAGTGGTCAGCAAACTTTTCCTGTAAATAGTGAGAGAGATTGGGACTGACATATATACACTAATATGTATAAAATGGATAACTAATAAGAACCTGCTGTATAAAAAAATAAATAAAATACAAAAAACAAAAAGAGAGAGTGAATGTTGTAGGCTTTATGGGCCACGTGGTCTCTGTTGCAACTATGCCACTATAGCAATAAAGTAGCCACAAACAATACGTAATAAATGTGCATGGCTGTGTTCCAGCAAAATTTTATTTACAAAAACAGACAGCAGGCAAGTTTTTCCGATGGGCCATAATTTGCCAACTCCTGATTAAAGACTTGACTCAGATACTAAAAACAATGTGGCTCCCAGTAAATACGGAAATAAGGAAGGTTGTCCATACTGTAATCCTTCTAGAAAAGTTAAAAGATCCCAGAGAAAATAAATCTGTTGACTCTGAAGTCAGAGACATTAATTAAATGACTTTATTTATAAAATTATTATTTCAAAGGGTCCTTCATTTACTAATAATTTATCTAAAAATCAAGAGACCTGTGACTGGAAAAAAGTTAACCTATAAAAAATATCCTAAAAGAAGAGGCAAAGATTAGAGCAGAATGCTAGAAACTATCTAAAGGTCACTCTATAAGTAAGTGGCTAAATAAAGTTTGGAACAACCAGAGCATATCATTATAATAGTAACAGCACAATCATGGCTCATATTTTCTGAGTGCTTACTATATAAAAGGTAATGTACTAATGTAAAACAGATTTTAAAAGTCATTCACTAAATGATGTAGATCAATATGTACTGACACAAAAAGATATCTACAATATAATGAAAAATGAAAGAACTATCAGAAAAATATGCATAACGTGACTGCATTTATTTTTTTAAAACTAAAAACTATACACATATACTGACATCTGTATGTGTGTTTGTACAAATGAAAACAGAAATTGGTAAAATACCCAGCTACTTTTAACAGAGGTTAACATAGAAAAGAGAAATGAGATTGACAGTAGGTAAAATGCAAAACATTTAACATGTGACAAATCTGGGTACACATCTATTATTCTCTATGCTTTTCTGAATACTTGATACACTTCATAACACAAAACAAGATGCTATGTACAGTGGTACATAAATGTTAATGCATAATCAAAATATTATAATTATTAATTGCAAAAGATGAAGTGAAATTTTCTCAGGTGCTTGAAGTTCTGTGGAAAAGAAAAATATCTGCTGATACCTTTGCCTCCATCCTATCCCACATGAAATCTCAGAGGCCCAGGTCGGGGGAAATTGAGTTGAGAGCAATATTGCTAAAGAGAGGAAAGGTTTAAAAAATTATACACTGTAACTGGTGGTATAACTACATGTTAGAGAGACAAGCTATTGGGTTCTTGGTTGCTTAACAAGAAAAGGTACAATCTTGAATGAAAATACACAGCTTAGAGAATTTAATGACTGACAGTGGCTATATCTGACAGACTATCAGTTATTATAAACAAGAACTTATCTACAATGTTCTGATTGTGAGTTTTCCCTTACTTTAAACATGCTAAATTCCTTCCAATTCCTTATGACAATGATCCAGTTTATATCATTTTCATATGAAGAGAGATAATCTAAAGTAAAATATTGCTAATTTTCTATTTAAAAAATGTACTTCCTTGAGAATTTAATAACTTATGCTTTTGTAAAAACTACATTACTGGGTTTCTTTCTAAATTAATTAATATTTTTCAGAATAATTTCACAAGTTTATGGTTGACCGTTAGGAGAAACACAAAACAAAAAGTTTAAGTCAAAGAATTAATGATCAGTGGTAAAGTGGTATCTATTAAGAAGTTCTACCTTATTTCACAATATATATGTATATTAAATCACCACATTATACAACATAAATATATATAATTTTTATTAGTTAACTATATATCAATAAAGCTGGAAAATGTGATTAACAATATAATAGAGCAAAGCTGAGGAAAAAAAGCTTTTTTTTTCATGCCTTATATTTAAAAAAATTTTTTTTAAAGATTTTTTTGATGTGGACCATTATTTTTTGTCTTTATTGAATTTGTTGCAATATTACTTCTGTTTTATGTTTTGGTTTTTTGGCCACGAGGCATGTGGGATCTTAGCTCCCTGACTAGGGATCGAACCCACACCCCCTGCATTGGAAGGTGAAGTCTTAACCACTGTGCCCCCAGGGATGTCCCAAAAGTTCTACCTTAAGTAAAAAGTTAATTTGAGTTATTCTCAATTAAACAAATCAGGTTATTTGGACCAACCTTCCTGAAAACAACAAAAATATTGGATAAAATATAATAAATAAAGTGACCTATGATCTGAAAAACATAGTAATAAATTATTAGGCCAACAAATAGCTAAAGCAAGAACTCAGAGGGCAAACTACAGTAGATGCTGTGGTACAAAACCCAGATCTCTTTCAGTACCAAGGATACAACTCCCGCAGCTGCTAAGAGTGTAGCTACTGATGATGGCTTTCAGCTAAGACTTACCAGGAACAGCCCTCAGACAGAGAGAGCCACCTGGCCCAGGACCATGCCTCCTCCATCAGAGCAGCCTGCGTGCAGTCTGAGGGTCTATCTGGGGGTACAAAAGCGAGCCTCTTGCCTCAAGATGAGATATCTCTAAAGGGCCATCTGAAGGATCAACTAAAGTCTTTCTTGCAATGGACTGTAGTTCAACTTTCTCCCTCCGCCCACTCCTGCTTCTCTCATTCCTCACAGATGTTGTTCCTGACAGTATTCCTCCAAAACAATCTCAAAGTTTGTTTCATAGGAAATCTAATCTATGAAAGAAGCTAAACACAGAATCTGATTTAGCCTAAGACTATTAGCCAAACATAACTAATTGAGCTGCTGGATTTCCTGATCTTCTGAGGATCTATAAAAGATAAATCCCAGAATGTGTCCCAAGGTATAGTCTACTAGAACATTCCTCTTATACAGATGTGGCCCCAAAGGTTATGAAGGTACCAAAGAAGAAGAGTGTACAGGCACCAAAGAAATAAACTCCACCCATCACACCCACACTTATAGGACTGCAGCGAAATCTTCCATGGTATTGTCCAGAGCAGGAAAAGGAGGTCTTCAAGAAATTTTCACCACAAGCCAGTTCTCTCAAAGGTCTGCAGCTCAAATTCACATCAACTGGGTGATCCAAAAAATGTCAAACTTGAATTTAGTTTCAAATGGATGCAGAGTGGTAGGGCCCTTTGGCACCTGGCACAAAAAAGCAAATTTTCTCTCAAGAAAAGAAATCTTTATTCCAGTCATCCAAGAAGTACCACAGAAAAACAAAAACAAAAAAACAGAACTTTTAAAATATAATGAGTATCACACAGTCAAAAATATCCAAGCACATAAAGAAATAATGCACTAAAATAAAGAACCAAAAGAAAAAAAAAAAAGAAGTTGCACAAGTCACAAGTAATTCAGCTTTTGGGGCTGTTATCAGATATAAATAATAAAACCATTCATACTGTGTTTAAGGAAATAAGAACAGACTTAAAATATCTGCAGAGAACATGAAGTGATAAAAACTGAACATATATTAAAAGGAAATAAATGAAACTTCTATAAATACAATGTAACAACTGGAATGTAAAATTTAACATGTTGTAACTTCCAGTAATAGCAACAGGGTAAAGTGGTTGAATGAACCTTCTTACAGAATAATTACAAAATTTAGACAAAATTAAGGCAATGGAAAGCATCCCAAAGCAGAAAAAAGACTGACAAGAATTTCTTCTTGAAAAACTGGAACTTCAAGAAGTAAGATTTATGAGGTTATGGCTTATTTGTCCAGGAAAATTCCCCAGGGGCTTCCCTGGTGGCACAGTGGTTAAGAATCTGCCTGCCCATGCAGCGGACAGGGGTTCGAGCCCTGGTCCGGGAAGATCCCACATGCTGCAGAGCAACTAAGCCCATGCGGCACAACTACTGAGCCTACGCTCTGAAGTCCATGACCCAACTACTGAGCCCATGTGCCACAACTACTGAAGCCTGCATGCCTAGAGCCCATGCTCCGCAACAAGTGAAGCCACTGCAATGAGAAGCCCATGCACCACAACAAAGAGTAGCCCCTGCTCGCCGCAACTAGAGAAAGCCCGTGCACAGCAATGAAGACCTAACGCAGGCAAAAATGAAAGAAAAGAAAGAAAGAAAGGAAGGAAGGAAGGAAGGAAGGAAGGAAGGAAGGAATTTTCTTTCCCCAATCCTCACAACTACCTCAACAGAACAATGATCACAGCTGGCTTAAGATGGCAGAGGACAGAGATGAGGACTAGAAGACCAACTGGAAATCTAAGGGTAAGACTGGCTACAAGAGAATCAGACACTAAAAACCAAAATCTGAGTATAAACTCTGCTCAAATCTCTGATGGACCACAAAACTGGGCATGCTCAGGGAAAAACGCAGCATGTCCACCAAAAAAAACAAAAACAAAAACATGACAGAAGAGGTCTACCCTTGAAAGACTCTGCTGTTTTATTCCTTAAACTTTTGCTGAGTGTATTCCCCAAAAAAACAGGCAGCAAGGGCAACAGAGAGCTGAGGCCTGAGGTATTAGGGAACAAAGCCCAAGATAAGGAGAACAGTGGAAAATTAAGGGAACGATCCTCAGAAACAAGGAAAATACAAAAATTGTAAGCCTCCGAATCTGAAAAGTGCTACCTAAATCCTTGGCGGACCACCAAACTATACTGGCACACCAGAGAATGAGGCTAAGAGAAAAAAAGTAGCATGTGAAAGACTGAGAACTAAACAGATAGCAGCTAATGCAATGTTGAAATTCAGAGTTTGTAATTTGTGTTTAAACAACATAACTGCCTCCAAGGGAAAACCAACAAGAATACCAACCTTTAAAAGAATAAAACAGAATTTTTTGACATGCAAAGAAACAGTACCTAAAGTATATGAAAACTATAAACCCACAGATCCAGGAAGTTCAAGAAACTCCAAGCAGCAAAAACCAGAAGAAAACTATGTGATAGCACATGATAATTAAACTGTTCAAAACCAGTGTGAGGGACAAAACATTAAAAAGCAGTCAGAGAAAAAAGGACATGTTAACATAGTGAGACACAAAGACAAAGATGACATCAGATTTCTTGCCAAAAACAATGCAAAGCAGAAGACAGTGGGGCAACATCTTTAAAATACTGAAGGAAAAAACTGTGGATCTAGAATTCTACAGTTGGAAAAACATGTTTCAAAAACAAAAGCGAAATAAAGACTTTTCAAGTTAGTCCAATATTGAAAAATCAATGTAATCCACCACAGTAAGAGTCTAAACAATAAAAAACACGGTCATATGAAAAGATGCAGAAAAAGTGCATCCTAAAATATAGGAAAACTCTCAGCAAACTATGAATAAAAGAAACTTTCTCCACTTAACAAATGGCATCTACAAAAATCCTAAAGCTAACATCATACTTAATGGTGAGAGACTGGAACTTTCCCCCAAGCTCAGAAACAAAGGATGTCCACTCTCACCTCTCTTATTCATCAGAGTACTAGAAGTCTTAACCAGAGTTGTAGACAACATGATTATCCATGAAGAAAATCCCAGGAAGTCTACACACACACACACTCTTAGAATACGTGAGTTTTACAAGATTGCAGGATATAAGGTCAACACACAAAAATCAATCATATTTTTGTACACAAGCAAGGAACAATTTGAAAAGGAAATTAAAGAAATAATACCATATATAATAGCTAAAAGAAATTTAGGTAATACAGGATCTATGTGCTGAAAACAAACACTGATGAAAGAAATCAAGGTCTAAATAAATGGTGAGGCATATCACAATCATGAAAGAAGATTCAACATAGTAAAGATACCAATTCTCCCCCCAAGTAATCAATACATTTTATGCAATACCAATCAAAATCACAGTAGGATATTTTATAGATACCAAGTGATTCCAAAAAGTAAATGAAAACTCAAAGGAATGAGAATTGCTAAAACAATTTTTAAGAGAAAGAACAAAGCTGGAAAAAGCACACTACCCAACTTCAAGATTTACTATAAAGCTAAAGTAATGGTGATAGCATGATATCAGCAAAGAGAAAGGTACCTAAATCAAAGGAACAAACTAGGGAGTCCAGAGATAAACCCAAATAAACATGACCACTTGATCTCTACCTACCAAAGGTACAGAAACAATTCAAGAAAGGCTAATTTTCAATAAGCACTGTTGGAATGCCCAGATGTTTAAAAGAAAAGAAAATCATAAACTAAACTTTACATTATTTGCAGAGATTAATTAAAATGGGTCATAGATCTAAATGAAAGCAGTAGGGACTTCCCTGGTGATCCAGTGGTTAAGACTCTGTACTCCCAACGCAGGTGGAGCGGGCTCTATCCCTGGGCAGGGAGCTAAGATTCCACATGCCTCATGGCGTGGTCAAAAGAAAAAGGCAGTAAATCTACAAAATTTTTAGAAGAAACATAAGACCAAATACACCAGCAATGAACAACTGTATTTGAAATTAGGCATAAATCTAACAAAATATGGATAAGATCTATATGAGGAAAACTACAAAATGTGGTTAAAGAAAAATCAAAGATCTAAATAAATGGATAGATATTACATGCACGTGGAAAGGAAGACTCAATATTGTCAAAATATTAGTTCTTCCCAACTTATCTATAGATTCAATGTGATTCCAATCAAAACCTGAGCAAGTTTTGTTGTTGATACTAATAAACTAATTCTAAAATTTAGAGACAAAAGATCCAGAAGAGCCAACACAATACTGAAGGACAACAAAGTTAGAATATTGACACTACACAATTTCAAGACTCAATATAAAGCTATTGTAATCAAGACAGTGTGGTATTAATGAAAGCAGAGACAAACAAGTCAATGAAAATGGGGCCAGAAATAGACCCACATAAACAGAGTCAACTGATCTCTGACAAGGGACTAAAGATAATTCAATGGAGAAAGAACAGTCTTTTCCACAACTGGTACTGAAACGACTGGACATCCACATGCAAAAACTGAGTCTAGACTGTATATCTTTCACAAAAATTAACTCAAAACAGATCACAGACTTAAATGTAAAACACAATATGATCAAAACTGCTAGACTATAACATTGATACAAGAGAATATTATTCAGTCTTAAAAAGGAATGAAATCCTGATACAGGCTACAACACAGTTGAATCTTGAAAATATTATGCTAAGTGAAATAAGCCAGACACAAAAGAACAAATACTGTATGGTTCCACTTATACAAGATACCTAGAATATTCAAATTCATAGAGAAAGAAAGTAGAACAGTGATTACCAGGGGCTGGGGGACGGAAAAATAACGAATTACTGTTTAGTGAGTATAAAGGTTCTGTTTGGAACAAGGAAAAAGTTATAGATATGGATAGTGGTAATGGGGCACACTGTGAATGCAGTCCATGCCACTATATTGTCCACTTAAAAATGGTTAAAATGATAAAATTTTATGTTATGCACACTTTTTTTTTTGGTCGCATGTCTTGTGGGATCTTAGTTCCCTGACCAGGGATTGAACCCGGGGTCTCGGCAGTGAAAGTACCGAATCCTAACCACTGGACTGCCAAGGAATCCCTACACTTTACCACAATAAAAAAAATTCATAGGAACAGACACCAAATGAAAAAGAAGTCATTACATAATAATTTAAAATGTAAAGTTAAACAGAAATTTTAAGACTTGATTTTTTATAATCTATCTTTATGTTTACAACAGACTCACCCAAAATGAAAGGGATCAGAAAAGTTGAACAACAACAACAAAATGATGTAAAAAGATATACCATATAAAATTAAGCAAAAGACCTTAAGCTGCTATAATATGAGGCAAAATTGATTTTAAGGCAGAAAGAGGGTCCCTTCATAGTAAGTCTCAATTTGCAAGGAAATAAAAATTCTAAATGTATACAAGCCTAATGACATCGCCTCTACATATGTAACACAGAACCTAATAGAACTTTCAGGAGAGAGTGGATAAATTCACAATGATGGAACAAGACCAAAAACTCAGTAAGAATATGGAAGATTTACAAATGTCACTAACAAACTTGACCTAACAAATTTGAACATAAATTAATGCTCCACCTAACATCCAGAATACACACTCTTGTTAAGTACATATAATATTGACCATATTCTGGGAGCAAGTAGAATCAAATTTCAAAGAATTAAAGCTTGATAGAGGGACTTCCCTGCTGGTCCAGTGGGTAAGACTCCATGCTCCCAATGCAAGGGGCCCAGGTTCTAACCCTGGTCGGGGAACTAGATCCCACATGCATGCCACAACTAAGAGAGTTCACAAGACACAACTAAGAAGTCTGCATGCCACAACTAAAATTCCCACGTGCCGCAGCTAAGACCTGGTGCAGCCTAAATAAATAAATTTAAAAAAATAAATATTAAAAAAAAATAGTACAAGAAAAAAACTTGATAGAGCATCTTCTCTAATCACAATATAAGGTTAGATATAGATAACAAAAAGAAAATCCTATGTTTAGAAATTTAAATTCTCACATATTCAGAAATCAATAAAGTTCCCATATGTTCAGAAATTAATAAATAAGTCAATGAAAAAATCATGATTACATTTATAAAATATTTTGAACCCTAAAATAACAAATTACACAAAGCAAAACTTGTGAGATACAACTTAAGTACTACTTGGAGGCAACTTTATATCTTAAAATACACATATTAGGAAAGGAGACTGAAAATTAATGAGTTTGACCTAAGAATCTATCAATAGGAATTAGCACTAAAGCAAAATACACTCAAAGACATTAGAAGGAAAGAATTAAGAGCAGAAATTAAATAGGAAATAAACATATCACTGAGAGAATTAACAAAGCCAAAAGTTGGTTCTTTGAAGAGAGTAAAAAACTTGACAACTCCTGTAAAACTGATAAAGAAGAAAGGAGAAAATACAGAAACAATCAATATCAGGATTAATAATATATATGTATAACACAACATTGTAAATCAACTATGCTTCAAAAAAAAGAAGAATATTATTAACATCTTTATGGCAACATATTTGAAAATTTAGACGCAGCAAATACCCAGAAAAAAATAATTTCCAAAACTGACTCAGTAGATATAAAACACCTGACTAATTCTATAATTTTCAAAGAAATTAATCAGGAGTGGAAAATATTCCTGGGAAGTAACGTATTTCAGAAATTATTATGATTCCAATCTTATGTGGAATTATTCCAATCTTACTTTAAAATTATCAGCAAGTAAAAGACAGCAAAATCTTACAAGGACAGCAGAAATCTTGATACCAAACCCATGTAAGAATAGTATAAGAAAGAGGCAAACCTCATTAATGAACACAGATGTAAAAATTATAAACAAAATATTAGTAAGCAGAAACCAACAATATAGGAAAAGCAATCATGTACTGTGACTAAGTTGTGTTTATCTCATTATAGATTTATTCAATATTTGAAAAGAAATTAATGCATTCATTACTAACATCAAAGGATAGATAAACATCTATAGATGAAGCATCTGGTAAAATTCAACATGCATTTCTTTAAAAAAAACTCTTTGCATTCTAAAAATATAATAATCTGATATCAGGTGTCTTAAACAACAAGCAAGAAAAAAATCCTCTAAGAATGGTGAAACATTAAAAATTGTTCCCTTGATACTGGAACAAATCAAGAATCTTGGCGATTCACACTTCTTTCAACGTCTACTTAAGGTCCTTGCCATTACAACAATGCAAAACCCCGAGGGAGAACATAATACAACTTTATTGAGAGATATAAAGGAAACCTAAGTAAATGGAGATATTTACTATGGTCATGGACTGGAAAACTTAAAATTATGAAGTGCCAATTCTATGCAAACTGAATGCAGGCAAGCCAGATAGGATTGAAGGGCAGAGTGAATGGCTATGAAGGCCACTAAAACCTCATTGGAATGAATGAGAAGTATGATGTCAGTTAATTAATGTTTCTGTATGTCACTCTTCTCTGGAAATTTTATAACATTCCTTGATAAGACCTACTATATATGCAGTTGTACTGAGTTAAAATTCAAATGGCACTTTTCTGGTGACCTACGTTATCCAATTTTGAAACTCATAAATATGCTTCCCAAGAAACTGTTGGTTGAGAAGTGAAAAGAAGAGCTACAGAACACTGAAAAATATTTTGCAAAATCTTTTTCAGAAATGTTTTCTTCAACTACTGAAAGTTAATGTTTTACTGTTCTGTATAATAATTTCAAGATAATAAAATCAGTTTTCCCTACCCCCACTAAGTAAATGTCCAAACAATATCTACAGGTTTAAAGGGGCTATCCACTTGCCTCTGTTCAGTTCTATCTATACATAACTTCATCAAAGCATTTATCAATGTGCATATTATTTACTTATGTGTTCCCCTCAATTAAGCAATCTGATTGAAAGGAGGCTTATATTCTCATTGTTGTGCCTCACTCATAACACTGAAGAAGTGTGTGTTGAATTAATAAAATCACGTTTTATAGATAAGGTTCTAAGAGAAGTTAATTGACCAGGTTAGAGTCTCACAACTAATATGGAGCAAAGCTACTCATTCATTTCTGTACTGAGCAAATATTTATTGTTCTAGGGCCTAAATTCTAGGACTAAAACCTTCTGACTCCTAGTCAGACCTTCTGACTCCTAGTCAAAAAGTCTTCTACCTTTTCTTAGTAATGAAATTGCTCTCAGAGGATTATAGTGGGGAAGAGAAACTCCTATTAGAGAGGAACTAACTCACTACTGAACAAAAATTGCCCGTCTTGTATATGTGGAGGAAGACAATCCCTTGCTAGTTAAACGTGAAGAGGCCAGAGAACCCAGGGACCAAAATTCAAACTTTTGGCTAAAAAAAACAATTCAGCAACAAATCATAAAATCTGGAATCATAAAAAGATAAAAATCATGACATTTACTCAACAACAAGACTGAAAAAGGCTATGTTATTTGCTAAACTATCTTTCTAGAGCCTTTGATAAAGTATTAATTTTTTTCTATCTAAATACATTTTGTTTTCTACTAATAATTTTTATTTAGATTTCCTCTAAGTAATAATCAGTTAAAACAAGCATATGAACTATAACAAGAAAGTAATATTAAGAGAGAAACAAACTTCAAATTACTAAGCACTTAAGTAAATGCTTTAACTTTAAATAACTTTCATCCAGGACATTCAGCATCTTCAACAAAAATTTTGTGGAGAATTATCTCTCAGCTATAAGCATCAAAATGTGAAACTTGTACATGTATAATCGCTGTTAAATAAAAGCACCTTTTGTACAGAATTTACAGAATTCCAAGCATTTTTCTGCCTCATAAACAAGTGCATAATCTAGGTTTTCTCCACAGCTTTCTCACACCTACTTTGATAGTAAATTTTTTTAGCCATTCACCTGACTGTTGCTAAACGTCACCTTAGCTTTCACAGAAAGAACATTTTTTATAAAGATATTTCCATTAGCTCATCTAGATTGATTTAAATTATATGACACAGATACAACTGGTATAAACAGGTTTGGGGACAAACACAAGTCATTCTTGGTATGTAAATAAATCAACCGAACTAGTAGGAGCAGAAACATCTACAAGAGATCAATACTAGCCTGAACATTAAGCATACCACAGGCATCAGTCGGTATGTTTATACCAAAGGAAATGCAGAACTTTAGTTATTCTGGAAAATCATTAAGTGGAAGCCATTTACGGTAATTTCAACTGTATACTGAATTTTTAAAATATTTTTGGCCATTAATAGACCACCAGAATTAGCAATCCTACCAAAAAAAATCAAAATGACACATTCCCCACAGATGACTGGCAAATAACATTTTTATATATAAGGAATAAAGTTATATTTTACCTTTAGTTATTTATTATTTA
Organism: Lipotes vexillifer; assembly: GCF_000442215.2. Classification (NCBI taxonomy): domain Eukaryota; kingdom Metazoa; phylum Chordata; class Mammalia; order Artiodactyla; family Lipotidae; genus Lipotes; species Lipotes vexillifer. The sequence continues at coordinate 2,121,754 of NW_006792683.1, forward strand.
TTTCTATTAAAATACGGGTTACTGAAGTTTAACCTTAGTATTACCTCATCAGATAAATGGCCTTGTTTGCTAGAGAAATAACAAGTATACGTCGCCACCTAGTGGAAAAATAGACAAACATTTCCAGCACCTCTGTTTCAGTCCTTTTAATTACTTTTCACAGCAAACCTAACAAAACTGACTTTTAAAAAGCCCACCTTTCACTCATAACAAGTAATTACAAGTTTTTTCCTAATCAATATTCTAGCCAACATTTTTCATTTGAACAGTGATATTTATGAATATTCGGGATTTCCTCAATATCTTCTAATGAACTTTTCTGTAGGAAAAAAGAACAGTAACAATTGATTTTGCAAAGGAAAAACTTGTAACTCACTGTTCCTTTAAAGAAGAGAATAAGATACACAAAAGTGTATTGTGACAAAAGTCACTACACAAACGTACAAGTATGGAGTAATATTCTGTAGGCAAATACTAATGTAAAATATTCCTAAGGTCATAATAACAAACAGCTAGGGAGATATGGACAAAACACAAGCAAGGTTTCTAAACACTTTTTTGACCTTTCCCCACTATTAAATAACATAATAAAAAAATTTTATATCTTTAAAATTTTGATGCAAAACTTAAATGTTACAGCAGCCTTTAAAGACTATGAAAAATTCCCCCTTTAATAACTACTTTAAATACACATATTTTAAAAGTATAAAAACATTCTAATCGTTAATGTAACTAAACTCAAATCAAACTCAATTATTTCTGAATCATGATGCAATGTATATAAATTTAACTTAATATAAAAGCTGATTAAAATCAGGCACCAGGCATGAAGAGGTATACAACCAGTAGTAATTACAAATCTAATATTCATTTCCACATCTCTGTATAAACTCATTATAGAATTTAAGAGTATTTCTCTTTATGTTGTCAATTTAATTAAAATTGTTGCTTAGTCCACTACTCTGTGATGTTAATTCATATGAATAATAGGATTGGCAAACCTTAATCTTTTAATAATGTCTAAGGATTTAATACTACACTAATTCATATCTCTGGTGCCTATTGAGCACAGCACCTAGCAGAAGAGTACATATATTTTAAATGAACAATCCAACATAAAGACTTTTTTATGAGACTGTTGGCTTATTTTGGGGAACTTTAACAACATTTTCAACCTTATAACTTTTCTTTATTGGTCAGGGTGTTTATTTTATCAAATCAAATTGTTTTAAATTTTTCTACCTTTTGGATATCATAAGAGACTAAAAATTTGAAGCAATGAACTTGCTTTGATAAATGGGCTTTTAAATTATTATTTCAGATCTTCAACCTGACCTGAGGGGGTGGGCAAGGATAGTATCAACAGTTGGAAGAAAGAGAATCCACTTGCTAAAACAAGAATCATATGCACAAATAACGCAACACAAAGTTTTCTGCTATCCTTGGTCACTATCATCTGATAAACTTTTCCATAGGAAAAGTTACTGGTTTATCAAAATTACCCTCTTGCCTAGATGCAAGGAATAAATTGTTTACTCTATTTATAAGGACAAGAAATGAAACTGTTTCCTTCTAGTTAAGACAAGGTTGGAGTTTTTTCCTAAGGATGATTTTTTATAAATTTATTTATTTTTGGCTGCGTTGCTGTGCGTGGGCTTTCTCTAGTGTGGCGAGCGGGGGCTACTCTTGGTTGCGGTGCACAGGCTTCTCATTGCAGTGTCTTCTCTTGTTGTGGAACACAGGCTCTAGGTGCACAGGCTTCAGTAGTTGTGGCTCGTGGGCTCTAGAGTGCAGGTTCAGTAGTTGTGAAGCATGGGCTCAGTAGTTGTGGTGGGCAGGCTCAGTAGTTGTGGCGTGCAGGCTCAGTAGTTGTGGCCCACGGGCTTAGCTGCTCCGTGGCATGTGGGATCTTCCTGGACCAGGGCTCGAACCCGTGTCCCCTGCATTGGCAGGTGGATTCTTAACCACTGCGCCACGAGCGAAGTCCCTCCTAAGGATGTTTTATTCAGAAATTAGGAAGGCTTCCAGTTATTCAGAAACTAGGAAGGGTCAAGACAGCAAACTATAGATTGCTGGCTCTCTCCCCCAAAATCAACGTTGAAAAACTTGAAAAGTGAGAGGGAATCATGGACCTGAGGAACCAACCCAAAACGTCAAGAAATCCATGTGTCAGCTGCTTTGAAAGAGGACTGGGGAAGAGGAGGACTATAGCCTTGGGTGAACAGCAGACACTGATGATGCAGAAAGGAGAGGTGAGAGAAAAATTTGCCTGGCTCAAACCTCCCCCATGTTGCATTAGAACAATTCTTGTCTGTCCCACCAACACAGAAATCAGGAGCAATAACCCATGCTGAAGTTCCATGGGGTAATAAGGCAGGACAAAAATCCTACTGGGTCAGGAAAAGAGATGAGATCTGTCTTAGTCCATTTGGGCTGCTCTAACAAAAATACCACAGACTGGATGGCTCACAAACAACAGAAATTTACTTCTCACAGTTCTAGAGGCTGGAAGTCTGAGATAAGAGTGCAAGCATGGTCGAGCTCTGGTGAGAGTCCTCTTTTGGATTGCAGACGACCAACTTCTCATTGTACTCTCACATGGCAGAGAACAGAGGAAGCAAACTCTCTAGTGACGCTTTTTTTTCTTTAATTAAAAAAAATTTTTTTTAAATGTTAGCTCATTTGGAGGATTTAAGCTGAAACTTTTTTTTTTAATTAATTATTCATTTGGCTGTGTTGCGTCTTAGTTGTGGTATGCGTGCGGGGTCTTCGTTGCGGCATGTGGGCTCCAGAGCATGCAGACTCAGCAGTTGTGGTGCGGGCTCAGTAGCTGTGGCACACGGGCTCTCTGGCTGTGGCATGGGGGCTCTAGAGCGCACGGGCTCAGTAGTTGTGGCAGGTGGGCTTGGTTGCCCTGCAGAATGTGGGATCTTAGTCCCGCGACCAGGGATTGAACCCGTGTCGCCTGTTCTGGAAGACAAATTCCTAACCACTGGACCACCAGGGAAGTCTCTCTAGGGACTCTTGTAAGAGAACTAATCCCATTCATAGGGGTTCTGCCCTCATGACCTATTGAATCCTAATTACCTCCTAAGTCCCCACTTGGCACACCAAAGGTTTCAACATATGAATTTGGAGGAGACATAAACATTCAGTTCATAACAAGATCTAACCATCATTTAATTTTTTATCTTCTCCCCTTGCAAACCCCAGACTGGTTGGATTATAAACTATAGCAATTCCTGTTCCTGAATGTACAGGAAAACTGCATTTCTTAGCTGCTTTTTTTTTAAATTAATTAATTAATTTTATTTATTTATTCTGTGCTCCGTTGGGTCTTCATTGCTGCGCATGGGCTTCCTCTAATCGCAGCGAGTGGGGGCTACTCTTCGTTGCGGTGCACGGGCTTCTCATTGCGGTGGCTTCTCTTGTGGTGGAGCACGGGCTCCAGGACGCGTGGGCTCAGTAGTTGCGGCACACAGACTTAGTTCCTCCACAGCATGTGGGATGTTCCTGGACCAGGGATTGAACCTGTGTCCCCTGCAATGGCAGGCAGATTCTTTACCATTGAGCCACCAGAAAAGTCCCTCCTAGTCTTCTTTACATTTGAGTCATGTAACTGAGTTGTAGCCAAAGCAGTGTAGGCAGAAGAGATACAAGCCAATTTCACAACTCATCCTTAAAGATATTCTATGAGATCCTCTAGCCTTCTCTTCCCCTCCTGCAACAACCTTGAAAACCACATTTGAGATGGTGGCCTCACAATACAGAAGGAACCTCTATCTCTAAGCCAAACTCTGTATGGGTGAGAAATAAACTTGTATTAGGTACCAAAAAATGTCAACAGTGATTCTATGGTACCTGAAACTCTTTAACTGCAAGCTCCCCTCTTCTGAAAATACACTCACTCTCCCTCTCACACACATTTCATTTTTTTAGACCTTGGATTTACCTGTTCAGCTCCATTTCCAAACCCCAGATATGGGGAGACATAGTAGACAGTGGCTGTGTGCTGGTTAAATAAATAAACTGTACTAAATAAGTTCAAAGAACCAAAAACATGAACAGACTATAAAATGTTAACTGATCACCTCCTTGGGGAAATGTACCATAAAGTTGAAAAGCAGACTGCCTCTAAAGCAGGAAAAGACAAGAAAAGAGAACCTCCCTTAGAGAGTCTACAAAGGAACACAGTCCTACTAACATCACTTTAGCACAGTGGGAATCATTTCAGATTTCTAACCTCCAGAACTGTAAGATAATAAATTTGTGCTGTTTTAAGCCACTAGATTTGTGGTGATTTGTTACAGCTGTTGCAGCAGCAATAGGAAACTAATACATGTGTCTTGTGAGTTTTCCAGCTCTCATACCACCTATGTTCAGAGACATTTTTAGCCTCTCTTACAGACAAATTTAAAATAAAAGAGGGATCACAGTCATGAATCAACTGGATATTGTGCTCCTGATGATCAGGAGTCTGCCAAAAGGCGTATCTCCACTCTTCCTAGAAGAGTTATTTCTAATACTATTCAGAAGAGAATCCTAACTCAGCATAGCCACATATTAGCTGAAGGATAAAACACTTTCTAAACAGAGTTCACTTTCACTCAGTCACTTCCTATAACTAGTTTAGGGCTGATTATTGCAGAGTCATAAAATGAATATTTAGACACTGATGCTGTCACTTATTAATGCTGTAGCCTTTGGCAAGTCACCTATTTTTTCTATTCTAGGGAACTGAGGAAATAAGTAGTCACTAAAAATTTTACATTTCATAAACTAGTAAAATTTCCAAAACAAAAACTATTGCTAGGCTATCATTTTATAAAATAAAGAACATTTTAGCAGAATATATCTTCAAAAAAGACAACCGTTTAAACTGAATAAATTTAACTTTGTGCAAAAGCCAAGAACATTCTGGGAAGACCATGGTAGTAGCTGCATAATTTTCGAATGTCCCCAAATATCTCCACAAAAACAGACAGAGGGACCAGGATAGCAAAAACAAACCCATAAACAAAGTATCAAACACAAAACTAGGTAAACACAAAAATTCAACAGCAACAACTATAAGACCTGCATGATATCCAACATCTGTGCAGGAAACAGGAGAGGGGAACAACAGGGAGGAAAGAGGAGAGGGGAACAATAGGGAGCAAAGAGGTATCTGAGAGCCACAAGAATCTCTATAAGCAGCAGGTATGTTCACAGCAATCAAAGGTCCTCAACAAAGCCTAAAGTAAAGGGGTTGGAGAAGTCAAAGCCTTATGAACTCTCAAAACATTTGGACAAAGTTTCTTGTACATTGAGGAGAAACTGAAAACAGTCAAAGTTCAGTAGGGAAGACACAATATGGACAAAAATAAAAACAAAGTCCAGGAAATTCCCTGGCGGTCCAGTGGTTAGGACTCTGCACTCTCACTTCCGAGGGCCCAGGTTCCATCCCCATCGGGGAACTAAAAGCCCACAAGACATGCCGCCGCATGGCCAAAAATATTTTTTTTAATTAAAAAATAAAGTAAAATAAAATAAAGAGAATATGGACAACACACAAAAATCAGCTAAAAAAAAAAGTCCAGGGGCTTCCCTGGTGGCGCAGTGGTTGAGAGTCCGCCTGTCGGTGCAGGGGACGTGGGTTCATGTCCCGGTCCGGGAAGATCCCACATGCCGCAGAGCTGCTGGGCCCGTAAGCCATGGCCGCTGAGCCTGTGCGTCCGGAGCCTGTGCTCTGCAACGGGAGAGGCCAGAACAGTGAGAGGCCCGCGTACCGCAAAAAAAAAAAAGTCCAGACAAATGCTAGAGAAGGGAATAAATAATTACTTCTAAATAATTACTTACTTCTAAATAATTACTTACTTTTTAAAATAATTAAATACTTTTCTAAAATAATTACTTAAAAAATTTTTCACAACTCATTTAGAAAATTTCAAAGGGCTTAAAAATCTTTATATTCTTAAAACAAATACACTCGTTACAATCAACTATAATCATTAGAACTCAGAGCAAATCCAATAGTAATGTCAAATGATGCTGGATTCTTGATTTGGTAGAAATCACTGATAGAAAAAAAAATTAGAGATAGAAATTCTAGGCAGTGCCCACATGACCGTATCCCATAGAAAATAATCCAGAATACACTAAAACAAAAGTAGGAAGAAAGAAAAAAAGATCATCGCTTACATTCACCACCAAAATATGAAATACTCTTAAAATCTTAGTGTGTTTTCTTTACCACTTTTGTTTTACATATTTATATATGTGCAACCAATGTCTACACATACTTGACTTTTTGCACAATATTATATCATAAGCATTTTTCTTCAGACCACTTCAATGGTTGTTTAATATTCCATTGGATGGCAATATCATTATTTCCTGTTATGAATAGCACTAGAAGGAACATCATTTTGGCAGCTCTTAAAAATCTTATTAATATTAAATGTGGCAATGTTAAAGAGTAGTCTAAATTTTTATCCACTGACAGGCAAATAATAGTCTTTTGTTTTTCATAAAGTAATTCCTAAAATTAAGAGCATATTTTAGAAGAAAAATGATTCCAAAAAACTTCAATGAAGAAAATAATTAATTTCTCTAATTTTTAAGGTATAGTTACATGTAGACCAAAAGCTTCCAGAACCAGCTATTAATCATGTGACAAAATATTTTAAATGAGATTTTACTTATAAAATGGCTAACAAACAAAAATATAGGCATTTTAAAGATGGGTATGAAGTTTTTAATTTAAACTAAAATGAAAATTAATCACCTGCAAGAAATAAAGGCAATAGAAACTAAGCCACTGAAATCCTAAGCTGAGTTTCTTAACCAGTAAAGAAAGAATCACAAGGAAACTCAGACAATGAGTTTTTGTATATGAACTTCCTAAATTACAGTTCACCTACCCAAATGAATTAGAATAATCTTGCCCACTGTGCCAGCTCATGCCACTGAATAAAATGTTCTACTTTGGGACATCTTAAGCTATATCCCACAATATCTGCAGCTTCCATGCTGGTAACAAGCTGTTTGACATAAATTAAGGAAATAGCTCAATTTACATTAAATTTAAAAGATAATAAGAGTATTAAACTACTAATTAGTTTCAAGACATGCTGCTTAAAGAAGAGGTCTGCCATACTTCAGAAAATGCCATTTAAAAAAATGAATTTAAATATTTTTTAAAACTTTAGGTTTTATGTATATGATTGACACTATGCAAAACAGCATTTCAACACCCAAATACAAATAGTATCTGTAAGAAATTACCATTCAAATTCCTTCCAAGAAGTAGAGCAATAATGCAAATTTTTTTTCTAATTATGTTATGAACACTTATATCCTTGTACCTTAACATAAAATTACATGCTCTTAGGTCATACTTGGTAAGACATTACTTCCTAAAATCAAAACATTATTTAAACTAAATACATAAATAACAAAATGCACACTGTAGGGGTGAAAAACTTTTCCTTGATCCTCCTGGGATCCCTGGCTGGGCCTGAATAGTAAACTGACAAAGACAGATTAACAAGAGAAAAGAAGACAAGTTTATTTAATATAAGTTTTACATGACATGGGAGCCTTCAAAAGGAAATGAAGATGTGAAGAAAACAAGCTCGAGCATTTTTACACTAGGTTTATGATGAAGAGTGGAAAGTCATGGGAAAACGTTATAGGACAAAAGGGTATGAGCCAAGGGTAGTAAACTGGTGAAAACTTAGCAAGGCCTGTTCGTTCAGATTCCTTTTGGTATCCTCCATCTTTGAAGATAAGGATGTTCCTTTCCTCCAGATAGAGGGAGGGCACCTCTCACATGAGGGTCTTATGACCCGCTTCAGTGAGGAAAGGGGAGGTCTGAGAGTCCTTCCTGCACCTGCCATTTCTCAAAATCCTTCAGCTTTAAAATATTCAATATGCCAAGGTATCATATTTTGGGGTAGTGTGTTCTGAACCCTGTCAACACAAAATGAAAATATCCTACAAATTACCCTTTCCTAACTATATATTATTTAGGATCATAGAGCACAGTGAAAAAAAACAAGCAAATACTAATCAAAAGAAAGCGAAGTGGCTATATTAATATTGGACAAAGTGAAACAAGAAACATTACCAGGACTAAGGACATTGAAGGGTTTAAATCACTTACAAGACACAAATAATCCTAAATATGTAAGCACTTCACAACAAAATGTCAAAATACAAGAGGCGGAAATTGATGAAAGGAACAACAGACAAATCTGTGATTACAGCTGGAAACTTCACCATACCTCTTAGTAATTCAGAGAATAAGTACTCAGAAAATCAGCAAAGACAGAGAGGACTCAGCGTTATCAACCAACTTGACCTATTTGATATTTATAGACAGCTCTACCCAGCATAGGAGAATACACAATCTTTTAAAGTACACATGGCACATTTACCAAAAAAGACCCTATTCTGGTCCATAAAAAAAGACCTCAACACATGGATAAGAACTGAAATCATACAAATGATGTTATCTTACCACAAAATAAACTAGAAATCATTAACAAAAAGGTATCTCAAGAATCCCAAACACTTCTAAATAACACATGGTTCAAAAGGAAGAGTAAAGGGAAATTTTTAAATATTTCAAACTGTATAAAAATGGAAACACAACATAATGAAAATTTGTGGGATATGGCTAGATCAGTGCTTAGAAGGAATTTATAGTATTAAACACATTTATTAAAAAAGAGAGGAGGGTTCCCTTCTCTCCACATCCTCTTCAACATTTATTGTTTATAGATTTTTTGATGATGGCCATTCTGACCAGTGTGACGTGACACCTCACTGTATTTTTCACTTGCATTTCTCTAATACTTAGTGATGTTGAGCATCTTTTCATGTGCTTTTTGGCCATATATATGTCTTCTGTGGAGAAATGTCTATTTAGATCTTCTGCCCATTTTCTGATTGGGTTATTTGTTTTTTTGATATTGAGCTGCATGAGTTGTTTGTATATTTTGGAGATTAATCCCTTGTCAGTTGCTTCATTTGTAAATGTTGGTGGGAATGTAAATTGGTGCAGCCACTATGGAGAACAGTATGTAGGTTCCTTAAAAAACTAAAAATAGAACTATCATATGACCTAGCAATCCCACTCCTTGGCGTATACGCAGAGAAAAACATAACTCGAAAAGATGCATGTACCCCACTGTTCACTGCAGCACTATTTACAACAGCCAGGACATGGAAGCAACCTAAATATCCATTAACAGAGGAATTGATACAGAGGATGTGGTACGTATATACAATGGAATATTACTCAGCCATAAAAAAGAACAAAATAATGCCATTTGCAGCAACATGGATGGACCTAGAGATTATCATACTGAGTGAAGTAAGTCAGACACAGAAAGACAAGTATCATATGATATCGCTTACATGTGGAATCTAAAAAAGAAGGGCACAGGGACTTCCCTGGTGGTCCAGTGGCTAAGATTCCACACTTCCAATGCAGGGGGCCCAGGTTTGATCCTTGGGCAGGGAACTAGATCCCACGTGGCACAACTAAGAGTTCCCATGCCACAACTAAAAAGATCCCGCATGTCATGCAACTGAAGATCCCACATGTTGCAACTGAAGAACCTGCACGCAGTGACGAAGATCCCACATGCTGCAACTAAGACCCAGTGCAGCCAAATAAATAAATAAATAAATATATTTTTTAAAAAGTACAAATGAACTTATTTACAAAACAGAAGCAGAGTCATGGATGTAGAAAACAAACTTATGGTTATGGGGGGATAAGTGGGGGTAGGGATAAACTGGGAGATTGGAACTGACATATACACACTACTACATATAAAATAGATAACTAATAAGAACCTGCTGTATAGCACAGGGAACTCTATTCAATACTCTGTAATGGCCTATATGGGAAAAGAATCTAAAAAAAAAAGAGTGGATATATGTATATGGATAACTGATTTACTTTGCTGTACACCTAAAACTAATACAACATTGTAAGTCAACTGTACTCCCATAAAAATTTTTTTAAAAGGGGGTGAGGACAGCCTCTCATTAGTACTTAAGCTTCTGCCTTTAAAAAAAATGAAAAATTAAGAGAAAATTAAACTCGGAGTAAACAGAAGGATGGAAAAGGTAAAGAGCAAAAATCAATGAAACTGAAAATGTGAAATCAACATAGAAAAATCAATGAAACCAAAAGCTGGCTCTTTGAAAAGAGCAATGAAATTGATACCCCCTTGGCCAGACTGATCAAGATAAAAATAAAGATGACATATATTGCTAATATCAGGAAGAAGAGGAGGATATTAAAACAATCCCATAGACATTAAAAAGATAAAAAGGGAATATTACAAATAACTTCACACCTATAAATTTGACAAACTCCTTGAAAGATACAATCTACCAAAACTAACGCAGTAAGAATAGATAACCAGGGCTTCCCTGGTGGTGCAGTGGTTGAGAGTCCGCCTGCTAATGAAGAGAACACAGGTTCGAGCCCTGGTCTGGGAGGATCCCACATGCCGCGGAGCAACTAAGCCCGTGAGCCACAACTACTGAGCCTGTGTGTCTGGAGCCTGTGTCCACAACGGGAGAGTCCGCGATAGTGAGAGGCCTGCACACTGCGATGAAGAGTGGTCCCCACTTGCCACAACTAGAGAAAGCCCTCACACAGAAATGAAGACCCAACACAGCCCAAAATAAATTAATTAATTTTTTAAAAAAAAGGATAACCAGAATAGCCCTACATCTATTAAAGAAATTGAATTCACAGATTTAAAAACCTTCCACAGAGAAAACTCCAGCCCCAGAGGATATAAGATCTCTTAATCCTCTTTCTTTCCTGGAAACCTCCTTCCTGAGGAGTCTTCTCTCAAATCTGGACCATCTGCTCTCTAGGCCTGCTATATAGCTGTCCTTCCTAGGACATCATTTCACTGTTTTCCTGGGTTGAATTTACTATTTCCTACACTCCAGGTCTTTCTTTATTTTGCTAGAGCACAACTTCTGAGGCTTTTCAGGTGTGAAAACATCTTTGTTTTAACTCCCATACTTCACTGATTATTAACTAGCCATACTGCTGGTCAAGAAGACTGACACTGATATATTCTTTTTTCTTTTTAGGTTTTCTCTCTGGAAACCTTCCGATTTCTTTTTTTTTTTATTCTTGGTGCTGTGAAATTTCACAAACATGTGCCTATGGCTAGGCTTTTTTATTTTTTTAAACTGAGTACTCTTAGGAAAAGAAACATAGAATGCTGTACACCTGGTTTTTAATGAAGGTTATTTTTGTTGGGGTGATAGAATTTGGGGCAATGTTTCGCTGTCAACTTTTTATTTATTTATGTTGCTTGAAAGAGAGTATAATGGTGA
>NW_006792683.1:2133127-2142354 GCF_000442215.2 Lipotes vexillifer
TTTATTATCTTCTTAATAAGTGAAAAGAGGTAGTTGTAAAATAATACAGTATGACCACTGTTATATTAAGAAAATAAAAAAGCAAGCAAACCAAAACCGTGTTTGGATACATATATACACATGAGGAAATGCATAAAGAAAGGTCTGAAAGCATTCATTCCAGGATTCTACAGTTTCTACAACAGCCACTAAAAGAATTACAAAGCATGTATAATTTCTGAAATAAAAGAGGGTAAAAAATGGAATAATACAAAATATGAATGGATGAAATGATCCAACTACCAAATGCTCCAATTTTAAGATAAAGATGTATGTCCCACTGGATTTTTTTAAAATCCAATTCTACGTACACATTAATCAAAAGAAGGCTGATAGGGCTTCCCTGGTGGCGCAGGGGTTGAGAGTCCGCCTGCCGATGCAGGGGACACGGGTTTGTGCCCCGGTCCGGGAAGATCCCACATGCCGCGGAGCAGCTGGGCCCGTGAGCCATGGCTGCTGAGCCTGCGCGTCTGGAGCCTGTGCTCTGCAACGGGAGAGGCCACAACAGTGAGAGGCTCGCGTACCGCAAAAAAAAAAAAAAAAAAAAAAAAAAAAAGAAGGCTGATATAGCTATACCAAAATCAGAAAGAGGTCACAGATTGGAGAAGACTCAGGAAACATGACAACTAAATACAATGTGGGATCTGGATTGAGTCCTAGAACAGAAAAAGAACACTGCTGTAACGGGAAAACTTGATAAAATGTATAGTGACTAGTATTGTAACAATATTAATTTCTTGGTTCTGATAATTGTACTATGATTATACATTGTGTTAACATTAGAAGCAGGGAGAAAGGTTTACAGGAACTATCTGTAATATTTTTGCAACTTTTCAGGAAGTCTAAAATTATTTCAAAATACTTTTTAAAAAATCAGATTAGACATTAAAACAAACAGCATTACTAAGGAAAAAAGGAACACTTCTTCATGGAACAAAGGTTCAATTCATAGGAAGACAGACTAATTAGAAAGTTGACTATGCTTCTAGTAATAGGACTTCAAAATAAATAAGTCAAAAATTGACAGAAAACTCCTAGGGAGAAATAGAATCCAAAATTACACAGCGAGATTTAACACATAGTAAATTGTCAGTAACTGACAATCAAGCACAGGTGTGCGCACGTACACACACACACACACACACACACACACACACACAAATCAGTAAGGAAAGAGAAGATTTTAACAACAGCATTAACAAACTTCACCTACTAGTCACATATAAAGCACTGTATCCATCAATTGCAGAAGTTACATCACACACAGTCATACTCATACAACATTTTTTAAAAAGCCAGATACAAAGCTCATTTCAATGATTATTCAATTGAAATTATCTGATGGTAGTTACATGGGTATTAACTTTTTATTTATTCATTGAACTATCCACATATATTTACATACTTCTTTTTTACATGTATTGAATTTCACAATAAAGATATTTAAAAGTTAACTGATCTATATTATTTATTTATATACTCATTTATTTTTTTTTCAGTTTTTCAAAACTTGTTCCACAGTAGCAAAAACCTCAAGATAAAACTATGAAGATGAGAAGCTGGTAAGCTCCAACAGAAAAATAAAACAAGATTCAGGATCAAGGGTTCCAGTAAAATCATCCCTGTTGTACTCTAGTAGCTTCCAAAACTTATAAATCAAGGGATACTAAAGGGAATTCTCAAAATAATATTTATACATACCCAAATCACCCTAATGCAAAACTGCAGATAAATAAGAGCAGACTACCTGGCTATCTACATCCCAAGCAGTATAAAATCTAAATTAAAAAGACCTTCAATACAGACAATATCTGAATCGGGGTGCTCGTACCAATTGCCAAAAGCAGTTCTATGGTAACTTTGTCCCATGATTACCCAATTTAATGAAACACCAAACCAAACCAACCTTCAAAGTAATCATCTCTTTATGCTGCCATTTTTGAGAAAAACAAATGCCTAGAAATTAAGTTAAAACAAACATAGAATAGTTAAATGGTTAATATTTTTCTTTGCACAAAGGTAAAAATAATATCAAGTATGTTTAAGATGATAAAAACATATTGAAGCTATGTTTATAAAAAACTTCAAGGGGAATATTCCTTTTACTAAAAATTTTCTGAAATTAGTAAGAGCACTTTATTAGTTAGCTATTGCTACCTAATAAACCACCCCAAAACTTAGCAGCTTAAAACAATGTACATTTGTTATCTCACAGTTTCTGAGGAATTGGGTGTTGCTCAGTTAGGTTCTCACTTCAGAGTCTCTCACAAGGTTGCGGCCACAGTGTCAGCCAGAGCGACAGTCATCTCAAAGCTTAACTCGGACACTATCTCCCAACTTCTGTCAGTGGTTGTTGGCAGGATTCAGTTCCTAGGGGGTTGTTGGTCTGCACAGGCTACTGGCCAAAGGCTCCCCTCAATTCCTTGATGGGTGAGGTTACCTATAGGTCAAGTCATGATATGGCAGCTGGCTTCAACAAAGTGAGCAACAAGAGTGCGCCAGAAAAAAGGAAATTATAGTCTTTTATAATCTAATCTCATAAGTGATATCCCACCACTTTCACCATATTCTAATACAAGGTCTAGTCTACAGTCAAGGGAAAGGGATTACAAGACTGTGACTACACAGATACAGGGTTATCTTAGAAGGCCGCCTATCATAAGCAGCATAATGGAAAAAGCAACTGGAATAAAAAGTTATAACTGGATTCTAGTAACTATGGGACTATACACAATCTCTCAAGGCCTTAAATTTTCACTGAAAAAAACTGAGAGGGCAGCCTAAACGACCTCAAGTGTTGCTTAAATTCTAAATCCTGTATTTCTCTACTGTGTCTTTTGGAAAGGATTACCAAGGATTAGAGATACTTGGTCAAAATGCCTCATTATACAAAAGAGAGCTGACTTGCAGGAAGGGTTAACACAGACAGGTAGTAAACCACACTCATTCTCTTATGCTCAGTGCTCTTTGCACTGTAACGTATACCTTTTGCAATTAATGCCCTAAAACAACACTATCCTTTCTTTATAACAGTCTCAAAATCCAATAAATTCAAAAGGAAGAGAGAATAATAGTACTAACAAGAGCAGCCAGAATTGGATAATGTTGTGCAAGATATCTCTTTCTCTCATCAAACCCTAAAGCTGTCTCTGTAGGTGGCATGTGAGATGAAACTGAACTATACTCTGCCCACCCCCAGTCCCAGGTATCTGGACATATTAGTAATAGGGTATTTGCTGGAAGGAAAGTATGAAAGCAACAGATAATAGATCATAGCAGACAAATACAGTCACCTTAAACAAAGTAAATAAGATTAAGTATAACTTAAATGAAGTATCTAAAAATAGAAACTGCAACCAGAAAGGGCAAGGTTTGTCCCCACTGGAATCCTGGAAAATGGACAGTCCCAGAGGTCAACAATGGCAATGCATGCAATGAAGGCAACGTCCATGGGAGCAGGTACTCGAGGAAGCTAATGACAACAACTGAACTGACAGATATATCCTTATGAACACAGAAGCATCAATCAGGATCTAGTATCATTACACATTTCTACTACATAAATACCCTATTTGCTCCTATATCAGGTAGGGGTGGGAGGCGGTTTTCACTTGCTGGAGAATCCCCTCCACCAGTACAAACCCTTTACCAGCCATAATAATTTGTAATGACTCAAACTCTGGTGCAAATAGTTCAGTGAAAACATTGCATATAAGTACAACTGTTGTGTGTGGCAATTATAAAGCAGAAAGGTATTTGTATTAGTCAAAATATGTGTGTGTATATATACACACATAAATCAATGCATAACTGGATCCAAAATTTCTATATAAGAAAGGCTTAAGGACCCTAGTGGGCTGGTGGTGGAAACTGGGGCCCAGTGGTTATCTTAAATCTGTGTCTGCATAACAATCAAGCAAGATCATCCATCTTAAAGAAAACATCACATTGATGGAGACCGCCCCAAGCCTCTCATTAGTATTAGCATATATCTAAGTATATACCTAAATTCACTTCTATAAGCCATCTAAAAAAAAAAAAAGAAAGTGTTAGCTAAAAATGTTAACATATTTTCAAAAGTTTTTTTGGTACTTTTGGTGCTGAGTGAAAGGCAGGGGACCAAAAGTAAGAGAAGATGAACTGGACAGCCCAATGGGGCATCTAAGGAAGAGAGTATCTCCAACTTGGGCAGGGGTGCCACAGTTGAGTTTCATGGCCCAAGCCATTGACTGTTACTTCCTATATTATGAGCATATTCAATTGGGTAGATATAAATTTCAACCAAGCCATCCCATGATGGAACCACTCAAAAGACAAGATCCAACTCAAAGTATTGCAAAAAGTAGGTATGCTTTTTTATACTTTTACTCAGTGTCGACAACTGCCTGCATATTCATCTCTTTCTTAGCCTTTTATGCAAATCAAGAAAGGGTTGTATTTCCTTTCTTTTCTTGCTTCTTAACCTCTTTTTTGTTTGTCAGCCTTAAAGGGATGGGAGATATAGGAACAATTTAGAGAAGTCTCAAACAGGTCTCTAATTAGTCTCAAGGTAAAACTGATAAAAAGCAAAGGAAGTATGTTTAGAGATTTGAAATTTAACACCAAGACACTACAGCACACATTACTTAGTACTATTATGTATTTATACTTTTCCAATATAGCCCCATCTAATGATGCCACCAACAATGAGCAGAAGATCAAATGATCATTTATGAACAGTTATTTTTCAACATAGTAGTGGTTAGCAAAGGATGAAATGAAGGAAGGAAGGAAGGAAGGAAGTTAAAGAAAACAGAAAGGGAGGGAGGGAGGGAGGAAAGGAGGGAAGGTAGGCAGGGAAGCAAGCACACAGGAAGGCAAAAAAAAGGAAAGAAGGAAGAAAGAAAATACAACAGAGACTGTATATGGCCTGCAAAGCCTAAAATACAAGCAGTCCTAGCTAGGACTGCTTTAACTGAAACTCTTCAAAGCAAGACTGCCTATATTAACTATCCAGCCCTTTACAGAAAATTTGATAACCCCTGCCAATGGAGATATCCAAATGGCCAATACACAGACATATGAAGAGGTGTTAAATATCATTAGTCATTATGGGAATTAGGGAAAAACCCCAATGTGATATCACTACCCACCAGAATGGGTAAAATGAAAAGGACAATGCTAAATGTTGCAAACATGTGCAGGAGCCAAAATTCTCAAACACTGATAACAGGAGTGTTAACCGACAACTAATCTGAACAACTTTTTGGTAGTGTATACCAGAAATACATATTTGCGTATCCTATAATATAGCCATTTCACCAGTAGGTATACATCCAACAGAAATGTATACATATGTTCACCAAAGTACTTACAAAAAAATGTTCATAGCAGCCCTACTGGTAATACCCCCAAAATGGATGGAATACTGCTACATAACTTGTATAAATCTCATGAATATAATATTGAGCAAAAGTGAGACACAAAGGACTATAAACTGTATGATTCTATTTATATAAAGTCAATAATAAGTAAATTCATTGATGATGTCAGAAATTGAGATAATGGTTACCTTTGGAAAGGGGACACAAAGTGAGGCTTCTAGGATGCAAGTAATGTTTTTTCTTGGATATGCACACTTTGTGAAAATTCAATGAGCTGTACACTTATGATTCATGCACTTTTCTGTGTGTCTATTACGCTTTAATAATTAACACACTAGAAACATATCTACAAACTCTATGCCTTTGAACGAAAATTGTGTACATCTCTCGTTCACTTTTCGGATTTGCCATCATTACCTCTCCCCAATGAGATATCTTAATTCCTGTTACCTTATATAGAAAGGAGCTTTGTTTTAATTAATTCTCTTGGTATACCATTGCACAGGATACCCACGTTTATGTAACCATCATTTTAGGTTAGTTCCACACTAGATCCCAAGGAGAAACTTTGAAAAGCCAGTAACTTTTTATCGTGAAAGTTATCTGGGAAAGGAAAAAAAAAAAAAAAACCTCCTTAAAATGTTGTTTTGTTTGGCCCTTTGTTTTGGCTCACCTTTGTCTACTACCACTGTGATTTAATCTGCATAAAATGTTCAAAGGAGCTTTTCAAAAAGCCTGTTCGTGTGGAAAGTTTTTTCTTTCTACGACATCCTGTCTAATAATGCTGTTATCTTGCGCTTGATCCAGTTCCTTTCATCCATGGAGCTTAAAGTACTTCACAAATGACTGTCGGGTGGTGTCACCTTCCAGTCAGCGAAATGTGGGCCCAGAGACATTGTGAACCCCCCAAAATTCTAACAGTACCTTTGTACAGCATGGCTCAGCGTGCCTAAAGAAGCACACATTCTTTGCCAAAACTTACAAGTGTGAAACCTGAAATACAAAGCGAATGAGTGACTCTCAAGGGCAGAGTCAATCATAGGTTGAGCCAGGACCTGAACCCTCCAATTCACTGCCTCTTAAGGGAAAAGCAAACAAAAACCTACACCCTTGAATATATGCTCAGCTGCAGAACTCTTGTAACAGGAAACAGGGGGAAATGCCGAAATCATGCCCAGAAAGAAGACTGGAGGACCCCACGATGCTGACCTTCGAGGGAGCCCCATCACTCCCGGCCGCACGGGGCCAACCTTCACCGGGTGCAGTTTCTGCGCAGCCCCTTCTCCAAGGAGGTTACGGCCGGAAATTCCAGGTCTGGCCTCAACCCACTCCTTTTCTCCGGTCGCCCAAACCTCCCACCCTGCCCGTTTACCTGAGACGCGCCCCGCACCGCCACAGGAGCCGACTCTGCGCGCTCGCCCAGACTTTCTCAGGCCCGACGCGCGGGCACCACGTCAACCAATCGACGCTCACTCGGATCCTCCCAGCCGGGGCTCTTCCGCGCGGGGAGGTGCGCTCGCCTGCGAACGTCCCCACGGGCCGCGACCGGGGAGGGAGCCAGCCGCCAGTCGCGAGAGGGGGCCCAAGGGGAGCAGAGGCTGGAGCAGGCGCCGGGCGGGGGCAGGCGGCGCGCACCGGGCATGCGCGTGCCGCACCACTAGGGACGTGGGGCGGGGGCGGGGCCTCTGGGCAACTGAGCGAGCTTGGGAAGTTTTCGCTGGAGTTTCGGGAAGTAAGAAGGCGGTGTTAGTAGTCTCCCTCAGCTGCTCCTCAGGGCGCTACGGTTGTCAGGTCTGAGACGACGGACGCATTCTGTGAGAGTAAAATATTCTCTGGACAAAACCTAATGTGGTTAGAGGAGGGAAACGGCGTGCTTAAAAACATGTCATGTGGCCTTAACTTGAGCGTTGTCGAGTCCACAGGAGCAGGCGGAATTGTGGTTTCCGGTTTTGTTTGTGTGTGTTTTGGGGTGAGAGGGACAGTGGGGATGGGATCCCAGGGAGAGAAGAGGGCCGTGCTGGTAAGGGATGGTTGAATGAAAAAGGCCGCAGTTGTACTCCAGTTGGATGAGCAAAAAGCAATACCTAGCTCCTAGACAAAGAATGCTTCAGACTAAAACTTGGAGATGGTTAACTTTTGATTTAAGTACTTAAGAAAGAGATATGGATACTTAACGTTCAATATATGGATTCTTTAAGACAAAATGTTGAGTCTTCCAGAATTAAAAAATTAAGTCCTCAATTCGTGTACCTCCCTGTTGAAACAAGAAAGGACTATAGCTGATAGTAATTCAAATGTGGTTTTCTTGCACTACAGATCAGTATTTCTTTTACGAATGTCACGTTAACTCCTTAAGACACCACATAGTTATTGAGCACATACTATGTGCCAGGGACTCTCTGGGTTTGCATAATAAGCAATAATGATGATTTCTTACACATCCCCGAAGAACAGGCATAATATGAAGTGTTGACAGTTTCCCAAGTTAGTGGTTAAAGTTAATGAAAGGAACTTACACTTTAGTAAAAAAGAGGAGTGAAAAAAAAAGAAAACATGAAAAAACTGGATGTAAATTAGTTGGAAGAAAATAGGTTATAATATTCACAAACTCTTGGTTATTATATTGTAATGAATGCACAGTGCTCTGAAGAGGTTTTTTGTTTTTAGATTCATGCATTTTTCTTTACTTCAGTAAAGGAATGCATTTTTCTTTACCTCAGTCAAAGTCTGAATCAGATATTTATGGACAATGCATTTTTCTTTACTTTGAAATGCATTTTTGAAATGCATTTTTCTTTACTTCAGTCAAGGTCTGAAATTTGAAATGCATTTTTCTTTACTTCAGTCAAGGTCTGAATCAGATATTTATGGACAAAAAGTACCATAAAAATATATGAGGCAGAAGAGGAGTGATATAGTTTGTCAGAGTAGATGTCAAGGGTACCCTAATCAGGAAAAATGATTTGTGAAAAGGTTTAAGGCCAACTCAAATTTATGTAAAAGAAAGGAGGGAAAGTTGCTTTTTCTAGCTAAGGAATAACAAGAAATAAGGGGGGATAGTGACCACAACACTGAGAAAAGTCAAATAATGAATTTATAGGTTAAATTTAGAGATCATGCATATACTATTTTTGGGGGGGGTAAAGGTACATTAACTCTAGTTTTTTAAAACTCATTATCTGGATGCCAGAAGTCTCCAGGGTAAGGAAAAAATCCATGTTTTCTTTCCTTTTAGTAACATGTTTTTTCTTCCATTGTTTTTATTCAGTGAGTGCAAACATTATGCCTTTTCTCCTTAGTCCTTCCTCCAACTTACCTGAGGTTACTCCTTAATGTTCTTTTCCTGAACTTTTCATACCACAAGAGCTAATTTTTTCTCAACCGCCTTCCACCACCACCATCACTCACATGTACATTTTTCATTCTCTATTCTGCTAACAGTTGCCAGTCTACAAGGAATGAAAGGCACCAATTATAGCTTTTCTTCTCTTCTCAAGCTAATTATCAAAGATGTTGTCTATGTCCTTATCCCTCCTATAAGTTGGATAAGTATGAGAGGGTAAAGAAAATGAACCTCTTTTTCATTACAGAGAGCAAAAGCATGTCAGATCATGAATACTGTCAAGTTCACAAATATCATAAGCCTCCCACGATGTGCCAGCCACACCAATCAGTTGTGGAAATGAAATAATGAATAAAAACTATGCACACAAGTAGCTGAGAATGTCGTGTGTATTAGTCAGGGTTCTCTAGAGAAACAGAAACTATAAGATTCGTTAGATAGATAGATAGATTTTTTTTTTTTTTTTTTTTTTTTTTTTTTTT
>NW_006792683.1:2142364-2145672 GCF_000442215.2 Lipotes vexillifer
TTTTTTTTTTTTTTTTTTTTTTTTTTTTTTGCGATATGTGGGCCTTTCACTGTCGTGGCCTTTCCCGTTGCCAGACGCGCAAGCTCAGCGCCCATGGCTCACGGGCCCAGCCGCTCCGCGGCATGTGGGATCCTCCCGGACCGGGGCACGAACCCATATCCCCTGCATCGGCAGGCGGACTCCCAACCACTGCGCCACCAGGGAGGCCCCAGATAGATAGATTTTTATTGTAAAGGGTATCTTGTTTTAATTTGCAGTTCTGAGCTTAATCCTCTCCTGATCTCAGTATCTATTTATCTTCCACCATTCCCTTTCTTAGGTACCTAATAACAGGACTTCAAAATACATAAAGCAAAATGTGCTAGCACCGCAGAGAGAAATTCACAATTAATATAAAATTATAGTCAGAGATTTCACACTCATCTCTCAAAAATTGATAGAACAAGCAGACAGAAAATCAGTAAGTATATATAAGACTTGAACAACACTATCAACCACAACTCTATTAAACAACTTATCTAACTGACATTTATAGAACACCTATTAACAGCAGGATACACTTTCTTTTCAGGTCTGCATAAAATATTCCAAGACAGACCATAATCTATATCATAAATACAAATTCATTTAAAGGGATTCAAATCAAGAGTGACATTAAGAAGATGGCAGAATATGCAACTCCATACCCTCCTTCTCCCATGGAAACACAAACTTAACAATAATACATGGGCCAATTGTCTTTGTGAGAAATCCAGAAACCAGTAAAGTGGGTCCTGCACCCAAGGTTAGTGTGAAACCAACTGCATCAATGCCTAGTGGGAAATCTTGTGGCACTCACTTGCAAGTGATCCACCCCCAATACAACATGATTGGGAGGAAACCCTCAACTCCCATCTTCTCACTAAGGAGAGAAAGGAGTAGAACACATGTCCAGTGATCTGAATTGTCTAGAAAATGCCTGAGTGACTGGTTTCTATCTTGCCTGAATATAAGTATTGACAGGAATGGGTGGCCAGTTCGGGGCTGCTGAGAACAAAAGCAATCAGTGTGCCCCAGAGCCCACCATACTACAGACAGAAGCTAGGTGGAAGTCCAGTACTACAGCTTACTACTGCACCACAGAGGCCACAGTATTGCAGATAGATGCCAGAGGGAGATCCTGAGTAGAAACTGGCAAACCTCTTCAATTATTAGATTACATGCACAAGCCCAAAGTGGTCACATCTCCAGATAAGGCTTTAAGAAGTCTCCAGGATCTCTAGCTGGATTGATTGTAGAAAGTCCTCCCTGTATGAAACCAGACCACAAAAACTGGAGAGGTGGCTGATTTTTCAAATGCTAAAGTCCCAACAGAGGATGACAAAGGAACAGGGAAACATGACCCATTGAAAGAAACAAATTAAATTTGATACCTACCCTAAAGAAATGGAGATATATGAGTTACCAAAGAATTCAGAATAACCATCATATGGATGCTCAGTGAATTAAAAGAGAGCACAGATCAATAATTGATGAAGTCAGGAAAACAATACATTAACAAATGAGAACATTAACAAAGAGGTAGAAACTATGGAGAAGACACAAACAAATTCTGAAACTGAATTCTTCACCAGAGAGAGAAAGAATCAGTGAAATCGAATACAGGGCTTTCAAAATCACTTGGGCAGAGGAACAAAAAGAAAAGAGAATGAAGAGAAATGAAGAGAGGCTAAGGGACTTGTGGGACACCACATGTAGAATAACATAAGCATAATGAGAGTCCCAGAAGAAGAATAAAAAGAGAGGACAGAGAGCCTATTTGAAGAAATAATGACTGCAGACTCACCAAATCTGAGAGAAATGCACATACAAATTCAGGAGGCTCAAAAACTCCAACTAGATAAATGTAAAGACCTGCACTGAGATACATTATAATCAAACTATCAAAAATCAGAGACAAAGAGTAAATCTTGAAAATGGCAAGAGAAAAACAACTTGTCCTGTACAAAGGAGCTTCTGTTAGATTATAAGCAGATTTCTAAGCTGAAACTTTTCAGGCTAGAAGGGAGTGGAATGATGAATTCAAAGTGCTGAAGGAAAAAAAAAAACCTGCCAATCAAGAATACTATATTCTGCAAAAATGTCTTTGAATAACAGAGGAGAAAAAGACTTTCCCAGATAAATAAAATCTGAAGGGGTTCATCACCACTAGTCCTGCCCTACAAGAAATGCTGAAGGAAACCATTCAAGTTGAAGTGAAAGAATGATAAACAACACAAAACCGTATGAAAATATAAAACTCCCTGGTAAAGGTTAATTTATAGACAAATATAAAACCCTACAGTATTGTAATGTAGATGCATCAATCACTTTTAAATGTGGTATAGAATTTAAAACATGAAAGCATGAGAAGTAATTACAGATCTGTGTTAATGGATATGCAACATAAAAAGAAGTCATCTTCTTTTGTGTGTGTCAACATAAAGGGTGGGACAGAGATGTAAAGGAATAGAGTTTTTATATGCAATTGAAATTAATTTTTTATCAGGTTAAAGTAGATTGTTACAATTTTAAGATGTTATAGGTAATTGCAATGATAACCACAAGGAAAATACATAGAATATGCATAATGGGGAAGGAGAAGGGAATCAAAACATGTCACTATAAAAAAAATCAATGAGACATTTAAAAGTGACAAGAATAAACAAAGGGATAGGAAAAAAACTACAAGACATACAGAAAGCAATTAAGAAAATGGTGGGACTTCCCTGGTGGCACAGTGGATAAGAATCCACCTGCCAATGCAGGGGATATGGGTCCAGGAAGATTCCCCATGCTGTGGAGTAACTAAGCCCATGTGTCACAACTATGGAGCCTGCTCTCTAGAGCCCATGAGCCACAACTACTGAGCCCATGTGCTGCAACTACTGAAGCCCACGTGCCTAGAGCCCGTGCTCCGCAGCAAGAGAAGCCACTGCAATGAGAAGCCCGTGCACCACAGGAAGAGTAGCCCCCACTCACTACAACTAGAGAAAGCCAGCATGAAGCAACAAAGACCCAATGCAGCCAAAAAAATTAAAATTAAATTAAATCTTTAAAAAAAAAAAAGGAAATGACAATAGGAAGTCCTTCTCTATTAGTAATTACTTTAAATGTAAATGTATTAAACACCCCAATTCAAATATGTACATTGGCTAAATGGATGAGGAAACAAGATCAACTATGTGTTGCCTACAAGAGACTCCCTTTAGGTCTAAGGAAACACAGGTTAAAAGTGAAAGGAAGAAAAAAGATATTCCATACAATCAGAACTTGCAGAGAGCAGGAAT
>NW_006792683.1:2145682-2194870 GCF_000442215.2 Lipotes vexillifer
AAGTAGACTTTTAATTTATTTTTATTTTTATTTTTAAAATTTTTGGCTGTGTTGGGTCTTCATGCTGCACATGGACTTTCTCTAGTTGCGGCAAGTGGGGGCTACTCTTCATTGCAGTGTGTGGGCTTCTCATTGTGGTGGCTTCTCTTGTTGTGGAGCATGGGCTCTAGGCACACAGGCTTCAGTAGTTGTGGCTCGCGGGCTCTAGAGCACAGGCTCAGTAGTTGTTGCATATGGGACTTAGCAACTTAGTTGCTCCATGGCATGTGGGACCTTCCGGGACCAGGGCTCGAACCCATGTCCCCTGCATTGGCAGGCAGATTCTTAACCACTGTGCCACCAGGGAAGTCCCAGATAAAATAGACTTTAAGATAGAAACTGTCACAAGAGACAAAGATGGACATTATATAATGATGAAAGTGTCAATTCACCAGCAAGATGTTACAATTTATAAATATACATGCACCTAACATTAGAACTCCTAAATATATGAAGCAAACATTGACAGAACTGAAGGGAGAAATAGATTACAATATAATAATAGGAGACTTTAATACCCAACTTTCAATTAGAGGTAGAACAGCAAAACAGAAGATCAAATAAGGAAACAGAAACCTTGAACAACACTATAGACCAGTTCAACCTAACAGACATACAAACAACACTACACCCAACAATAGCAGAATACACATTCTTAAGCACACATGGAACATTTCCAACATATGTTAGGCCAGAAAACAAGTCTTAACAAATTTAAGAAGTTTGAAATAATATAAAGTAACTTCTCCAATCACAGTGAAATGAAACTAGAAATCAACAACAAGGAAAACAGAAAAGTCCACAAATATATGGAAATTAAATAACTCTATTAAATAACCAATAGGTCAAAGAAGAAATCACAAGAGAATTTAGCAACTATCTGGAGACAAATGAAAATAAAACTACAACATACCAAAACTAGGGGATGAAGCAAAAGGAATACTAATTGGGAGTTTAATAGTAGTAAATGCTTACATTAAAAAAAAAAGATCTCAAGTCAACAACCTAACTTTAGACCTCAAGGAACTAGGAAAAGGAGACCAAAGGAAACCCAAAATTAAAAGAAGGGCAGAAATAATAAAGATTAGAGCAGAGATAAATAAAATAGAATAGAAAAACAATTTAAAAAATCAATGAAACAAAAGTTGATTTTTTTAAAGATCAACAAAATTGATAAGCCCTTACACAGACTAAGAAAAAAAAGACTCATAATTAACTTAGAAATGAAATAGGAGACATTATCATTGATGTCACAGAATTAAAAAGGACCATAAGAGACAACTATAAATGATTATATGCCAACAAAATGTATAACCTAGAAGTTGATAAATTCCTAGAAACACACAACCTACCCAGATTGAATTATGAAGGAATAAAAAAATCTGAACAGACCTATAACTAGTAAGAAGATTGAAGCAGTAATCAAAAACCTCCCAACAAAGAAAAGTTCTGGACCAGATGGCTTCACTGGAGAATTCTACTAAACATTTAAGAATTAACACCAATCCTCCTCAGACTTCCAAAGAATTGAAGAGGAAAGCACACTTTCAAACTCATCCTATGAGGCCAGCATACTTTGATACCAAAACCAGACAAAGACACAAAAAGAGAAAACTACAGACCAACATCCCTGATGAACAATGATGAAAAAATCCTCAACAGAATACTCCCAAATTGAATCCAAGAGCACATTAAAATGATTATCTACCATCACCAAGTGGTATTTTTACCTGGAATGCAAGGATTTTTCAACATACAGAAATCAATCAATATAATATACTACATTAACAAAACAAAGGACAAAAACCACATGACCATCTCAATTGAAACAGAAAGAATTTGACAAAACTCAACACTCTTTCATGATTACATGAAACAGGGACTTTCCTCGTGTTCCAGAGGGTAACACTCCACGCTCCCAATGCAGGGGGCCCAGGTTTGATCCCTGGTCAGGGAACTAGATCCCACATGCATGCCACAACTAAGAGTCCGCATGCCGCAACTAAGAATTCCACATGCTGCAACTAAGAAGCCCACATGACCCAACAAAGAAGCCTGCATGCTGCCACTAAGAAGTCCGCATGCCGCAACTAAAGATCCCACATGCTGTAACAGAGATCCCGCATGGCACAACTAAGACCCAGCGCAGCCAAAATTAATTAATTAATTAATTAGTATTTTTTAAAAATAAAAAAAAAGACTCAACAAAACCAAGAATAGAAGGAAGCTATCTCAACATAATAAAAAGCCTAAAGCAAACATCATGCTCAGTGGTGAAAGTCTGAAAGCTTTTCCCCTAAGATCAGGAACAAGGCAAGGATGCCCACTCTCACCATTACTATTCAACATAAAACAGGGATTCCTAGTCAGATCAATCAGGCAAGAAAAACTAATAAAAGACACCCAAATTGGAAATAAGTAAAATTAGCTCTCTTTGCAGATGATATTATTTTATACTTTGAAAATCCTAAAGGTTCCACAATGAAGCTACTATAGCTAATAAACAATTTCAGCAAGGTTTTAGGATATAAAAATCAATGCGGGCTTCCCTGGTGGTGCAGTGGTTGAGAATCCGCCTGCCGATGCAGCGGACACGGGTTCAAACCCTGGTCTGGGAGGATCCCACATGCCGTGGAGCAACTAGGCCCGTGAGCCATGGCCACTGAGCCTGCACATCCGGAGCCTGTGCTCCACAACAGGAGAGGCTGTGATGGTGAGAGGCCCATACATCGTGATGAAGAGTGGCCCCCGCTCCCTGCACAGCCAAAAAAAAAAAAAATCAATGCACAGAAATCAGTTATGTTTCTATACACTAACAATGACCAACCTGAAAAGGAAATTAAGAAAATGATTGCACTTACTATAGCATGAAAAAGGATAAAATAATTAGCAATAAACTTAGCTAAGGAAGTGAAAGACTTGTACACTGAAAACTATAAAACATTTTTTAAAGAAATCAAAGAAGGTACAAATAAATGGAAAGACATTCATGCTTGTAAAATGGAAGACAATATTTTTAAAATGTCCGTACTACCCAAAGTGATCTACAGATTCAGTGCAATCCCTATCAAAATCCCAATGGCATTTTGTACAGAAGTAGAAAAAAATCCTAAAATTCATATGGAGCCACAAAACCCTCTGATTAGCTGAAGCAGTCTTGAGAAAGAAGAACAAAGTGGAGGCCTCACACTTCCTGAATTCAAAACATACTACAGACAGCTGTAATTAAGTGGCATTTTCCATGTCTCTTCACACAGTCTTCCCTCTGTGCATGTCTGCCTGTGTCTAAATTTCCCCTTTTTATAAGGATACATCATATTGGACTAGGGTCACCCTAATGACCTCATTTTAATTTGATTACTCTGTAAATACCCTATTTCCAAATAGGTCATATTCTGAGGTACTGGGGATTAGGACTTCAACTCATCTTTCTTAGAGGACACAATTCAACCCATATCAATAACTTGAGAAACATGAAAATGAAAACACAACATACCAAGGTTAAGGGATGCAACAAAAGCAGTGCTCAGAGGGAAATTCATAGCTGTAGATGACTATATTAAAAAAGAAGACATCTCAAATCAATAGCTTAACTTTACACTTTAAGGAATTACAAAATGGAGAAAACAACCAGCAGAAGGAAAGAAATAAGATTACAGCTGAGATGAATGAAATAGAGAATAGGGGAAAAAATAAAATTAGCTAAACCAAAAGTTGGTTCTTCAAAAATGTTTTAAAATTTTCAAAACTTTAGCTATATTGACTAAGGAAAAAGAGAGAAGATGTTAATAAAATGAGAACTGAAAGTGGGAACATTACTACTGGCCTTACAGAAGTTGAAAGAATTATAAGAGAATATTATGTACAGTTGTGTGCCAACAAATTAAATAATTTGGATGAAATGGACACATTCCTCAAAATACACACTACCCAAACTTACTCTAGAATAGAAAATCTCAACAGACCTACAAGTAAAGAGATTGAATCAGTAATTAAAATCATTCCAATAAAAATAAGTTCAAGACCAGATGGCTTCACTGACGAATTCTACCAAACCTTTAAAGAATTAACACTGATACGCCTCAAACTTTTTCAAAAAATAGGAGGAAATACTTCCTAATACATTCTATGAGACCAGCATTTCCCTGCTACCAAAGCTAGAAAAAGATATCACAAGAAAACTACAGACCAATATCCCTTACAATGCAAATATACTAGCAAACCAAATTCAAAAGCACATTAAAAGGATTACACTCCATGAACAAGTGAGATTTATCTCACTTTTGAGGAATAAAAAGGTGTTTTGACATAATAGAATCAATCCATGTAGTACATCATATTAATGTAACAAAGGGAAAATACCTACATGATTATCTCAATAGATGTAGAAAAAGCATCTGACAAAATTCAACCTCCTTTCATGTTAAAACACTCAGCAAAATAGGAATAGAAGGAAAGTTCCTTAACATGATAAAAAGCATTTATGAAAGATCCACAAGTAACATCATATTTAATGTCAGGAACAAGACAAGAACACCTAATTTCATCACTGCTATTCAGCATTGTACTGGAAGTCCTAGAGAGAGCAATTATTCAAGAAAGAAAGAAAAGGCCTCCACACTGGGAGAGAAGTAAAACTATCCCTATTTGCAAAGGAAATGATTCTATGTAGAAAAAAATCACAAAGAATCCACAAAAAAAATTAATACATGAATTCAGCAGAGTTACAGGTTACAAGATCAATATACAAAAAATCAGTTGTGTTTCCATATACCAGCAATGAATTATCCAAAAGGAAATTTTTAAAAATTCACTTACTACAGCATCCAAAGTAATAAAATACCTAGTAATAAATTTAACCAAGGAAGTAAAAGGTTTGTATACTAAAAACTACAAAGCAAGTTGAAAGAAATTAAAGATAATTAAATGGAAAGGCAGTCCATATTCATACATTAGAAGACTTAATATTGTTAAGATGGTAATACTGTGCAAAGTGACCTGCAGCTTCAGTCCAATCCCTATCAAAATTCCAGTGGCCTTTCTTGCATAAATGAACAAGCTGATCCTCAAGTTCATATGGAATTGCAAAGGCCCCCAAATAGTCAAGACAATATTGAAAAAGAAAAAGCTGGAAAACCTACATGTTCTGATTTCAAGGTTTTCAAAGCTATATTAAACAAAATAGTTAGGTACAGGCATAAGGATAGACATATTGACCAACGAGAGAGCCCAGAAAGAAACTCAAGTATCTATGGCCAATTGATCTTCAACAAGGGTCCCAGGGCCATTCAGTGGGAAAAGAATAGACTATTCATCTTTTGGATTTCATGAAAATTAAAAACTTGTGCATCAGGGCTTCCCTGGTGGCGCGGTGGTTGAGAGTCCGCCTGCCGATGCAGGGGACGCGGGTTCGTGCCCTGAGTCCGCCTGCCGATGCAGGGGACGCGGGGTCGTGCCCCGGTCCGGGAGGATCCCACATGCCGCGGAGCGGCTGGGCCCGTGAGCCATGGCCACTGAGCCTGCGCGTCCGGAGCCTGTGCTCCGCAACGGGAGAGGCCACAACAGTGAGAGGCCCGCGTAACGCAAAAAAAAAAAAAAAAAACAAAAAACTTGTGCATCAAAGGACATTATCAAGAAAATAAAGAATGGAAGAAATATTTGCAAAGCATATATCTGATAGAGTTTAATATCCAGAATGTACAAAGAACTCTTACAGCTCAATAGCAAAAAGACAAACAACCCAGTTAAAAAATGAGCAATGAATGGGCTTTAATAGACATTTTTCCAAAGAAGATATACAGATGGCCAACAAGCACATGAAAAAGATGGCTAACTTCATTGGTCATTGAGGAAATGCAAATCAAAGCCACAATGTGATACCACTTCACATCCTCAAACCAACAATGATGGCTATAATTTTTTTTTAAATGGAAAATAACAAGTTTGAGGAGGAATGCAGAGGCACAGGAAGCTTTGTAAATTGCTGTGGAAGTGTAAAATGGTAAAGCCACTGTGGAAAACAGTTGGTAGTTTCAGTAATTCCACTCCTATGTATATACCTAAGAGAAATGAGACTTGTACACAAATATTTATAGCAGCATTATTCATAATAGCCTAAAGGTGGAAACAATCCAAATGTCTATCAACAAATGAATGGATAAACAAAATATGCAACATACAATGGAATATTATTCAGTCATAAAAAGGAATGGAGTACTGATACATCCTACAACTTGGATGCATTTCTAAAATATGGTGCTAAGTGAAAGAAGTCAGACATGAATGTTTACATGTTGTATGATTCCTTTTATATGAAACATTCAGAATAGGCCAATCCATAGAGACAGAAAGTATATCAGTGGTTGCCAGAAGCTGGGAAAGGGGTAAATGAGGAGTGATTACTTAAAGGGTGTGAGGTGTTCTTCTGGCATGACTATGATTCATACACTGAATTAATATTTATTACATTCCTACTATGTGCCAGGCAGTATTACAGTCACTTTTTCATGGACTTTACATTCAGAAGGAGGAAAAGACAAAGAATAAACAAAAAATACAGAATATATCTAGGTGTTAAAAATTGTAATGAAGAAAAATAAATCAGGCTAGATAAAGTGTGAAAAGATTAAGGAGAAGTACAATTTTACACAGGTAAAGCCTGCCTGTCAAAGTAATATTTGTGTTGATGGCCTGAAAGAAGTGAAGAAGCAAGTCATGGGAATGTCTAGGAAAAGAACCTTCCTGGCATAAGGAAAAGCAAAATGCAAAGAGGGGGAGCATGCTTGGGAATGTTCAAAGGAATGCCCCCCAAAATCAGTGTGACAAGAGCAGGGTGAAAGAGAAAAGAATTAGGAAAAGAGTCTGAGGAGGTAGCCCTAAGCCAAATTACATAGGATCTTTTGGGCTATGGCTAAGACATTGGGTTCTATTCTAAGGATGACAGGAAACCACTGGATGGCTTAGAACAGGTGAGTAATATCTGAAATATGCTTTAAAAGGATCACTCTGGCTACTGTAACCACAATATTCAATTCAATTTATGGGAAATATCCCAGACATCAATGCCTAGATTATCAGTTCTGAAGTCAGGAAATGTCAGGCTTTCCCACCCAACTCTTCCCCTAAATAGTTTGCTAATTTAGCCAAGGCCCTCAATCTCTTCACACCTCAATCTCCTGAACTGTCAAATAAGAAATCGATTAAAATCTCTTCCAGATTTGTCATTCCATGATTGTCAAAAGTTAAAATAGGCTTCACTATTATATTAGTTCTTTTACTTAAACCAGTGATTCTCAACTAAGGGCATTTTTGCCCTGCAGGGGACATCTGGCTATCTCTGGAGACATTTTTGGTTGTCACAAATGGGGAAGGAGTTGCCACTGGCAGCTAGTGGGTAGATACTAGGGATGCTGCTAAATATCCTGCATTAAACAGGACACCCTCCTATAACAAAGAATTATCTGGCCCACAATGTCAATGGTGCTGTTGTCTAGAAACCCTGACTTGATAAACAGAAAATTCACACTACACATAATAAAATTTATGGCACTGAAGTTAGTATTTTTCTAACTTCAGGTGTATAAAGTTCCTGATACATATTATCATGTCATTGTTTATGAAAGTCCTTTGACTTTACCACAAGCTCTTTACTCTGAATAATTGTACATCTTTTCTGTATGGGTAGAAAAGCTGAAATAAAGATTAGACCATAAAAACAATATAGCTAGTGATTCAGAAATAGGCCTCCTAAATTATATATACTTAGGTTCAAATAATATCTCAAATATTCAGTGTGACTTCAGGCAAAAGTTACTTAACCTCTGTGCCAGAATTTCCTCATTTGTAAGATGAGAATAAGAATATCTCTATGATATTATGAATGAGATAATGGGTAACGAAATTCTTAGCCCAGTGCCTTGCATAAGTAAGCATTACATGAATATTGTAGTTATTACAATTTGCAAGGCAGGCTGAATATGGCCTGAAGGTTGCAGATTGCTCTTCACTTTTCTATAATCTCTCTGATTTCCCTCTGCCCTATTCTCTTTTTAAAATATTTATTTATTTAATTTATTTGGTTGCACCAGGTCTTGGTTGTGGCAGGCGTGCTTCTTAGTTGTGGAAGGTGTGCTCCTTAGTTGCGGCAGATGGGCTCCTTGGTTGTGGCTCATTGGCTCCTTAGTTGTGGCATGCATGTGGGATCTAACTCCCTGACCGGGGATCGAACCTGGGCCCCCTGCATTGGGAGCGTGGAGTCTTAACCACTTTGCTGCCAGGAAGGTCCCTGCCCTATTCTCTTAGTTTGGTTTTTCTAATCTGCTGTGAACCAAGATATTAGATATCCACCCTATCAACCTTTTTAGAATTGGGTCTAAAATTAGTTCCAAGTGAACCTGGGAAGCTCCTAGGAGGAAAGTGCATGGATTTCTGCATGTTGACAGCTCAGAGGCCTTAACTCCTAGATTCACAGTTACATCTCAAATAACAGAACTCTGTAATATAAATGGCCTCTAAGTGTTGTTCTTACATCACAATAATATATTGAAAAAAGCTTCCCAAGTAATTATTTTGTCCATATTGCCCAGTTAAAGTCCCTTGGAACTTAGAAGTGCTCTGTTAGGTGATAGGATAATCTAATGCATCAGAACCTGAGATCTGTCCTAAATGATATGATGCCTTGGTATCTGTAAGTTATAAATCACTGAGAGCTTAGAGCAGTGACACTCAGACCCACAGATTTTAAAGCACATAAGAGTCTTTCATTTGCAAACAGCATTTCTTTAATACTTCTAATCCTTCTGCATAAGAATATTCTAGAATAATAGGTCTTTTGAGTAGTTCAAGAGTTATAATCTCTTCTATTGGTCAAGATTTCTTAATCTGGTATCCACAGGCAACTCTTCCCAACTTCCCACCGTATTCCGTGGATGGGCTCCATGTATGCTAAATTCTGCATTTGTGTGTCTGTGTGTATACAGATAGTGTTTTGTTTTAAAAAATGTTTTAGTGAATAATCTTTTTTAAAAAATTTTTATTTATTTATTTTTGGCTGTGTTGTGTCTTCATTGCTGCGTGCGGGCTTTCTCTAGTTGCAGCGAGTGGGGGCCCCTCTTCGATGCGGTGCGTGGGCTTCTCATTGCAGTGGCTTCTCTTGTTGCAAAGCATGGGCTCTAGGCACGTGGGCTTCAGTAGTTGTGGCATGTGGGCTCAGTAGTTGTGGCTCGCAGGCTCCAGAGCACAGGCTTAGTAGTTGTGGCTCATGGGATTAGTTGCTCCGTGGCATGTGGAATCTTCCTGGACCAGGGTTCAAACCCATGTCCCCTGCATTGGCAGGCAGATTCTTAACCACTGCGCCACCAGGGAAGCCCTAGAGAGTGTGTTTTGACATCTAAAGAAGAGAGTCTCTAGCCTACAGTGGCTATGTATCTTTCAGGGAATGGTATTTTAAAATGTGACTCCAGTTATAGTACACTGAGTACCATGGGATTATATAGCATTTTCCAGTTAGAAACTGATGAAGATAAACTTTAGACTTGAGGAAAACAAAATCTTTCAAAATGAGCAAATACTATAATTTTAAAGTATAGCTCTTTGTTCCTAAACCTTTTCCCAAACCGTGGTTGACACTGCTAGTTGTTTCCCAATATGTTTTTCCCTTTTTCCATAATGGTATATATATATATATTTTATGGACACATTGTCACCCGGCAAAATACTACCTTTCCCAACCTCCCTTGTACCTAGGTTTAGCCCTAGTGGCCAAGTTCTAACCAATGAGATTTATGTAATTTCCAGGGCTTTCTTTACCCTTCTTACCTTCCTTCCTCTCTGCTGGCCCGAGCTTTATTTGTGGCTTACAATTGTGTCATTACATGAGGGGGAAATAAAGTTCTATCTTATTTAAGTCACTATTATTTGGTCTTGAACAGCAGCTGATCCAGTGGCCCAATACAAAAACTTTATTCCAAAAAGACATTAAAGAAATTGTCAGATACTTAAGTTCAGTAAGTATTTTAAGGTTCCCAAAGGTTTAGTTTCTAGTCACTTTGAAAACTGATAAATCAATAATTTAATTATGTAGTTCTCAACCAAGATCAGCTAAATACAGTAAATCAATAATTAAAAAATATAAGCTTGATACTTTAGCAGTTTTGCTCTAATATCAGGACATTACAGCATTATGTAAAATAATAATAGAAAGAGTAATGTGATGGATTGTGTCTAAGGAATCTGAACTAGTAGGTCAAGTAAATTTTACTTTTCCCAGTGCTAAACCTCCCAGCATTCCAATACTGGCCATGGGCAAATTTGGCTCCAGATAAGAGCTATGCCCCATAATCAGAGCTCTTAGCACAGTGTGTACTTGTTGACTGTGGATCAACAATGGCTGACTCCCAAGCTCCAGAATGTTCTTATACCTAGGCCCTATCTCCTCAGCTAATCTGGAGATGTAGGACTAGACTACCTGTAATATCAGGCCTTGCTTTTTTTTACTCAAAGAAATCTGTTCTAGTGCAGAGAGGTCAAAAAGAGGTAGCAATTTTCTAACAGGGTATTTGGAAAGATGTCTGGGAGAGACATCTGACTGAATCTGTAGGGATCCTGAGAGATTGAGGTCTTAGTGAGACCACAAACTTGCACCCACCTCCTCAGGTTAAGATATTC
The DNA here is from genome assembly GCF_000442215.2 of Lipotes vexillifer. Classification (NCBI taxonomy): domain Eukaryota; kingdom Metazoa; phylum Chordata; class Mammalia; order Artiodactyla; family Lipotidae; genus Lipotes; species Lipotes vexillifer. The sequence goes on from NW_006792683.1 coordinate 2,156,387, forward strand.
AGAGATTGGGGGCTTCCTTGGTGGTGCAGTGGTTGAGAGTCCACCTGTCGATGCAGGGGACACGGGTTCGTGCCCCGGTCTGGGAGGATACCCCATGCCGCGGAGCAGTTGGGCCCATGAGTCATGGCCGCTGAGCCTGCGCGTGCGGAGACTGTGCTCCGCAACGGGAGAGGCCACAACAGTGAGAGGCCCGCGTACCAAAAAGGAAAAAAAAAAAATTCAGAGATTAAGATATTTATGAAAAAAAAAAAGATATTCATGGAAATAATGGATGATGTCAAAAGGCTGTCTTTAAATCTTGACCTGGGAGTATTATTGTATTTCCTGAAATAATCTAGGGAAGGCAAAAATTTACTTACATTGCAACATGTTATGATCTCTTCCATTAGGTTATATGCTCCAAGGGGAGATTTTAACTGTTACATTGCCAGCTCATAATGCTGACACTCAGTAAACTCTCAATGAATGAATGTAGAATTTGGTTCAGTGTGTGCCTTGGGGTTTAATAGTATTTAATAATCCAACAAATTTCTTTAACTTTAAAAAATTCTCTACTTACATATGAGTAAATGAAATTAATTTTGATAGCATTGAATTATTTTAGGTTTCAGTGTGACCGAATGTAATTTGGCCTGTGGTTAATATTTAAACCTATAATTCCATGGCTATTAGAAGAGGGAATCCTGGCTATACCATTAACTTATGGTGTGATCTTGGGAAACTTAGTTTCTTCAGTGGAAAATTAGGGAAACATTTTCTATGAGCTCTGAAATTCTGATTTCAGTGCTTAGTATATAATAGGTTCTAGTATTTTTTGAATGAATAAGTGATTTTATATTGTACTCAAGACCTCATATTTAATTAGTAAAAGACTGAAACATAGCTCAAAAGCTTTTACTATATCTAAATAGCAAAAATTTCTTGAAACTATTTCTTGTTAAACATTTCAAACTTAGTAATTTTAATCAAATATGAGAAAATTTGTTTTTGCGTACCTGATCACATAAGTAGCAAGTCTCTCCAATTCCTCACTTTAAATAATTTTGCCAGTCAGATTATCATTACCAGCTTTTAATAGCTCAGCCTATGAAATTAAAACAAAGTATAAAACCAATTATTGTATTTTGTACATTTAATTGGAAATCATATATATTAAGTTGAACCTTATTACATATCGCTGATATTCAGTGGCCTTCAAAAATGGCAATTTTATATGGTTCAAACTGAATATGTTTAGTATTAAATACCGTGTTTAAGAAATATGACAATAAGGGTTCCAAAGCGTCTCATTCTCCCTTTTACTCCTATCATTTCCTGCCTGTTAGGGGTGTGGCAGGTATTTTTCTGAAATTTGAGAATCTTGTGTCCCTCCTACAGAGTTTTTGCCATTTGTGGTTTAAAAATAGTATAAACTAGTATTTTTGTTTTGCTAACTATCCTAAAGGACTAGTATGAATAACTAAACGTTTTACAGAGAAGAATATATTGGTAGTTACTTAATGTTCCTTGATTATTCGGGTCAGTGGTTCGCAAACTTTAACATTCATAACAATCACTGGAGAACTTATTAAAACACAGGTTTCTGAGCCCTATGTCCAGAGATTATGATTCAGTAGGTCAGGGCTGGAACATGAATTTACTTTTCTTACAAACGCACACATTACGCTGATGCCCATGGATGTGGGGTATAGATAGAAGAGACTTATTTGTAATAAGGCCTTCCTTTTTTTGGTCTTTCAGTAAATAAACTCAAGTTGATGAGGTATGACATATATTCCCTTAAGCCAAAACCATTTCTTAGAAAAGTACTATATACAGTAGCTCAATTGTAAGATACCTGTAAATTGGATTTATTTTGACTTAGTTGCCCACAGTTTCGGGACAGCTAACTCCAAGGAATTTATTCACCTGTCCCTTCTTTAGAACTGCACTGTGCTCTGGCTTTCCAGAGGGCAAGGGTCGCCTGGGCCCTGCCGCTGGAGTTCTAGGCCAGGATCACTTTTTTACTTGTGTTATCAGAGGCAGAGCGGCCAGCTGGACAAACTCTGCAGAAGGCTCCTGATAGGGAAACCCGTGGGCGCCAATCTAGGAGACCAAACCGTCCTGCGGCGGTCGACCAACCCATTTCCATCCGCGGGTCTTTTCTCCTTCAGGGTCCCTCCCGGAGCCCAGGGAACAAAGCGGGGTCGAGAAGGAGCACCTGAAGCAGCGCAACAGGCAGGTCCCGACCCGCCGGAGATCACGCGGCGAGTCTGTGGCCCAAAGCGCCCGCCGCCTCCGAGCAGTCGCCGGATTGCCGCCCCACAGGGAGCCACTCGGCCCAAGGACTAACCCAGCCCCGGCACTCTCGCTCAGGAGAGCCTCTGCAGGCCGGCATTCAGGCTGACGAGCTCGCCCACGCATCTCAGCCCAAGCAGTGGTCGTCTGGCTTGCGAAGATGTCGGCCAAGCCCGCTATCGGCTTCGTGAACGAGGCTTCTCGGCAGATCCTGGCTGGTGGTTCCGCTGGTAAGGCCGCCCCGCCGGGGGCTAGTCGTTTTTCCCTTCGCGTGTTCCGAAAACGTTTCTCAGACAAGTCTCCCCAACGAAGTTTTGCCTTTTTCCTCTGCCTTCCGCGCTCCCGGGGCAGAGCCTGCCGAGCCCGAGCCCGCGGAGCGCGCGAGCAAAGGAGGCCGGGAGCGGGCGGCGGGTGTCCCAGGTCAAGTCGCCGCGGCGCCCGCACTGGCTGCTCTCGGGTTCCCCACCTTCTGTTGTCCTAGCCTGTAAAGCAAGGCAGGCAGCCCCAAGGCCTGCGACTTGGAGGAGGCCTTTTTGCCTGGCTGGCTATTTTATTTGAAATGATCCAGCTGGCGTCGGACTTAGTTGTGCTATCAGTTGTAGCCTCTTCTTTCCCCGGCTAACTCAGATCTTATGTAATTCCTACCTTCCTCGTTAAAGTATGTTACCTCAGGACTCCACAGGTTTTCTTACTGCATGCAATGCTAGCTTGCTTGCAGCTATTTGTGCCTTAGTAAGCATATTAAAATTAAATGAATATATTAACACATGTAAACACCTTTGATATGACAGGTTCACATTAATTTATGGAGAGTTATGCTGTGGGGGAAAAATCCTTTAGGAAGAAATCTGTTATAACTAATCATGGAAATAATGACTAAGTGGCTAGAGATAGTTACCCACAGGATTATGTTATGTGAACGTATTTTAAAAATATTTTAAAATATAAATTATGAGTTGATTGAAAATTTAATCTTACATACTGTGATGCATTTTTTATTACAAATATATAAAATAATTACTATAATTCACTCATCACCATAAAACATTTTTATAAATGTAACTATTCTCTTAATAAATTATTATGGTAACACTAGTAAATCATATTAAGATGACTAGATGTCTAATGTTTGACTAGTAAATTTTATTTTCAAACAAATTTGGACAAATTATGACTAGTTATCATGTCACAAACTCCTTGCATCTAGGAGTACCACAAGCAGCCAGATATATCACTTAACAATCTCCACACTTTCCTAAAGATGACATCTCATTAATACGGCAATCAAGGCATTCATTTCTTATATGTAATTGTGCTATGTCTATTTGTTGTTATGATGTCAGTGACCCCACTTTCTACTTTTTTAGTTGTTTCCCAGTAGTGATGATGAATTTGCACCAACTTATACACCATTTTGGTCAAATTTCCACAATGTCCAAGACTGCCAGCTGTCCCTGACTTGGCTTGATTCAGAGTCCATGACCCTGATCAAATAAAACTCAGCTGGCCCAGTAGGGAAATGAAGCTAATTGGTGAACATCCTAACCTATGACTAGTGATTCATAAGTATCTGTATATTGGCTTGGATGATCATTCTGGGTATTAGACACAGCTAAACTCAAGGGGTGTTAAAAGTAGATCAAACTCTAATCCTACTTACACTGTTTTGTTGGATGATACATATTTGGCATAAATATAATGTGTTTTTCCATCATGTTCTTACAATTGTAACTAATATGAATGAAAATCAGTACATTTATAAGATAAATTAAACATAGCATAGTTGACTTACATATTTAGTACTATGAAGTTACAATTGATAAATGATGAGAGTAATTTATACTTTCATCATAGTGAAAAAGAGTCATTTTTTTCTCCACTTGGCCAATAACATTTTCATAAAACTTTATATTTATTGGGCTTTTATAAGGCAGGCTAATCATGTTACATATACTATGTCAAGGGCCAAAAATAAATTAATATACGAGAGGCAGAATTTTAATAAAAACAAAATACACTTGAATTGCTAACACTGAAGTTCTGATTACTGATATTGTCATCAAATGCAACACCAGTGTGTGCATGTATTATATGACCTTTCGATGGTGAAGGTTAGAAGTACTTTCTATGACTGTACAGCAGAAGCTAACACAACATTGTAAAGCAACTACTCCAATAAAAAGTAGTAAAAAATACATTCTAGCTTTCTTAAGGGTAAAAAAAAAAAGAAGCTGGAGAGGTTTACTGGAGAAATACTAGGGTATCTCATGGAATTCAAAGTCTGAAATGTATTCCTGAGAACTGACTATAATCAGGAGCTGGAGCACTGAGGGGATCTCAGGAAGTGAACTCTTGCCATTTCTTACTTCTTCCCTTGGCCAAATGGTTAAGCATTTCCAAGGCAGCAAGGTGGTGGCTAATAACTGGGTCCCAAATAATACTTCTATAGCCATTAGGATGGCTTGTCATACTTCCATAGATTTTCCCAGTGAGGAGTAAACATGACCAAATGGATTCAGACAGTTGCTTACACAGATAGCAAAAGCAAGTCATTGTGGTGTCAGTTCCCTGTGCCTCTTGTCCTGTAGACAACACAGAACTGAAGAAGCCAGATAACAGATGGTAAGAGTGATGGATCACTCTGTTGTTGAGGAGTTTTATAGACCTACGCTGAAGTCTGCAGCTTTACCCTAAGTGGGAATGAGGTGGAAAGTCTTGTGCTGAACTGAAACTAGGGAGATGGATGAGAAATGGCCTTGTGTCAGTCTTCCACAGGATAATGGGAGAAACAGCCTCCCAACAGCTCACCAGGCTGTTTATCTTCCCTTATGTTAGAAATCACAGGGCATTCTGCTAAGAGTCAGGTCAGACTGTGGTCAAGCCTTGCCTACATGGTCTATGTGGAGATGAGCAAGGATGTCAGGGTGCCAAGCTTTGGAGATATTTCCCTGTTCCTTCCTGGTATCTTCATCAGTTTTCTTTCTCACAGATGACTGCTGTTTTCTGCTCTTCAGTTCATGTGTCACAATGTTGTCCCTAATAGCTCCTGAGCTTACATGCTCTTGCCTTCTGTAAAGAAAACAAGAGACTAACTTGCTTTTTATTCAGTCGCAGTGTAAAATGCTGGGGAAGGACTCAAAATAACCCAGTATTGGTCAGGAGCCCACCTCTGCGCCAATCACTTGTAGCCAGTGCCCACAGGGAGGGGTGAGGATCGCAGGGGAGATTATTTTCCAAAGAAGCTTAAACACTTCATGAGATGGGCAGTTGGTGTCTTTTATAACGATATACATGTGTCTTTTGTTAAAAGATGGTTTGTACTCTTATTCAACATAGTTTTGGAAGTTTTAGCCACAGCAATCAGAGAAGAAAAGGAAATAAAAGGAATCCAAATCGGAAAAGAAGAAGTAAAGCTGTCACTGTTTGCAGATGACATGATACTATACATAGAGAATCCTAAAGATGCTACCAGAAAACTACTAGAGCTAATCAATGAATTTGGTAAAGTAGCAGGATACAAAATTAATGCACAGAAATCTCTGGCATTCCTATATACTAACGATGAAAAATCTGAAAGTGAAATCAAGAAAACACTCCCATTTACCATTGCAACAAAAAGAATAAAATATCTAGGAATAAACCTACCTAAGGAGACAAAAGACCTGTATGCAGAAAATTATAAGACACTGATGAAAGAAATTAAAGATGATACAAACAGATGGAGAGATATACCATGTTCTTGGATTGGAAGAATCAACATTGTGAAAATGACTCTACTCCCCAAAGCAATCTATAGATTCAATGCAATCCCTATCAAACTACCACTGGCATTTTTCACAGAACTAGAACAAAAAATTTCACAATTTGTATGGAAACACAAAAGACCCCGAATAGCCAAAGCAATCTTGAGAACAAAAAATGGAGCTGGAGGAATCAGGCTGCCTGACTTCAGACTATACTACAAAGCTACAGTAATCAAGACAGTATGGTACTGGCACAAAAACAGAAAGATAGATCAATGGAATAGGATAGAAAGCCCAGAGATAAACCCATGCACATATGGTCACCTTATCTTTGATAAAGGTGGCAGGAACGTACAGTGGAGAAAGGACAGCCTCTTCAATAAGTGGTGCTGGGAAAACTGGACAGGTACATGTAAAAGTATGAGATTAGATCACTCCCTAACACCATACACAAAAATAAGCTCAAAATGGATTAAAGACCTAAATGTAAGGCCAGAAACTATCAAACTCTTAGAGGAAAACATAGGCAGAACACTCTATGACATAAATCACAGCAAGATCCTTCTTGACCCATCTCCTAGAGTAATGGAGATAAAAACAAAAATAAACAAATGGGACCTAATGAAACTTCAAAGCTTTTGCACAGCAAAGGAAACCATAAACAAGACCAAAAGACAGCCCTCAGAATGGGAGAAAATATTTGCAAATGAATCAACTGACAAAGGATTAATCTCTAAAATTTACAGGCAGCTCATGCAGCTCAATAACAAAAAAATAAACAACCCAATCCAAAAATGGGCAGAAGACCTAAATAGACATTTCTCCAAAGAAGATATACAGACTGCCAACAAACACATGAAAGAATGCTCAACATCATTAATCATTAGAGAAATGCAAATCAAAACTACAATGAGATATCATCTCACACCAGTCAGAATGGCCATCATCAAAAAATCTAGAAACAATAAATGCTGGAGAGGGTGTGGAGAAAAGGGAACACTCTTGCACTGCTGGTGGGAATGTGAATTGGTTCAGCCACTATGGAGAACAGTATGGAGGTTCCTTAAAAAACTACAAATAGAACTACCATATGACCCAGCAATCCCACTACTAGGTATATACCCTGAGGAAACCAGAATTCAGAAAGAGTCATGTACCAAAATGTTCATTGCAGCTCTATTTACAATAGCCCGGAGATGGAAACAACCTAAGTGCCCGTCGTCGGATGAATGGATAAAGAAGATGTGGCACATATATACAATGGAATATTACTCAGCCATAAAAAGAAACGAAATTGAGCTATTTGTAATGAGGTGGATAGATCTAGAGTCTGTCATACAGAGTGAAGTAAGTCAGAAAGAGAAGGACAAATACCGTATGCTAACACATATATATGGAATTTAAGAAAAAAAAAATGTTATGAAGAACCTAGGGGTAAAACAGGAATAAAGACAGAGACCTACTGGAGAACAGACTTGAGGATATGGGGAGGGGGAAGGGTGAGGTGTGTTAGGGCGAGAGAGAGACATGGACATATATATACTAACAAACGTAAGGTAGATAGCCAGTGGGAAGCAGCCGCATGGCACAGGGAAACCGGCTCGGTTCTTTGTGGCTGTCTGGAGGGGTGGGATAGGGAGGGTGGGAGGGAGGGAGACAAAGAGGGAAGAGATATGGGAACATATATATATGTATAACTGACTCACTCTGTTATAAAGCAGAAACTAACACACCATTGTAAAGCAATTATACCCCAATAAAGATGTTTAAAAAAAAAAAAAATAAATAAATAAATAAAATAAAATTAAATTAATATAGCTAAAAACAAACAAACAAACAAAAAGATGGTTTGTAATATTTGCATTTAAGAGACCAAATGATGCACTGATAGTTGCTTGGACAATACACATCTAAAGACTGACCTTGAGTTTGTAGCTATAGCTATTATATATAGATATTGTTATCAATGGCAACTTTGTTTTATATGACGAAAGCTGTGCTCAAGAGAAGACAATATGTACTGGAGTTTTATAGAGCAGGCTCTTAGTCTGCATTCTTAGCTTCAAGTAATAGCATAAAATTCAGGTGAGTGAGTAGAAGCCAATGATGCGAGCATCAGGAAGATTAACAAGGCCTAATACTGCAGAGGGGGTAAGGATGAGATGGAGAAGAGGCCATTGGATTAGTACTCAAAGTTGGTCCATGGATGAGCAGCAGGGAGGGGCATGGTAGCGCCTGTAAGCTTGTTAAGAATATAGGATCTCAGGCTAAGCTTACGCCAGACCTACCATATCAGAACCTGCATTTTAGGAAGGTCCCCAAGTCACTGGTTTGTACTTTCAAGATTTAGAAGCACTGAATTAGAAGACCTTTGAGAAAAGAGATTCCATAGAGTGGGAGCCAGATTGCAGAAGGTTGCAAGTTAAATCTTTCTTGGCTTTCATTGCTGACCAGAGAGAGAAGAATGAATTCTGTACTCCTTAATTGCATGCCCTCAATTTAGCTTTCAGACTTATTTTCCTGTCCTCTGCCATACATGCCATTCGGTTTCTGCTCAATAGATCTGCTCACTATACTCGAATGTTGCCTGTGGCTTTCCACCTTTATTCCCAATGCCTAGACTGTCTTCCCCTAATTTTCTCTACCTTTTGAAACCATGCCCATTTTCAAGGCCTGACTTGAAGACCATTTTCTGCATAAATGCTCCCAGATCGCCTCTACAGACACACCAGCTTTAACATTCTCATTAACACTGAATGATACAAGTAATAAAAATAAATAACATTTATGGAGTAAGTACTAAGTTCCATACCCAGTTCTAAGCTTTACATGTATCAACATTTTAAATCCTCACCACACCTCCAGGATGAAGAAACTGATACCCAGAAGGCCTAATGAACTTGCCTGTGGTTGCACAAGCATGCTATCATTTCTATAGGAACAGGCTACAAGAGGGACTAGGAAAATATTATTCCCATTGGCAGATATTTTTAGAAGTTGGAGAGATCAAGTCTACTATCCTTTACCATCTTTCTATCTTTTATTAGTTTACATCCCTTAAAACAACTTTTATCTACAAATACAATCCTTATGGTCTTTTTGCATAATAGTATCTTGCTCTCTCCAAATAATTCTGTGTGTGGGCACAAGATTTGCATTTAGTGAAAAGGAAATTCTCAATCCATTTAGCACCTCTATGTACAGTTGGGCAGATTGTGGACTGAAAAAGGGCTCTGGCCACTTGAGCAAGTGGGAGCTGAAATCTAGTCCATGCACTGATTCATAATCTATGTATCCTAGAGCAGAGATGAGTCCACCTTGGGGAGAAGGGAAACCTTTTTCTACTTGTTGAAAAGACACTAAATGGATTGGCAGCAAACCTGACAGCAACACTGACAGAATTCCCCCAAGCTTGCTAGAGCTCCCAAGATCCCTGGGCTTCAGCATCCCCCAGGTCCCACATCATTCTGTTGTCTGCTCTCAGTGGGGCTCTGGATCAGGCTCCCAGAGGTTTCCCTTTTATGCACATCTCTTCCTTTAGCCAGGAGCATGGCTCCACCTTAGACCCTCCCATTCTCCCTAATGACCAATTTGGGCTCTTCCATGTGTTTCCAAAGCTCATGGGGTTCTTTTTTCCCATGTTATGTAGGAGCCTCTTAGGCCCACACAAATGGGTATTCTCCCCAAGTTCTCATAGGGTTCTGGCACTCAACTTCAGAAATCTCCCTGGGTCTCTGATGAAGTCCCCTTGACCCCCTGAGAGACCCTACTTTTGCCCAGGCCTGTCAGGCTCCCTCCCGAGGGCACACCTAGGCCCTGTCCACACTGAATTTTCTCCACAGTGGCATCGCTATGACCCTCCTCCTCCTGCCTCCCAAAATCTTGCACTCATATTCCTTGATGTCTGCAAGTCCCACTCAGAATTCTTCTTAGGGCATTTCTTTTCCATCTGTCTTATACATGATCACCATGCTGGCAGGACACTGATTTATTTCCCAAAATTTCCAGGCCATTGTTTCTTCCTCTCCAGCCCCATCCTAATTCCCCGTATCTTGTAGGCAAACACCCTACCACATCTTCAATCACTGTTTTTATTTTGTCCATCTGGCTGGAGATGTCTTAGTCAAATTGTTTAGTCAAAGTATCCTGAAAATAAGTTTTCCAGTTTTGCACTAAACGCAGTTCAATTACTTTGTATAGTTTATCTCATTAATCATCTTCAAGGGATCAAATGAGAAAGTGAAATGAAAGACTTTCTGGAGGAGGAAAACCTGGGATTAATGGATAGGCTGCTGGGAGATTAACTATTGAGAGTACATGTAAAATGTACATTATATTGATGGGAGAGAGTCCAAGGCTTTCAACCTAAAAAGGTCACTAAAAAGGTATAGGATAATTTTATTTTTTTTTTTGCGGTACGTGGGCCTCTCATTGTTGTGGCCTCTCCCATTGCGGAGCACAGGCTCCAGACGCGCAGGCTCAGAGGCCATGGCTCACGGGCCCAGCAGCTCCGCGGCATGTGGGATCTTTGCGGACCGAGGCACAAACCCGTGTCCCCTGCATTGGCAGGCGGACTATCAACCACTGCGCCACCAGGGAAGCCCAGTACAGGATAATTTTAAATCTTATTTTCTAAACTCCTGATCTTATATATCTTATGTCACTTCATTTTCACAAGATTTCTACCTTTTCTTACTCTAACCCAAAATAGTTAAAATACAGTTAAAAGAAATGCATTAATAGGCAGAATGTATGCTAGTAGTTCTCTGGATTTTAATTTGGACTTGGTAATAAAAGGCTGATGCACCGTGGGGGGGTAATCAAGGTTAAAATTTTGATCAAGGAAAATTTTTTTTTTTTTTGCGGTACGCGGGCCTCTCACTGTTGTGGCCTCTCCCGCTGCGGAGCACAGGCTCCGGACACGCAGGCTCAGCGGCCATGGCTCACGGGCCCAGCCACTCCGCGGCATGTGGGATCTTCCCGGACCGGGGCACGAACCCGTGTCCCCTGCATCGGCAGGTGGACTCTCAACCACTACGCCACCAGGGAAGCCCAAGAAAAATTCTTTTTCAGAATGTGTGCAAAGGGGACACGCATGTGATTTGGATAAATGGCACCTTTGGAAATTCAGGATTTGGCAAACTGCATTTGTTTGATAATAAATAGCAGGTTGTTGTGAAACAGGTAAGCCTTTATGACACATCAAAGGGAGGCTGGAACCCATCATCTGGGTAATTAGGGAGGAAAAATTCCCCTTATTTCAACCCCATAGGAGGAAGCAACTCTATTGATCAAATTAATTATGAAATAACTTTAAAGGATGTATTTTAATTGAAATATAGTCTTGTCTCTCAAAGAAAATCTAGTTCTCAAAAATATGAATTTAAGAACAAATAAAATATGAATTAAATAAGGACATGTCAAAGGATTTATTTTACTGTCCTACACTGAAACATGTTTTAAAAGTGTAAGTATAATATGTGGGCACATACTGATATAAGAACATAAAACAACTTTTACACATTTTAGAAACAGCTTGTTAAACCAGCCCTTTCTCACTTCCCTATTCTCTGGCCCCGTGCGGCACCACTGTCTTGACTACAACATCTCAGACCATTGAGAATCTGGTGTTTTAGGTATAGCACAATAGGTGCTCAGAAATGTTTGTGGCCTGTGCTAATGAATAACTATCAGAAGCCCAACCCACAGAATATTATTCTTAGGGTCCTACTCGGAAGAAAGAAAAGTACTCTGGGATTCTAGTCATCAGACAACTGATACTTGCAACAATATTTTCCTTCAACAATGTTTTATTTTATTGTAATCATTTAAGAAATGATGTGAAAACATTCAAGTCTGTAATCTCTGCCACCGTCTGAGTGAGAGGCCCATGATCACTTTTAAAATTTATGTATCATCTTTCGTTCCAGGACCCCAAACTGAAAAGAGATGCACCAATCATTTTCAAACATCTTTATGATTTACGTATGTGGTATCTTAAAATGACAATGAATGGAACCAGGTTAAGGGACTTCTACAGGATTCTTTATAATTGTTCCAGACTTTAACTAGTTTTCTTACCAATTTTCTTTTCCTTTTGCTTTTAAATTATATGTTTGTGTCAATTATTTCCATACTTTGATGTGATCATGGTTTATACACCTTGTAAATATTATTTTTCAAAAAAATTTTTATTGGAGTATAGTTCCTTTACAATGTTGTGTTAATTTCTACTGTACAGCAAAGTGAATCAGCTATACGTATACATATATCCCCTCTTTTTTGGATTTCCTTCCCATTTAGTCACCACAGAGCATTGAGTAGAGTTCCCTGTGCTATACAGTAAGTTCTCATTAGTGATCTATTTTATATATAGTATCAATAGTGTATATATATCAATCCCAATCTCCCAATTCATCCCACCCCCACCTTTCCCCCTTGGTATCCATATGTTTGTTCTTTACGTCTGTGTCTCTATTTCTGCTTTGCCTATAAGATCATCTATACTATTTTTCTACATTCCACATATATGCATTAATATACGATAATTTGTTTTTCTGACTTACTTCACTCTGTATTACAGTCTCTAGGTCCATCCGTCTCTACAAATGACCCAGTTTTGTTCCTTTTTATGGCTGAGTAATATTCCATTGCATATATGTATCACATCTTCTTTATCCATTCCTCTGTTGATGGACGTTTAGATTGCTTCCATGTCCTGGCTGCTATAAATAGTGCTACAATGAACATTGCAGTGTGTGTGTCTTTTTGAATGATGGCTTTCTCTGGGTATATGCCCAGGAGTGGGATTGCTGGGTCATATGGTAGTTCTGTCACCTTGTAAATATTCTAGTAGGTCTGTATCTTTTGAATGTTATCGACAGTCCCTGTTTATTAGTTTGTTAGGGCTGTCTGAACAATGTACCACAAACTGGGTGGCATAAAACAACAGGAATTCATTGTCTCACAGTTCTGGAGGTTAGAAGTCTGAAATCAAAGTGTGGGCAGGGCTGGTTCCTTCCAAATCTGTTAGATGCTTCTCACCTAGCTTCTGGCAGTTGCCCACAATCCTTGTGTTCTTTGGCTGTTATCACATGGCTTTCTCTCCCTATTTGCCTCTATGTCTGTATTCAAGTTTCCCTCTTCTTATAAGAACACTGCTTATTGGATTAGGGCCCACTCCAGTCTGGTATGACCTTATCTTAACTTGATTATGTTTGCAAAGACCCTATTTCCAAATAAGGTCACATTCTCAGGTACCAGGGGTTAGCACTTGTACATATATTTCGTGGGGGATACAATTCAACCCACAACAGGCACTTCATTTTATTTTTCTCTTCATATTGTGTTTCTCAAATTCACAGTCCGTATCTCAAGCTATGGTCCTGTGTTTCTCTTCTTTTCATTGTCAACCTTTGTGAAAAGTTCCTCACTCAGTTTTCAACTTACTCTAATTGGCATATCTGCCTTTACCTTTTTTGCTGAAACTGTTAACTACTGGTTTTCATTCCTAATTTTACCTAATCTTGGTGGAGTTTCACATCTGTAACCAATTTTTCTCTTTAAAGTTGTCTCTGCTGTTGATTTTCACCCCCTTCTCCATGTATGATCACTCTTTTACTGTCTTCTTTGCTGGTTCTTCTTTCCCTTTCCTTAAAAATTGATGTTCTGCAGGGTTCCAAGTTCTCTACCCATCCCCACTCTGCTATCTCTGTGCTCTCTGGCTTTAGTATTATACACGTGCAGGTAACTCCCCGATCTATATTTCCAACTTTGCTGTGCCCCGAAGACTTGAATTTCTAAATTATACAGTAAAAATTATGTGGAAATCAAGAGTCATGTGGATTCTAATGATTTTAAAAGATATTTCGGAGGTAAATTTTGAAACTGATGTTAGATTCTCAGATACCAGTTTCTTTTTGTTACATAGCTGTGCTCATCCTTATTTTGAGTTCAGTTTTTCTCATTCATTCTTTTTGTTATCTTAAGAAGTTGCAAATGAACTTCTCTGGGTGTTTGTTTGGGTTGGGTGGACCCTACCTAATTATTTAGTCAATAATTACAATAAGACAACAGGAAATGATAAGATAAATCTTAAGTGCTAACACTTACTGAATGACTACTATGTGTAAAGCACCTTACTTTGCTTATATCATCAATATTAATTTGTAATTTCTTGAGGATGAGGAAAGTGAAGCTTAGAGAAATTAAGTAACTTGCTCGAGGTCAGTGACAGAGCATGGGCTCAAATTCTGTTCTCCTTGCTTTCAAAGCTTTACTCTTACCCACTACCCCACCTTGCCTTGTATAATAGTATGCAGAATGATGTATCAGGTTAGCAGCCCCCATACAGAATACCGCCCCTGTATGACCTCTTTTTTTTCTGGCTGGGTTAAATATTGTAGCTGCTCTGGGGACTTGAGTACTGATGAACAAACAGGGTCTACCCTTGGTGCAACTGGCCATTTCTTGTTTTTGCCAGATCTTTAAGTGCCACAGCACTGGTATGAAATTCTCCATATTACCCAGCAGGGGGCTCTGTCAGCATCTACAGGGCTACATCTTTTCTGCCAGCCCCTACAGGCAAATGATTATGAACAAGCTGAGCCTCAGTCCTCAGCTGATTGTTCATCGAACCCTTATACAATTATGTAAGGCATTGGAATGACTCACTGAGCCAACTGGACAAGCTAATCTGTGACAAAGGAGGACATTTAAGTTGCATAAAAAATTGATTTGTCTTGAGCCTTTTAATTTGTATGAGTCTGGTAGCTTTAGGTTAGACGCAAGGGTGAATTTAGTTGAATGTCTGTAAAAACTAGAATGGACTATTGTAGGGAGAAGATATAACTTTGGAAAAAGAATGATGAAATATATGTTTTAATAGGATTGAATGACACGTAAAATAGAATTGTGACCCAAAAGTTTTACATTGTGTGTGTATGTGAGAGAGAGAGAGGACATGCTAATGTCCTAATATTTCTTGAAAAGTGACCTATATTTATGAATCAGCAAGTCTGCCCAAATCAGAATAATGCAATTATGTGAAACTTTGGTTTTAGTTTTTGTTCCTGTGGCTGTTGTTGTTATTATTACAATCATTATTTTGGGGAATGGTTGTAGAGATAGAGTAAAATACTTTGGAGAGATTTAAGAATGAACAGGGTTATTCTGGAACTTTCTTCTAGGGTAGTACTTTTCGTTAGCTACTGTACCACAGTGGGCAGTAACATCTAAGGACTTCATTCTGTACTTGGGCAGACCTATAGATGGTGCTGTCTTCCTATAATTTTGGTGATTTGCTCAAAAAAAAAAAAAACAGGGGGAAAGCTTTCTGATGACAGAGTTAGATGTAGAAGTGTCTTGACTTTTAATTAGATTCCACCATTGTAAAACATTTGGAACAGGTGCCTTACATAGATTACAGAGGGTAACACACTTGAAAAATGTAGAGGACTGTACTTTCAGAATTAATTTTTCCATTTAATTGTAGTTCTTAGCTATATATGGAAAAGTAGGTTGCTATATATGAGAGGTGGAAGAAAGCAGTGCTTCCATCTATTGCCATAATGTGGTGCTTTTGAGTTTAGGGTCCTCGATCAAATAACAATTGTTGATAAGCTTAACATAAATGTCATATTAGTTGCTTGTAGATATTGGAGATTACCTTGTGAAAACAGAACTCCTAGATTCCATAATTTTGTTTCTCTAAATTCTCAGTGTTAGAGTGTGCGTTACACTAAAAGTAAATGATAAGCTTCTGTGAGCAGGATCTAGAGTGCCAAATGCATAGTTCTTTTTATTTGTCTATCTGAGGCTGCCACTCAAAATGCCATTTCTTGTTTTAATCTAGTGGGATTTAACATGAGAAAGTGAAAGAGATGTATGAAGTATATAGTTTTCTTTTTTTTTATTTTAAAACTTTATTTTTGGCTGCACTGGGTCTTCGTTGCTGTGTGCGTGCTTTCTCTAGTTGCGGCGAGCGGGGGCTACTCTTTGTTGCGGTGCACGGCCTTCTCATTGCGGTGGCTTCTCTTGTTGCGAAGCACAGGCTCTAGGCACGCAGGCTCAGTACTTGTGGCTCACAGACTCTAGAGCACAGGCTCAGTAGTTATGGCACATGGGTTTAGCTGCTCTGCGGCATGTGGGATCTTTCCAGACCAGGGCTTTAACCCACATCCCCTGCATTGGCAGGCGGATTCTTAACCACTGCGCCACCAGGGAAGCCCCTATATTTTTCTTAAACATAACTTCCAAACAGGAAATTATCTTTCTTTAGATTAATAGTATACAGTGTGTTGTGGAGTTAATGGGAAATACCAGTAAATCCTTTTTGCTGTAAATGAACCTTTAACCACGAGATGGCAGTATAACTTTCCCATGTCTTTTAAGCAATTTCTAAAATGATTACTAAATTAAACAAATTATTTTTTAATGCGAAATGTATACAGTTATGAAATTTTAGGAAAAAATAAAGAAGATGAATATTGGAAGTACCAAAGACTCTAGCGATTTTTTTTTTGATTGAGCAGTTTTCATTGCACTAAACATGTTTATACTGAATCTATCTCTTGTTTTTTTAATTTTATTTATTTATTTATTATTATTATTTTTTCGGTTCGCGGGCCTCTCACTGCTGTGGCCTCTCCCGTTGCGGAGCACAGGCTCCGGACGCGCAGGCTCAGCGGCCACGGCTCACGGGTCCAGCCGCTCCGCGGCATGTGGGATCTTCCCGGACCCGCGTCCCCTGCATCTGCCGGCGGACTCTCAACCACTGCGCCACCAGGGAAGCCCCTATCTCTTGTTTTTTAAATCTTGTGAAAAGTGAGCCCCTTTTAGGTGGAGAACAGTCTTATTTATTTTGTATCTCTAGGCCCAGCACAGTGCTTAGAATGTAGTAGCCACTCAGTAAATCTATTTTTATTTAAATTGCATTTGCCGCAAAGCAATACAGTTCTGTTGAGACCTATTTTGCTTTTGTGCTCCTGCCTAACGAGCCCTCAGTGTGGCAGAGGTAAAGAAAAGACCTTTTAGTTTAGAAGCCAAGTACTTTGAATTTTTTCGTAGCACCTTGTTTTGCCAGTGGTGAGGGAATGTTCCTTGTAGGAGTGATAGTTTCTCAGAACAGCACTGAAAATAAGACTTTTATTTTTTGATCAAAGGTGTCTAAATGAAAGTGGTCCTATGCTAAACAGTATGATTTGCTTTCTATAATGGGATATTTGACATCTAATCAATGTAAGATGCACAGTTGCTGCATATGTGCAGCTATACACAGAAATATTTTATATTGTAAACTCAGAAAGGAAGTCTGTTACTTTCCATTATTTACATAAGTTATAAATGGATGACAAGTTTTTTTGTGGGCAAGTTAAAATTAAAAAAAAAAAGACAGTTACCATGTATGGAAGAACGTATAAGACAAACATATAAGAAAAAAAGAGGAATGCAGTTATCATGTTTGAGAAAATATAGAGTTTCATGTAATACCTTAAATGTGTAGGTCATGTTCCAAAAATTTGTAGTTTTAGGTTAAGTTTTTGCAATCAGGGTACATTTCCTTCTAGAACAATGTTATGAAACTTGTAGGTGAGCTGCAAAAATCTTTTTTTTTAACCTGTATTAAGTGTGAAATATCACTAATAGGAGCCCTGAACTCCCAGGACATTTAGGACTCTTAAGACCAAGTATAGGATCCTGTGCCCTTCTGAGGTTAGCTTCCCTGGAGGGTTCAAGAGCTGTAAGCAATGGGGAGTAAGAGTGAGACATTTATATGTGGAGATAGCCTGGTGGCATCTCCTTAGCAATGAGACAGAAATGTGCCAGCAGCCAAGAGGGAAAGGGTGCCAGCAGGATAAGGAGGGCCCTTTGAATGCGGCTTCACATTCACAGAGGACCTTGTAAATTTAAACTTTTGGCACTTCTTTCAAATAAAGCTAGACATAAAGTCATAGCTTTTGTCATTGCAACTGTGTGTTTTAAAAGCATTACTATGTGAAATTTAGGCATTTAAAATAAGCTACATGTTAATAACTCTGTTAGTTGGCATTTCTTTACTTTTTAATAGAGGAAATTGAGAGTCTCAGAAAAAACGGAATATCTCAGGCCTCTTTCAACCTCTGAGAAACCCTGGTCTTAAGGGACAAGGGCAAATGGGTTCTAGAGGTTCTCACTCCAGTTGTTTCTGGACATATTTGTGCAATGAATAAATGGATGGATGGATGGATTTTGAATAGTCAGACAGCAGAGGAGGACCAAAGGGGAAGTACAAACCAAAGAACTGTAATATAGGAAGCATCATGGTTGGAGAAAATGAGGGTTGTGGTGGTCATTATTATGTATAGGTTGTTAGGAAATTAATTATTTCTGCATTGGAAAATGTCTGCATTTTTGTTATGATTTGTGCAGTCTATATGAACTTATGTATTCTTGCATTTGAATGAACATGAGGGAAGTCATACTTTTAATATATACTTTATTGACATTGTATAGCTGGAAAATAGCCATATATTAAATTTAAAGAAAAATCCTAGTTTTTATATTTTATTGATCTGTAACATTGACATGTTTATTTAAATGTAAGAATTCATAATACTAATTGTTAAATAAGCTTGATGTAGAACAATGACAGATACTAAAACATGTTCTTATTTCTCTCAGTAGACAAAAAGCTCCCTGAGAAAAAGAATCTTGGACTGTTTGGTATCCTGCTATATCCCTAGGGCCTAAAACAAAATCTGGTACAGGATAGGTACTCAATAAACATTTGTTGAATGAATAGATGACTGAATGAATGAATGTCACATTTATTTTGGTTTTTAATTTTGAATGTTAATTAATTTGAAATATTCTAAACCATTCATGGAGACACTAGAGCATATATTGCCTCCTAAATGACCTGAAGGAGTTAGTCCAGTTCCCGCCAGGCCCAGTACATGTCATTGATGCTGAGGAGAATCATTGCTGCTCTCCTGCCACCAAAGTGAGACATTACCCCAGGAACCACGTACTGCTTAAGTTGCACTATTCCATTTTATTCCTAACAGCTGCAAAGGAAGAAAAAGAAAATCTAAAGAAGCTTATTTTTCCTGCCCTGATTGTTCTAAGTAGGAGTCAATCTTGGAGGGATTTTAATCCTAAATACTGTAAGTCCCATTGATTCTGTGAATGGATGTGTGTCTGGATCTTGACTGTGCATGGGTGTAGACCTGTTTCTTCCCAATACCTGGTTTCTCAGGAATGATTATAACAAGGGTAGACTGATTGTTGACTTATTTACTATTTGGATGTTGGTTTATTTTCTCAAACTCAAAGCCCTGTGTGTTAGTTGTGTTTTCTTCCAGTCAGTCTTTCTGCTTGTCCCATGTTCCCTCAAGAACTGCCAAGTCACCCCCACCATCATTGCAGACACAGAGAGATGCATGTAGTTACATGACAGGGGACTTCTTTAGTAGGGTCAGAGCAACCTAATCTTTATTTTCTCTTCTGGTCTATTAAGTTTCTACTCTGGTATCCCAAAGAGTTATTTAACACATTCATGTGTGTGTGTGTGTGTGTGTGTGTGTGTGTGTATGTGTGTCTGTATATGAAATATATTTATATATATGAAAACATTGATCTACCTCACTTTTGTTTTTGGATCTTTGTTTTGGAATTACATTGTTTTCCAAAGATAGTTACACAGATGGCAAACTTTTGAGTACACCTTGGGAGCTAAGCAATGAAACAGGTACAACTGAGATCAACAAAGAAGAAAATAGGACATCCTGTCAAGAGGCATCCATGTTTTAATAGTGAACTTTACCTTACAAAGAGAGTAGAGGTAGTACCAGGAGGTGGTGTCCTGTGGGGATTCTGATGCTTTACCACCTAGCATTAGATGCCAACTCGGATATTCGCTAGATGTGTTACCATTGGCAGGCAGTTTAACATGTCTGTGCTTCCTCCATAAAATATGGAGACATTGCAATCTGCTTCATAAGGCTGTTGGAAAGGTCAGGTGGGTTGATATGTATAGTGTTTGTAAATGTGTCTGGTAAGTGTAGTTGTTATTGATGGAGAGGGAACACATAGAAGTATTTAGGCATTTTCCAAGCAGTTTAGAAAATCTTCATAGATGAGTGACACATTATATGAATATAAGGTAACTGTAATTCTGTTCTACAATTTATAATGTAAACTCTGTTTTTCTGTTTACGTTTTTAAAACCTAATCTTATTTTTGCTTAACTTGACCGATTTGGTGTGGTAGAGTCTTGTTTTGTTCTCAAACCTGGATATGATTAATATAATCCTATTTTTCATCAGATGAAGTGGTCTTTTTATTCCCCTAATGGAGTCATTAGGTTACTTCTGGAAATCTTCTTTCCAGTATTCCACCGTGAGCCTAGAGCAGTGATTCTCAATTCACAGCCCAGTGGTCACCCTGTCAAATAACTTGGGGTATGCCCTTATCCCAAGGCTTACTTTTTTAGAGGAGAAGGGCATTTATATTTTTGTAGTTATTCTATTATATTTATCATTCATAATAACTTTTAGTATCTTAAAATTGTATAGTAATGTTTGGAGTAACTTTTATCAAGCATCATTAATCAAGACAAGTAATAAAGACCTTGTCTTTAATTTAGTTATTTCTATATCCCACCCAGAGTTAAAGAGACCACCTGATCAACAGCTACTGATTTATAGGTTAACTAGGTTCTGTTAGTCTTTTTCCCAGGCAAAATTATTACCCAAGTTTGTAATTAACTGTCTGTCCTATTCTCATTAGTTTCTGTATCTTTTTCCAATCACTCAACTCCAAGGTTCAGTGCTCTGATTCAGGGTCTGTCCAGGGCTTCCCACCAAAGCCTCCCATGTTTTTTTGACTCTCATCAATAGTGGCTTAATCTGACTTTTTAAAACCCTGATTTTATTCTAGGAAAATTTTATTCTAGTAGCTAAATTGATAAATTTAATTAATTGTACTTTGTTCCATGGGATAGTCTCCAAACTGTGCCTTTCACCCCGAAAACATTTAACTTACGGTAGGCCAAGCAGGAAAAAGGTTTTGAACCACCTATAAAATAAACCCACCCCATCTGCTTTGTCACCCCAAATGTTTGAGAAAGCATAGAAGGTGTCTTTCATGGAACCCCAAGTATCTGATCCTTGATACTAATGGTTATGAAATTATCAGTCAAATGCCTTCTCTTTTCAACTTGGTTTCTTCCAAAAAACAACACACACACACACACAAATGAACATGCACATCAAAATACTTTCTAAGCGGTGTGTGTGTGTGTGTGTGTGTGTGTGTTGTTGTTAAGGTTGTTCTATTATTTACACACTGACATTATTATTATTTACTGTGTATACAGTCTGCTTTTCAAAAATATTTTTTGAATTAGTTCTCCCCAATGTTCATGAATTCATTCAGAAAATATTTCTTATATATACCAGGCCCTGTCATAACAGGTACATGTGGCTGATCTGATTTTAACTATGAGGAATGTGCAGAATAGAAAGGGTGGTAACAGTTAACTGAGTCCATTTGCCAAAAGGCTGGTGCTTAGTTCACCAAGCTTCACTAAAATTTGATATTTTGCTTTCGCAAGCTGGTTAGAAGAATTGCATAAAAATACTGCCAAATTTTGTCCCTTTTTATCCAAACTTTTTCAACTTGAAAAAGGAATTTCAGTGTGTAAAACTTTCCATTATAAGGCCACCTGTAAACTTAAAATAGTCAAACTGTTTTTTCAGCTGCCTTCAGCTCTGTTTCTCAACTGACTAATACTGACAGATGAAGATGGCTTTCCCCTGAGAAGGATTGTTTTGTTTGTGGTTATTCTGTCACTACCAGGAGGGACAGCTCCCCTGATCTGTAGGGAATGCAGAGATGCAGTTTACAGATAGAATCATATGCTGACTAGCAATTGAAAAATAATAATCAAATAATGATTTCATTGTTCCTTCCTGTGTCCATGACAACTGAGAGATATGCAGCTAGATCAGGACACTGCCTGGGAGTGTTTTTGTTTGGTTGTTTGTTTGTTTTTGCCTCAAATACTACAATTTTGAGAAAGTTTGCAATTTATTCTGACAATCAGGCTAAGGAGAAAAATGGATATTTTCAATATCTTGTTAAGTTTAGTGTTTTTATATCCCTGCAGGTAATTCTTCAGTTATTTCTATTCACTAGCACTCTCACTTGCCCCTTTAAAAGATCTGGTTTATGGCGTGGTTTCTACCGTGAGGGTAGTTCCCTCTCTGGACTTGGAGGTGGAGAGAGCTGTCTTTGAGTCCTTTCTCAGCCAATTAGCAGTGGTAGAACCTTGGGAGAGCTTCTTAATCTTTTTTTTTTTTTTTTTTTTTTTTTTTTGAGGTAGGTGGGTCTCTCACTGTTGTGGCCTCTCCCGTTGCGGGGCACAGGCTCCGGACGCGCAGGCTCAGCGGCCATGGCTAACGGGCCCAGCCGCTCCGCGGCATGTGGAATCCTCCCGGACCGGGGCACAAACCCGCGTCCCCTGCATCGACAGGCGGACTCTCAACCACTGCGCCACCAGGGAAGCCCAGCTTCTTAATCTTTTTAATCTTCATGTCCTTATTAATAAAGTAGGAATTAATAACAGAATCTTTCCCCATAAGTTTATTGTGAGTTAAATGAGATAATGCACATAAAGGCTTCGCCTGCTACTTGGCACAAGGAAGCACCCCATAATTTGGTGTTTGTTGCTGTTATTAGTAATCTCCCCTACAAGACTATAAACTTGCAAAGCAGTGATTCTCAGCCTTGAGTGCACATTAGAGTCAACTGCGTAACTTTAAAAACTCTGATGCCAGGGCCATACCCAAGATCGATTAAATTAGCATCTTTGGGGGTTGGGTCCAGGACTTAGCAGTTTAAAAATTGCTTCAGCTGATTCCAACGTGCAGCCAAAATTGAGAAATACTGTCCTTGAAGGTGGGGACTGTGTCATATTAAAGCACTCAGACGAATATGTATGAAAACCTTGCTTATGTGGATATTTTGAAAAATAAAAATCAGTATGATCTAGAAAAAAAAGGGACACATAGTACTTTGCATATTTTGAGTAACTGAATAGGGAAAAGCCAAATCAAATGATTTTTCAAGGAGCCACTTACTATCAACATCATAGTAGAGCAAATCTACAAAGAAAGAAATCAAAACAAAATATGTAGGAACCCAAAGTTTGAATGTGAGGTTATACAAATAGAAACTATAGTAAAGAAAAATTATTTTTATATTTCAGTGTTTTTAAAAAATGGAATTAACTGACAGCAATGATCATAAAGATAAATCTGTGCTATTTTAACATAAAGATCAGTATAAATTCCCACTTAGGTCATATCTGTATTTGTTTAAATTTTGGGGAAAACCACTGGCAATAGAAGAATCATACTTTTATCATTGCTTATGCTGAATCAACATCTTTAGGCATCTATTATAGTATCAAACCTTTTGGAGTGGAAAGGCTAATATCCAGGATAAACTCATTTGTATTAACTATATAAGAAGGCTGAATATTTTCCCGGTATTCAAAAGACATTAATAAGTTTTCAACATCTTATAAAGTTAAACAAAATGATACAAATTTTCCCAAGGGATTTCTAGCCCCCAGTTTTTAAACTGTACTTCCAAAGTGAATTTCTCTTAATTTTGACATATCATGTTATTTTGGTAAACAAATTATCTTAATTTTAACCTTCTTCAAAAGAATGTCTTTTAATAGATACTTTGTCTCACATTCAGTATCTGTTTCTCTGTGTATACAGTTTTAACCTACATATATTGTTGAGAATCATCATAACAATTACACTTGTTTACTACTGTTAGTTTCTGGGATACTTTTTTATGTATGTGCTCGTTCAGTTTTCACAATACTTCAGTGAGGGTGCAGGTTAAGAATTATCCTCATTTTATAGGTGGGAAAACTAAGGCAGTTTATTAGTAGGCTGTTTCAATTGAGCCAGGGTACAAATTCTTGGTTTTTCAGATGTTCCTTTCATTAACTAATTCATGCATTGACCAAGCATTATCAAGCTGTAGGTATGTGTTTTGTGCAGCTCTAGGCAGTGGGCATCCAAGATGAGTAAGACACACTTCTTGCTTTTAAGGAGTTCCATACACAGTGTCACAAATGCATTTTAAAGTTCTTAGCCTGTAGCTATCAAGGCAGAATACATGACCTGAAATTACCATGGCCAAAGCTATCAGTTCCTCTGAGACGTAGGCAGGAAGAAGAAAAGAATTGTGGGAGTTCTAAAATCCATAACTACCACCTTCTACAGTTAGATTTTGTCACAGCTTATTAGATGCAAGATCAGCCTAGACATTAATATCCCTTATATCCCTTGTGCCTGAATTTTCTGGTGATTTTTGCTACATTAGGGAATGCTACAGTGTTTCTCTAAGAATGGATTATTCAGTGATGCTTTAATTTGCCTTCTCCAGCTTTTCGACTCCTAATGTTCATTTTAGTTTTGGCAGAAACTGTTTTGAAGATGAAGCATTTTGGTTTATTTTTAATGCTAATTCATCTCAAGTATTTAGCTGGTTTTTGAAGTAATCCTGTTGCTGAATTAAAATACTCTTACTAGAAACAAATTCTGCAGTAAGGTATAGAGTTTGTTTTAATTAAACTTTCTTTAAAATATATCAATTTTTTGCTAATTATAAAGTCTTGAAGGGAAATTATTGCCTTAACTGTCTTTTGTAATTAGCCATGTTCATTTTATTTTAAGACATAAAAGATGAGTCAATTAAATGGATAGAACTATTTTATTCCTTGTGGAGGATTCATAGTTGCCCTAAAGGAAGAAAAGCTCAGAAGAATATTGTTAGTTTTTCAGTTACTGAGTGGAAACATTTTGTCTTGAAAGTTTTCCTTCAATATTTTGCAATTAAAAATACATGAAGAGATAAAGGAATAGTGTATAATGTTGAAAAGTTACAATATAAGTATTGCTAAACAGCAAATAAATGAAATACACCTCTTACTCTTGTAAGAAACTATTTTAACTTAATGTCAATAAAGTTTAAATTAGTTCAGACTTTTCTTATTAGAATAAATGTTTCCTTTTAAAATGCATGATAATCATAATCAAGACAAAATTTGTCCTGTTATTTATTTTCAAAATGATTGTACATGTTTAGCAGACTTTTGATTTAAATCCCCAGTGATATATTGGAGACAGATGTTTAGATGACCTCATGTTTAAAGTAATGTTATATTTGGACACAAGATTAAATTTTCCTTAAAATCTTTCCTTATAAGTTAAACTGTGTGGTAGTATACAAAAACTAATCAATGATTTGCAATGGATTAATGCAGTTCCTGTATTTTAAATAAAATTTTCTATCTTTTATGGAATTCCACATAGTACAAAAGAGCTGATTATGAAACAGCTGTTTACAAATGAAAATACTGTTTTTGGCTGGTCAGCTAAATGGGAAACAGATTTGAAAAGTTCCATGAATTTGAATGCAAATTTACCATATCATTTATACTGAACCAAGGAACATTGGTAAAAGACTGCAACAATAGTTTACCAAAAAAAATTCAGTTGAAGACTGTTTTGTAGAATATTATGTAAACATTTAAAATAGTTTTTCCATTTTCAAAATCAAAATTATATTGAATATTTATGAAAATCAATATACCTATAATATGTAGCTAGTATTTTGGAAAGGTTTTGAAGGAACTCATAAACAATATTTAACATGTCAATGAAGAGAAATTAGAAGAGGGAACTATTAGAAATGTATAGGCTATTGAGTAGAGTGAAATAGATAAAAGATAAGAGATATTGTTGAAAGGCAATAAATTAATGTGTGTGACAAATGTTTAAGGCAGAGCTGTTTAGGTGTAAGCATATTGTCATTTTCATCAGCAGCTAGCATGTTATCCTGGAAATCACATTGCTGTGGAAATTATAATTTAAAAAACATGGTCTGCAGGAAAACCTTTACATTTCCC
Source organism: Lipotes vexillifer (assembly GCF_000442215.2). Classification (NCBI taxonomy): domain Eukaryota; kingdom Metazoa; phylum Chordata; class Mammalia; order Artiodactyla; family Lipotidae; genus Lipotes; species Lipotes vexillifer. The sequence continues at coordinate 2,182,385 of NW_006792683.1, forward strand.
CTCAAATTTTAAACAGTTATTAAGAATTATTTATTTTGGAAATTATTTTACATACAGTTAAATAAGATTTAAAGGTCTTATCATATGAATTTTGAATATGACTCCTTTAAATGCCAAAGTACATAATTTACTTGAGGTAGTTCATGAGTTAAAACTTCTAGAAGAACTATTGTTTGTTTCTTTTTCTTTATCTCTTCTATTGTTTTTATACTTGTCGCAGTTTTCTGTCATTGAGATCATGTTTCTTCAGTAGCTTTTTAAAAATCACATGGGGAATAAATGCCTTTTTGTGGGGGTGGTGGATATTACATCTGGTTCTGTTGTCACTATAACAGAGTGGCTGTTAATTCCCTAAATGGTTGATAATCACTCGAGAGAGAGCAAGTGGAATATGTGCAAACTATTTTATACACTTATACATTTATTTATTTACTTATTTATTTATGGCTGCTTTGGGTCTCTGTTGCTGTGCAAGGGCTTTCTCTAGTTGCGGTGAGTGGGGGCTACTCTGTTGCAGTGAGCAGGCTTCTCATTGCGGTGGCTTCTCTTGCTGCGGAGCACGGGCTCCAGGCATGAGGGCTTCAGTAGTTGTGGCGCACGGGCTTAGTTGCTCCACAGCATGTGGGATCTTCTCTGACCAGGGCTCGAACCCACGTCCCCTGCATTGGCAGGCAGATTCTTAACCACTGGACCACCAGGGAAGTCCCTGTGCAAACTATTTTAAGAAACAAGTTTTTGGGCAAAATGAAGGCAAGAAGAATTTAGGAATGCAAGCAACATAAGTAAAAGCACTTAAAAATAAAAGACTATTATATTGGCATTGATGAATAATGTCAATGGAAAAATAATGGAGGATTCATCTTTATCGTACTTGAATTGTTTTCTACATATTCTATTGAGTGTCAGTAGTTAATGAATACCTGTACAACGAATTCATTTGCATATAGACATGCTAAATGGTAGTAGACTATAAGATTTAAAGAAGGGTCAATGCCTGTGGACCCTTTAATGATGTATCCTTTGCTTTTGAGAAGAGCAGATATAATTGCCACTTCCTAGATAAGGCAGACTACATGGTAATGTTGGCTTATATCACATCGTCCCATTCTTTTTGGCTTTATTTGTGATTCTGTAATGTAGTGATGTATAAGAATCAGGCAGCTGGCATCTCAAATGCAGATGCATTTGAGAGCCATTAAAAGAGGTTTTCTTATTTACTTATATTTCAGCCTAATGTCTTCACACACTTGACATAAATAGTAAGAACGTTTTAAAGAAAATCAGCTGATATCTATGCCTGTAACAAGAAACTAAAATTGGGATTTTTTTTGTCTATGGGCAAAATTTAATTTTGGAAAGAAATGTAAATGATACAGATGAATTAATAGTAATATTAAACAGAAAAAAAAATCAGCTGATATCTATGCCTGTAACAAGAAACTAAAATTGGGATTTTTTTTGTCTATGGGCAAAATTTAATTTTGGAAAGAAATGTAAATGATACAGATGAATTAATAGTAATATTAAACAGAAATGTAACATTTTAATACTGGTATTTAAAAATTCATGCCATATTGATTTTTGCCAAATGCATAATGTCATGTATCCACCATTACAGAATTATACAGATAGTTTCACTGCCCTAAAAATCCCTTGTGTTCCACCACAGCACCTGACAACCATGACCTTTTTACTGTCTCTATAGTTTTTCCTTTTGCAGAAAGTCATGTAGTTGGAATCATACAGTATGTAGACTTCTCAGACTGGCTTCTTTCACTAAGCAATATACATTTAAGGTTTCCCATGTCTTTTCATGGCTGGAAACCATTCCATTGTATGGGATGTATTCAGTACCACAATTTGTCAGTTTACCTATTGAAGGATATCTTGGTTGCTTTCAAGTTTTAACAATTATGAATAAAGCTGCTTTAAATATTTTTATTTTTTATTAAAATATGGTTGATGTACATAGTTACTGTTTTATTTAATTATTTATTTATTGTCTCTGCCATGTGGCATGCGGGATCTTAGTTCCCCAGCCAGGGATGGAACCCATGCCCCCTGCATTGGGAGCGTGGAGTCTTAACCACTAGACCACCAGGGAAGTCCCAAAGCTGCTGTAAATAATTGTGTGCAGATTTCTGTGGATAAAAGTTTTCAACTCATTTGGGTTAAATACCTAGGAGTGTGATTTCTGAATCACTGAAATATTTTTAAATGAACTTAACTGTAACAATGTCTCTGGTATATAAGAATATCCATATCTTTATTTTTATTTTTTAATTAAATTAAGTAATTAATTTTTAAAAAATTATTTTTTATTGAAATATAGTTGATTTACAATGTTTCAGGTATATAGCAAAGTGATTCAGTTATACATATATATATTCTTTTTTAAAAATTCTTTTCCATTATAGGTCATTACAAGATATTGAATATAGTCTCCTTTGCTATACAGTAGGTCCTTGTTATTTATCTATTTTATATGTAGTAGTATTTATCTGTTAATCCCAAATTCCCAATTTATCCCCTACCCTTGGTAATCATAAGTTTGTTTTCTATGTCTGTGAGTGTATTTCTGTTTTGTAAATAAGTTCCTTTGTATCATTTTTTTTAGATTCTACATATAAGTGATATCATATGATATTTGTCTTTCCCTGTCTTCACTTAGCATGATAATCTCTAGGTGCATCCATGTTGCTGCAAATAGCATTATTTCATTCTTTTTTATGGTTGAGTAATATTCCATTGTGGTACACACACACACACACACACACACACACATATACACATTTATCCATTCATCTGTTGATGGCACTTGGGTTGCTTCTATGTCTTGGCTATTGTAAATATGCTGCTATGAACATTGAGGAAGGATATATATATCTTTAGATAATAGTAGGAGAGGCAAAAATATGTTTCCTGGATTCATACCGTTGAATTCTAGATAAATAAATATTCACTTTCTGTTTCTTCCTATATAGTATACATAGGCATGAAAAGGTATTCATATCCATGAATTTTTCTTTTTGATGAGATTTCAAGGTGAGATAAACTCATAATTTGATAAGACCATTACAGTTAATACTTGAGGATGGGTCATCTCAAAGACAGTAGAAAACAGCATGTAAAAGATGACTACTAGAATATAGTCAGGAGATTGCAGTGTCTCCCTAGGTTTGTTTGAAGGTCTGTTTCTAAGTTAGTTGTAGTAGAATTTGGTTCTGTGCTAGGTATCATTTAAAACCTTTGGTTAGATATACATCCTTCTACTTCCCCTGAACAACCAAGGACTTTTTAAGCTACGGCAGATAATATCAATACAGATATTCAAGATGGACTAGTCATTGGACTATCACAACTATATAAATGATATAACAATAGTTATTATCATAGTGCCTAACATTTAGTGAGTACTTACTATGTGCCAGGTGCTGTTCTGAGACTAGAGCAGAACCAGGTTTTGTGGGATCTGTCAACAACTTCATTTTACAAATAAGGAAACTGAGGAAGAGAGAAAGTTAAGTAACACTTGCTCATGTTGTAAGTGGCAGCACTGGAATGCAAACCCAGATGGTCTGGTTCCAGAGCTCTCACTCAAAAGCATAAAACATTACTATTTTACCTATTAAACTAAATTGCTAAATTATGTGCAGAAAGAGTTAAGTATACTTTTTGGATCAGTGAAGAGGGTGCTATAAGATTCAAACTTGGAGAAGACTTTCAACTGGGATAGAGGAGATCCAATAAAAATGATGTTGAGTAAATTTGCCAAGGGACAAAAGGACAGGAATTATGGAAGAGAAATCTGTCTCTTCCATAATATAAAACTTGATTATGAATCTCCCTTTCAAGGGAATTATTTGGTAACCCCCTGTACTTAGATATATTTTCTGGACTATTGAGTTTTCAAGCTCAGAACATAAAGACGAAAGAGTCAGTGTACTACAGTGGAAGAAGTTCTGAATGTCAGGATGCTTGATTTTTAGTAATAATTCTGCCATTGAGGACCTCAGGAAAATTATTTTACCTAAGGGCCCTCTTAATTCTAGGACTGAAATTTGAAAATTTTAAAACTTGAACATTTTTTCACATACTTTTCACATAAATTAAAGTTGGATTTGGTGTGAAACCCATCACAGGGAATAAAGTTTATTTCATCTTTTTTTTTTTGCGGTACGCGGGCCTCTCACCATTGTGGCCTCTCCCGTTGCGAAGCACAGGCTCCGGATGCGCAGGCTCAGCGGCCATGGCTTACGGGCCCAGCCGCTCCGCAGCATGTGGGATCTTCCCGGACCAGGGCACGAACCCGTGTCCCCTGCATCAGCAGGTGGACTCTCAACCACTGCGCCACCAGGGAAGCCCTATTTCATCTTTTAATTTTTCTAGTACTACCTATGAAACATCAATCTTCAAATCTCCCAAGCACAAAAACATTGGGTTATTTTTATCTTTATTCTGCTTGTGTACCCCTCATCAAAACTGTCACTCATCTCTCTGGCCTACCTCCGTCTCTCTATTTTGACCACCATTGTTTTGGTTTCTTATAGTTTCTTGGCTAGATGACCTCAATAATTATTTAGCTTCCTGGGTCAAATTTCTCAGGTCTTAGTTTAATAAACATTGAGTGTATTGAGTATCTGCCTGGTGCCGGGTGCTAAGCTTGGACATGAGAAGACAACACGGAATAAGGTGGGTCCTGGGCCTGGAGGAGTCCACCTGTACTGTGAGACCCAAAAGAGGGAGCCAGGAACAATTTTACTGACGAAGTAAATAATTGTGTTGGGTATTGAAAAGTGAGTAGGAGTTTTCTGAGTGAACAAGGGTGTTCTAGGCAGAGGATGTATCAGTTGCAGTGGCATGGAAGCTTGAAGAATAAAATGGACTTAGTGGTGGATTGGAATGGGAAGTCGAGTGAGAAAAAGCCTCACGGTTATAGACTGGGTGAAGCTGATGTCTGATGCCATTGAGCATGATAGGGAGTATCAGAAGAGGAGCTCAGCAATAGTGAGCTATGTTTTATGTATGTGAGTGAGGTTTGAATTATTCAGTAGGTGGTTGGAAAATAGATGGGCTGTCTATGAAGTTTTGAGAGTCATCAGCATATTTATTAGTGATTCTTACATTGTGTGTATGTTGGGATAGGTTATGTGTATCAGGACCACCCGAGGCAATTAAAAAGTACATCTCTACCTGAGATACTTAAACATTCCCCTCTCCACACCCTCTGCAGCCCTATTAAGAATCACAGCTACTAGAGAAGCCAGAAGGGCAGAAGAGCAGTACATTCAGAAATCAAAGTAGACGAGGAGAGAAGAGGCAGCAGCTGCATTAAACGAGTCTAAAAATTGAATCACCTGAGAGATGGATAGAGAACCAGAAAAGAGTGCCCTGAAAGCTAAAAACCTTTTCAAGGAAGTCAATAGTGTCAAGGGACTTCCTGGTGGTGCAGTGGTTAAGAATCTGCCCGCCAATGCAGGGGACACGGGTTCGAGCCCTGGTCTGGGAAGATCCCACATGCTGCAGAGCAGCTGGGCCCGTGAGCCATGGCCGCTGAGCCTGCGCATCCGGAGCCTGGGCTCCGCAAAGGGAGACGCCACAACGGTGAGAGGCCCGTGTACCGAAAAAAAAAAAAAATTGTTATTTGAGCCAAGGAATGCCTAGCACTATCAGCATTTTTTTTGCATTTTGGGATTAATAAAACTTATCAGTCTCATAGTGTTGCCGTGAAGGTTACATGGGTTAATGCAAGTAATGTGCCTGACTCAATTATTTTTATGTGTTGAACCTAAAAACATTGGTAGAGTACAGTATTGTCCTAAGTACCCCTAGCATGTTTCAAAGTACTTCACTAGCAATATAATATCTCCATCATTCAAGGTGGGGAAGAGAATATAAGGGCCAATCTGGACTAAAATTGTGATTTTCCTCCTCAGAAATCACAGATCATAGACACAGATAGCTATGACCAGGATGAATGATGCTGGTCTTCCTAAGCCTAAATGGAGACCAAAAGAAACAAAAATGAATTCTTGTTTTTTGTTACCCTAGGGTAGAAACTGCCTGAGGCTTTGTGAACCACTGATCTAACCTGATCTTTCAATATGAACCTTTGCCTCTGGTTAAGCTTGCTAGCTGTTCCTAATCATAGGACCTTCCTACTCATTCTCATGTTTCTCTAGATGATGTTACTCTTACCTGAAATGGCTTTGCAATAGGCTATCAACCTAAGTCCCAGCCTAAGCAGTAGTTTTCATCCTTGGCTTCACATTAGAATCATCTGGAGAGTTAAAATAAAACAAAACCAAACCCATAGCCAGGTCACTCCCAAGACTAATTAAATCAGAATCTCTGGAGGTGGAACTGAAACGTCAGTGCTTTTAAAAATTCCCCAGGTGATTCCATTGAGCAGCCAAGGTTAAGATCATTGCTCTAAACTAGTTATTCTTGGAGATCTTTGATTAATCTAAATGATTAGTCATTCTTCCTTTAACATTTAAAATCTAGTGTGAATCAGCAACTTGCTGATATGTTACTTACAGGAAAAAAAAGGTCAGTTATTTTTATTTCACTGTGGGCATAATCCTTCTCTTACCAGTGTAGGCAGTGCTATGCATCTATGAGGTCTTCTGCATATATCTACTGGCTGACAACTGCATTGGTTAGTACCAAACAGTCAAACATGAAACATCTTGTTGAGTATGCACCAATGAGCTTGGACTGATGCCACACCGGAATGTTCACAAAGGGACCTCATAAGATGAAATGTCATCACAACATGTGTCTGACTCAATGACATGCCCTAGTGTTACATTAAACAAATTCCTTTTGTTGCTGCTTTCTTAGAAACCCACAAAGATTCTGAGGTTAGTCTGTAATGACTCTCTGTTGAGGAGGGGGCATGTCTTAACTTCTTTACATTTAAAAAAAATTTGTGTAACACACATAAAAATATACAAATTTTAACTGTAGCGCTTGATGAATCATTCAAAGTGTACAAACTTGTGTAGCCACCACCCTAGTCAAGAAATAGAATATTACCAGCAACCTAGAAGCTCCCCTTACTCCTCCCTCCAATTATTACCTTCTTCCTCCCCAGCAATGGTAGGGCATTTAACCTTGGCTTTTCCTTTTTAGTGGCTAGATCCCCACAGACTTCTTTCTCAATGAGGTGTATTTTGCTTGCCCATTAGGAGAACCTTTTTACAGTCTGGCCAAAGCCAGCAGCTTTTTTTCTATGATTATTTTCCCCATCTGTTTAGAATTCACATCCACATTGTATTGTTGCCTCATCTAATCAAGTGAGGGAATGTCTCAAGAGTATATGCTCCATAAACTACTTAATTTTCTGAAATACTCACTGCCAGGGGCTTAATGAGAAACCACCAAATCTTCTTTGGCTATAAGTCTCTTTCAGGACCCGTGCTTTTCAAAAGAGCTATGCCGTGCACATGAACTGCTGTGAATTAAAAATAATTTTTTTCTTTAATTTTTGCTTAGGTCATAGTTCCTATCATATTTGTAGTTGTACTAATGCACTTTATTATTTTTCTCTAGATTTATGCTTTAAGCAACATAACATACTGCATTTGCTTGTTATAAGTAGAAAAGTTAAAAGTAATCAGAAGATAGATCCAGTTTACATGTTGACGCAGAGCAAACGCCTTGCTGCTATCTCAGGGTCTATATCATGATATCTCTGTGGACGCACCCCAGCCATGGCTTTCTCTTAGTGGGGACAATCTGCTACAAAATGGATCTAGGCTGCCTTAATAGCAGGACTCAGCTTTATTTTTATTCTTTGTCATTCTAATAGGACACTGTGGTTATTGAGTCCTTGTTTTAAAAAAAAGACCTTTAAAAGTTTTGGATAATTCCAAAGACACTGGTCTTGAGAAAAATTATTGAGATAATTTTCAACTGTATTTGGAGACTTTAATTCAGGCAAGAAATAAGTACAGATTCCATAATTATATTTATAAGAACTTTGAAACCGTATAACATAATTAGAAAAGACTGTAAACTTATTTTGAAAGCTACGTGTGAGCACACTATGGAATGTTGATTGTCTGCCTTCTGAGTGGACTGTTTTGAGCACTCTTATGTAAAATGTATTTAATACAGTGTTCCTATCTCAATGATAGCATATGGGACCTGGGGAAATGCACAGCTTTCCTCTCTCCAAGATCAATCCTTTCATTATCTTGAGGGCTTATTATGGTTTTTGAAAAGTACAGGATTGTTGCTGGTGTAAATGTACATGATAGTCACTTAGGAACAATCCTGAAAGGAACACTGTGTGGGTCTGGGTCATTGCTGAAGGGAGAGCATCATGGTTTCTATTTTCTCACCCAACTGTGTTCTAATCCAGACAAGTGGAACTGCACAGATAACTCTTGCCAATAGAAAGGTCAGAACAATAGCATCTCCAAACTAGATGTTGACCTGCCACTGTGCATAATAAAGTGCCAGTTGTTGGGTTTCTCTAGGATGTAAATCCAAGAAGGTGATATTTATGGGACTCTGGGGTATAGCTGTCATTGTATGAGTGCTATGAAATCAGTGTTGGATCAGAAGCCAGAAATTTCTTGAAATAGAAGCAGCGGCTGTAGCAGTAGTTCTCTACTCTCTATCGCATCCTTCTTGACCGGCACATTCAAGTAGATCTTTCTGCCTTGAGGAAATGTTCTATATCTGTGCTGTCCAATACAGTAGCTACTAGCCACAGGTGACTGTTGAGCACTTGAAATTTGGCCAGTGGGATTGAAGAAATTAATTTTAAATTTTATTTAATTATGATTAATTTATGTTTAAATGGTTATATATGGCTAGTAGCTACTGTATTGGACAGCACCATTTAGACTATGGATTTGTGCAAACCAAGCTATAATGTTTAAAATGTAAAAGAATGGACCGAATTGACCTGTGTATTTACATTGAAGTGGGGAGATTCTTTTGTGTTAATACATCAGAATAACATAATTCAATCTAACTTATGCTTCACTTTAAGAGATAAAATTCTTCCTAAACAATATAATGTTATTGGGCTTAAAATAACAGATACTTACTGTCTTATAGTTCTGGAGGCTAGAAGTCCAAAATCAATGTGTCAGCAGGGTTGGTTCCTTCTGCAGGCAGTGAGGGAGAATCTAGCCTCTCTCTCCTAGCTTCTCGTGGTTGCTGATAGTGCTAGGCATTCCTTGGCTCAAATAACAATTTTTTTTTTTTTTCGGTACACGGGCCTCTCACCGTTGTGGCGTCTCCCTTTGCGGAGCCCAGGCTCCGGATGCGCAGGCTCAGCGGCCATGGCTCACGGGCCCAGCTGCTCTGCAGCATGTGGGATCTTCCCGGACCGGGGCACAAACCCGTGTCCCCTGCATCGGCAGGTGGACTCTCAACCACTGCGCCACCAGGGAAGCCCAACATAATGTTTTTTAAACCACTGTAGTGTGGGCATTTCTTAAAGATGATTGCCTGTTCACATGAAAATAAGGAGATGTGGAATGGGCATTTCTGTTTTTATAGGAATGGCTGTGTTTAGCACGCAACAGACAAGAAAACTAGCTTCCAACTGTTAAGTATAGATTGTAACATAATTTTTTCTTGGTAAGTTTGCTTTTTGAATTCATAGGTCCCTTATCTTAGAGTCACATTCTCATAGCTTTTTGATTGATAGCAAAATATTTGGTTTCTCCTAGTCCTTAAAAATGTTAACAGTCTCTTTTTTGACAGTTTGTCATTGCCTTTACCAAGTGTCAATCTGTCCCATCTTTACCAGAATAATTCCACCACCATTTAAAACTGGAATAAGAAATTATGTTGGTTTTAGTCCACTTCCAGCTTCCTAACCAGGTCTCTAGTTTTGAGTTTTCCATATGCCAGTGTGTATTATTTGAGACAAGATGATTGAATGTAGTAGCTAGAGAACTGACCTTTTTGCTCTTGAAACTTTACTTTGCATTTGATCAATGAAGATATTGGATTTTAGGTTTATACAAGTAAAACAGAACAATTTGTGAGCCATTCTGACTCTGTGCCAAGTTAGTAATTGCCACACCCTCTTTCAAGCTTTCTTCATTGAGAGAAAAAAAGGCAGAAAAGCACTAGAAGTCAAAGATCTAGCTGCAGAGGAGGTCAAAACTGAGAGGGTGCTGGAAATGCATTGTGTAGCATTTTTTTTTTAACATCTGTATTGGGGTAAAATTGCTTTACAATGGTGTGTTAGTTTCTGCTTTATAACAAAGTGAATCAGCTATACGTATACATATATCCCCATATCCCCTCCCTCTTGTGTCTCCCTCCACCCTCCCTATCCCACCCCTCTAGGTGGTCACAAAGCCCTGAGCTGATCTCCCTGTGCTATGCGACTGCTTCCCACTAGCTATCTATTTTATGTTTGGTAGTGTATATATGTCCATGCCACTCTCTCACTTCATCCCAGCTTCCCCTTCCTCCTCCCCGTGTCCTCAGGTCCATTCTCTACATCTACATCTTTATTCCTGTCCTGCCTCTAGGTTCATCAGAACGATTTTTTATTTTTTAGATTCCATATATATGTGTTAGCAAACAGTATTTGTTTTTCTCTGTCTGACTTCACTCTGTATGACAGACTCCACCTCACTACAAATAACTCAATTTCATTTCTTTTTATGGCTGAGTAATATTCCATTGTATATATGTGCCACATCTTCTTTATCCATTCATCTGTCAATGGACACTTAGGTTGCTTCCACGTCCTGGCTATTGTAAATAGAGCTGCAATGAACATTGTGGTACATGACTCTTTTTGAATTATGGTTTTCTCAGGATATATGCCCCGTAGTGGGATTGCCGGGTTGTATGGTAGTTCTATTTTTAGATTTTTAAGGAACCTCCATACTGTTCTCCATAGTGGCTGTATCAATTTACATTCCCACCAACAGTGCAAGAGGGTTCCCTTTTCTCCACACCCTCCCCAGCATTTATTGTTTGTAGATTTTTTTGATGATGGCCATTCTGACTGGTGTGAGGTGATACCTCATGTGCAACATTTAATTAAAGTTTAAGTCAAAGAAATTTGATTTGGCCAAATGGTAGGTATCCATGTAGATATCTATACAGGTATCCCTCTGTAGAGGCAGCTGCTGAGTGGAAATTCCTGGTGTTTGGAGTGAGACATTCCTGGCCTAGAATCCTGGTTCTGCTACTCCTAGCTGTGTGACCTCAGGCAAATTTCCTAAGCCCTTTGATCCTCAGTTTCTCCATTTGTAAAACAAAGGTAAAAGTGCCCACTTTGCAAGGTTAATAGGATGATGTTTGCAAGGTGCTTGGGACTTGGTTGGCACTTAATAAATGGTAGTTATTATTAATCCTGCTTAACCCAGGGCTGTATTATTATAAAAGTGCTACCCCATCACTCTATTGTTTTCTTTTTTTAGTTTTAAAATTTATTATTATTATTATTTTTTGGCTGTGCTGCACAACATGTCGGATCTTAGTTCCCTGACTAGGGATCGAATCCACAACCCCTGCAGTGGAAGCCCAGAGTCTTAACCACTGGACCACCAGGGAAGTCCTTACTCTCTTGTTTTCCTTTTCAGTTTTACCTTAGTGGAACCTGGTGTTTTCAGAACAAGGGTGGGCAAGCAGTATCTCTTTAATATTAGTATTGTAGAAACATGTGTTTCAGGAATTTCCAGTAGACCCTGCTATTTTCTTTCAAGTCATATCAGTTGCATCTTCCCAAGCACAGGCCTGTAGCAAAAATATAATTCATTAACTTCCAGAAAAACCTCTTCCTGGGAACTCTATTAAAGAAAAAAAAGAACCATTGATTTTCTAGGACTTTCTTTATAAGGGCGACTAAAATGTCCTTGTAAGCTCCTTGAAGGTAGGGAGGTGATGAACACATCTTGAATGTCCCTTTGTGCCCTGAATCGTGCAACCACTTTGTACATGCTTGTTAAATTGAATCAGACGGACATGTTCATGTAAACTTTTTGCTGTAATTGAACTATCATGTTGAGTTTATGGAAATCAGTGTGGTGACAAATAGCCTCTTATTTCTTTATGTTTCATTACATGTGTTGTATAATTTTGCCAAAAACATAAAATTATACACATATACATTCTTCCTTGCTAAACATTCTTTTTTGTAGTCTCAATAACTTGTATGTGAAATGTACATTTACAGTAGTAATCTGGCATCACAAATAGGAAGTGAAGGATAAATACTATAGGTAGTATTAAATAAATTCTACAAATGAGTTTTCCTTCCTTAATTTAGGTATACAATGATAAGGGCATTGATATTGGTCAAATTCCATTTCAGTGGTTCCAGTAAAGCACCAGTGCTGCCAAACTTTGGTTTTGTAATGGTGTCTTGTTGAGCCAGTGTTAGTGAACTAACAGTTCTGTGACAGCACAACTAGTGCTCAGTTCAGTCCTTATTTATGACAAAGCTGTATAACTCCTGATTGTAGTATACACACAGCAGGTGTGTAGGGA
>NW_006792683.1:2195099-2248433 GCF_000442215.2 Lipotes vexillifer
GCTGCGGAGCACAGGCTCCGGACGTGCAGGCTCAGCGGCCATGGCTCACAGGCCCAGCCGCTCCGCGGCATGGGGGATCCTCCCAGACCAGGGCACGAACCTGCGTCCCCTGCATCGGCAGGCGAACTCTCAACCACTGCGCCACCAGGGAAGCCAGAAAGAATATTTCTTTTCAATTGTTAGGTACCTTGCGTTCCTTTTGACACTTACTCGATACAATGAGATCTTGCTGCAATATTTGGACAGCCTTCAAAGTAACTGAAATACTGTATATCTCAGTTGACTTCTCACTGTGCTAGACCATAAGCACATAATGGATATTTAATAGGTCCAAAGACTTTGGAGTCTTTTGAAACAGAAAGTAAAGAGATTTCTAAACACTAAATCCTCCATTGAAGACTGCCTGTTTCTAGTCTATCTTCACTGAAATAGAACAATAGTAATTGTAACTCATAAGGTAGATATTTATAAAGTACTTTCTAGTCGCTAAAAAGTGCTAGATCGTCCTGCCTTATTATATGTGAAGTAATAAGTTAGCATTTGGGTAACTGATTTTCTGCCTATTAATCTAATCATAATTGTTATGTTTTGTTTTTTAAAATAATTGCTCTCTTACCATCAGCTAGAATGTATGTTACTCCCACTTATCCTTTCACCAAATAACAGAATTAAAGAAAATCTAACCCAGTGTAGAAACAAGGAAGTTAGAGACTTTCAATCCTTTTTTACCTTGTTTCTCTTTGTCCTCTCTAGGTGCATATTTGAAATCCAAATGATAGATTTTAGAGGTAGAATGGAACTTAGAGATCATCTAGTCCACTCACCTTTGTTTTATACTGGCCTAAATAGGTCATATGATTTTCAGAAAATCATACAGCTAACTAGTGGCAGATCAGGGGCTTGTAGATTATAGATTCTGGACCCTTAGAGAATCTTCTCATAGCTGTTTACATTGACCTAAGTATCACCCCATTCCGTATGTGACTCTCCAGTGTTTAGGCATTTGAAGCCCTCTTTTTAGCAGGGTCCTTCCTTGAACAAGTAAATTGTCTAATTCCCCAATTTTACACATGTGGAAACTGACACTTAAAGAAGTTGTAATTTGTCCAAGGTCACACAGCTTTTTAGTAGCATAACCAGGACAAGAGCCTTGGTGTCCTGACTTTTACCTAGTGCACAGCTCTTTCTGTTGGGTGGCCATCTATCCAGGTCCCATTCACAGTTTACCCTATATTTGCATATAAGTGACATCTATAACCAAAAGAGGTCTTACTGATAATTTTAGCCTTGGAAATCAAACCCTGCAGCTTAAGAAAAGAATCATTATAACATGGCCATATGCTCAGGAATCGATTTTTATCTTTGCTACAGGTAACAATAATATACTGGGACAATCTGCTTAGTGTTGTATATGCCCTATGATGTAACCCTAGGTATTAATCGCAGGTCTGCAGTCTTTAAACTGGATACTTTATTTACAGGGTTGTTGACAGATGTCCTTGGGCAAAGGTGATAAGAAATAGAAAATTCTGTTATTATTCAAGGTCCTAAATCAGTGCCCCTGAAGGAAAAATAAAATGAGAAGGAAGTACCTTTAAGAGGATATTATTTTTTTCTCTCTTTTAAAACCAACAAAACTTAATTTGGGGAATTTGGAAAATATAGAAAAGCATAATGAAGAAAGTGAAAATCACTAATAACTCTTCCACCCAGTGATAATCATGGTTATTTTGATATATTTCTTTCTGGTCTTTATGTGCTTATAAATGTATATATAGGATCCTCATGATTCATTTTATAAAGTTTCATATTTTTAATTACATTGTAACAATATTTCTGTCATTTTGTGAGTGTAAACACCACTTTTTAATGTAGGTATTCCACAATTTATTTAATCAATTCCCTGTTGTTGACTACATGTTCTTTCCAGTTTTTCACTATTTAAAAAACACATCATTGTATTAAATAGGAAAATTTGAAAGCCTAGTCAGAGGGAGTGTCTGGTGGGGCAACAGAATTAAGTGGCATGTTGATTTGCAGAGTTTGTTTTGTTTTGTTTTTCTTTTAGTTTTTAAAAATTGCTCCATAACAAGGAAAATCACATTCTTTACTTTCTGTACACCTGAACATTCTTATCTTGTTTGTTATATGTGCTTGTTTTCATTTAGTTGTTGATGATTGAAAGTGAGGAATTGGAAGGGCAATTTGTCCAAAGCTGGCTCACTCAGCCTGGGTGCATTTATCTACCTTAAAGGATTATTGTGAGGATGAAATGACCTAATACATAAAAAGTGCATGGACAGTGCCATCTACATGCTATATGCTCAAGTAATGTTAACTGTTATTTGTTTACTATTTGCCATACACTTTGGAAAACAGTGACTCACAGATAGGTGTTTGAGGGGGTGCTATAGGATTCTCTGACCTTGGTTTAGTCTTATTCAATTGTTACTGATTATTAATTGATGGCTTCTCAGATGATTGTTTCTTCCATTGTGCTTCTATAGTATTTTATTTCATACATTTGTCCTCATATTAATTTTCTCGTATATATCTTTTTGGCTTATTTCTGATGGGAAGATTTTAAGGATATTGATGAAATGGAAAATACTTTTAAATGGATGACGAAGATGATGAAGGGTCTAGAAGTCATTTCTTATGGGGGGGGGTGTTTAATCCAGAAAATAAAACATAATGAAGGATTATACTATGAAAGTTAGATTAGGCTTCTGCATGACTCTAGAATGTATAACTTGGATTTATGAGTAAGAGTTACAAAGTGGTTTAACATAAGGAAGAGCTTGTAAACAATTAGAGGAATTCAACAAGAAAAAAATAATTATTCCTTGTCACAAGAGACATTCTCAGAAATACTAGGAAGGAGTTTGAAGACCTATTAGGGCAAGGCATCACCCTAGCTGTCCTGGAGATAACAAAGATGGTTAAGTTCCTCAAGAAAGAAAATGTTCTCACAAGGAAAAAAATGTTCTCATCATGAGAAAATAAAAATGCTTACTATGAGGTGATGGTTGTTAACTAAACTTATTATGGCAATCATTTCATGATATATACATATATCAAATCATTATGTTGTACACCTTAAACATACAGTGTTACCTGTCAACTGTACCTCAATAAAACAGGAGAAAAAAGGAAAGAAAAATGTAACATAATAGAGCATGACAAGGGGGATAGAGAGACTATTGTCAGTAGAGATCAGAAGAGTTTACTGCTCTCTCTGGGCATTAGGGAACATGATGAAGGACATGACTTTCGAGCTGGTTTTTGAAAGAGAGAAAGATTGGAGCATGAGAGGAGATGGGGTATAAGGAAGGGTGTCAGCTTCTCCAGCATGACTTCCCCACTCATGGTGTTTAATGAAGTCAGCACTTTTTTAGTTAAAACAGATTGCGTGCTTGTATCCATATATTGCTAAATTATTATGTGCCTCTCTTTTTTACACTTCCCTCCATTTTATTCCCACCCAAAATGTCAGTGAGATTAAGAACATTGAATTAATTGAGCTCACATTCACACAATTTACCTCAAGGTCAAAATCACGCCCCATCAGGTAATCAGCCAAAACAAAGGACCAAATAACTGAAGACATGATCACTCCAGTAAGGATATCATGAAAATCGAGGTTAGTCTTCTATAATTTTCTTGAGCTTTATCTAAGAGCAAGTGGGGTTATTAAACTTTTTGCTCAGGGCAAGTGGTCTGGATTTGTGAAAAAGGTTGAAAATTACTTTTAAAGGGTGCGTGGCCACCTGCTATGCCCTTGGGGTATTTACTGAAGTCACCAAGGTTAAAAGACCTTGGCCACAATACTTTTTGCAAAAAAATATTTATTTTGCCCTTTTATTAGCTTCAGGCTGTCCTGACCTCCTTTAATGAGTGACCTCAGCTCTGTAACACCCAGGACAGCTCTCTCAATTTTCCCCTTATAAGAGGAAATAAAAAAAGGATGAGGCTGGTAGTGCTTATACCAATTAGGACATTTTCACTCCTCAAGGTGTCGAATATATTTTTTCTACTTATATAAAATATATGGAAAACTTCTGCATAGTGTTCTCTCGTTGCTGGGCCTGCTGGAAATGCTGCCACTTATTAACGCCAAGAAGAGGACCTTAGAAAAAACATCCCAGGTCTTTTCCTTAACAATTTTTTTTTATCCCCCAAATTGAGCCAACGTGCCTGGTAATGAAACTTGAAGGATGGCAGACCTACTGTAGTGTGCAGCATCTTTTTATTCAACGGACCAAGGTGAAGTGGTCAGTGATGGTTTTCCTTGTGCTGCATCAGTGGCCTCATCTATGTCCTCTGCAGTACAGAGTTGGCAGCTATGCTTGGTGGCCATTGTTTCTAACTCTGGATGAAAGTCAGAGAGGACCTAAAATTGGCATTGCATTCTCAGAGAACTGAAGGCAGTATTGATGAACATGAAATCCCTTTTGGTCATTTATAAATATTTGTGATTTTTACTTTCTGTAACACATTTTATAGTAACTTTTCAAGACATTTTCTTTCATTAAATGCATGTAAAATATATGCCTCTTATCAAAAGGTCTAAAGCCTGGGACTTCCCTGGTGGCACAGTGGTTAAGACTCCGTGCTCCCAATGCAGGGGGCCCGGGTTTGATCCCTGGTCAGGGAACTAGATCCCACATGCATGCCTCAACTAAGAGTTCGCATGCCACAACTAAGGAGCCTGTGAGCCGCAACTAAGGAGCACAACTGCTGCAACTAAGACCCAGTGCAACCAAATTAAAAAAAAAAAGTCTAAAGCCCAATTGTTTAAAACACAGATCGATTGAACTTGGAGGTGGTGGATGAGGAGATAATTTGCTCCACTAACTTTTATATAAAACTTAGAAGTTATTAGAGGAAGGGGAAAAGTCTCTTAATTCTGATTCATTTCATAATCAGTTTACTTAAAGAACAACTTTCTTGAAGTTTTGAGTTATTAAATTTATAAGGTGTAAAAATGGCTATTATTATATTTTTGTAGTTAAATTTTAATATAATTCTTATAGCTTATATGAAGTATGTTCTTCATTGGATAGATTCACAAAAATGTTTCTGTCTTATTTTCTACTTTCTAATATTTTCTTTCTTTTGGCCACACCATGCAGCTTGTGGGATCTTAGTTCCCCAACCAGGGATTGGACCCACGCCCTCAGCAGTGAAAGTGCAGGGTCCTAACCACTAGACAGCCAGGGAATTCCCCTTATTTTCTACTTTCTGTTTCTAAAGTCTGAACACTGAATCACCTTCTACCACTCATGTTGTTAGAGCACTGGTCCTTTATGACTACTTCTGTAAGAATGAGCACATCTTCTTTTTCCCCCTTGGGTCAATGGCCCTTCTTGAGCTTGAACCCCACCTTTAAGGATGTGGGCTTTTGGTGTGTCAGCCAGGGCAGCAGAGGTGTTTTGTCAATGAGTAGCCTGTCTAACAGCTAACAGGACGGTAAATTTACCTTGTTCCTTCTAGATGTCTTTCATAGATCTAATTATACCGGGGGAGAAAAGGTGTTTCGCTAAACAGGGTCGGAGTACATGTGATGGAACTGTGCCTCCTCCGAGCCGCTGATTCTCTCAGGCTGATTCTGTTGTATTCCTCTTTGCTTTGGATCTGAGACATGGCTGCAGTCATAAGTAATCTATTCAGTTTAGGAGTGAGAGATTCTAAATTAACGTTTTTATTCTTTTGGACAAGATAAATTGCTCAAGAAGTTAGTAATAAAACAAACTGGTGCTTTAACATTTATTTTAGCTAAATAATTCTTTACTGTTGTTAATTAAGAATGTGTTGCGTTTCATAGTACATGGATTTTTGCCTCTTAAGTCCTATAAATGTAATACCTAAATAATTCCCCGAAGAGCCCTCTTACCCTGAACCTTCCCATTCTACTTACTCTCCACCCACTCACTTTGGTAGTGGCCCCCCATTTGCCACAGTGGCCTCCTCTCTTCTGATAAATCCTGTCCTCAAGAAGGACCTAAGACTAGGATAATCATATAATTTATCAAGATTGATAAAGCAGAGTTTTAAATAATTATTCTAGGACAAGAGGTATCAACTGGCACTGTCCAGGAACTTACTGTCACCCTGTGGGATCATGCACAATAAGATCTACGTACTTGATAATACATTACAAATGTACCTCTCAGTGAGCTCTTTGCATTTTAATAGGGCTCAAATCTTTAAGTTAAAAACAAAAGCATGCTGATGATGGATTTTCAGATATAATTTTCTAGGTAAGGAGACTATTAGAGTCAAAGAATAAGTAGAAAAGCCCTAAAATATAGTTCAGTGAATTACTCTGCCTAAATTTGAGGCTGGCTTTATTGACTCATTAGTAGTTGTCTCAATCCTTATCTTCAAAATAAGAAAAATAAGTTGTATAGTCATCAATAATAGGATAAATAAATTAACTGTATATATTGCCTTTTTGGGAGGGGGGAATCCACAAAAAAATTAGTCATTTTGTAGTTAAAAATATTTGTTAATTTAATAAAGCATATATACTATATTTAGTAACTGAAACTTTCCTCCAAAATGACAAACATAAAAATTACGTGTTTGGTGAATTTTATGTGTCCAGTAGCTACTTCCTTTTGCTTTGTTATCCTGTATTTTTATCCTAAGATTGCTCCTTGTATTTCAGCATTTAAGAAGGAGATGGCAGTATTGAGCCTTGGCTCTCACTTGACACTATCTGAAGGAGTTTAAAATTCTTCATAAGAAGTATCACTTTAGCTAAATTCATTTTCATCTCTTGGGATTTCATTTTCTACCCTCACTCCGCTTTGTAATTCCATATGGGGAATGAAAGAGTGCTCTAATATATGTTATATTAGATCTGTCATACAAAGATACTATCAAATTACTTATTCTCATTTCTGCACATCTAAGAACGCCGATTTATGGGACACATAGAAATAACCCTCTTCCGAAATAAAATGAGGGCCAGCTCTTAAGTGCAAAAATATGTTTACAATGTGCCTGTTTTCCTAAGGCTTTGACAGGAAGAATTAACTTTACATTTCCAAAACACAAAACCTTTGCTGAGCCATGTCTTATGGTAAATAAACTGCTCTCTGCGAATAAATTTTTCTTTTCTTTAGGGCAGTAGGCTACTGCTAAGAAAATGACTTTTTCCAGGGCTGATGCCCTCAAAAAAAGTTTAGATGATGAGAGGAATTATTTACTTAGTCTCCATTCACATCCACTGTTTTGCCTGCATTCCAAGTTTCAAAAGGATGATTCATATACCTTTTAGCTCTAGGTTGAAAAGTAAAATGAGTAACAGTGCCCTTTGTCAATACCAAAAGCAATTTAACAGTGCATTTTTAGGTTATAAACTTTGAGAAAGATAGAATGCTACCATGTAAAGTTGTAATAAGTTGTTTTTAAAAGTGTAAGCCAAGATTAGCAAACTAAGCTGCCATGTCAAACGATATGAAACAGCAGTTGGAATGGCACCCAGTACTACAAGTTATATTTTGAAAAGCTGTCCTACCACGCTTAAAATATGTAAAAGCAATATTTTAACACGTGAGATTATGTGGGTTTCTTTGAAATCTGGGCAATTAAACCACATGCAAAAAGATGTGTAATTGTTTAGTTTGATTATCATTGATAGTGGGAATTTCTTTTGTGCCTTAATTTTTATATGTTTAAAATTATTGTTGAAATGTTACGTGACGAATAATTTATGGATTTAACTAAGACAGCAAGCCTATTTGGTTTCCATTATAAGTGAAGGACCCAACAACAACATCTTCATTTCATATTGTTCCGATAAATTTAATGACATTATTATTTTTTTGAACCAAAAGGAAATTTCTTCTCAGCTGGATTCTTTCACTGTAGGTTTTAATCGCAAACTTTGAAAATGAGAACATAGCTATTATTTTTTATTAAAAGGATATGTTCTGGTTAGTTTGGAAAGGTCTGCTTAGTAAAGGCTTCCAATAGCATGTCTAAGGACTTAAAATGTAATGCTGAAGTTAGAGGATATAACATATGCCTTTGGTACCAGTGTGTCTTGTGTGTTGTAAGATGCACACACGGCGAATGCACAGGCCTGGTCAGAAAGTTTATACTACTCTCAGAACTCCAATTAAGAGTAGCCTACTGGGCTTCCCTGGTGGCGCAGTGGTTGAGAGTCCGCCTGCCGATGCAGGGGACACAGGTTCGTGCCCCGGTCCGGGAAGATCCTACATGCTGTGGAGCGGCTAGGCCTGTGAGCCATGGCCGCTGGGCCTGTGCATCCGGAGCCTGTGCTCCGTAACGGGAGAGGCCACAACAGTGAGAGGCCCGCGTACCGCAAAAAAAAAAAAAAAAGAGTAGCCTACTTACAGATTCGTTACGTTGGGTGGGACAAAGGTATGTACATTCAGTACCAAGCCCTTCCTGTGAGGTGGGTAGAAGTGAGAGATTGTATATTGTGTGCCATGATGCTTGAAACACAGTGTCTTATGCATAACATGTGTTCACTTAATATATTCTGGCTGATTTAAATTTTATGACTATCCTTGCTCAATAATTTCAACTCTGTTTTTAAGAAAACAGCTCATCCTTTAAAAAATCACTTTGAACTTCCTTAGCCTTCGTGTTAGAGTAGGATTGTTTTTCTGGACAAGTTCTATTTTAAATAAATAAGTCTATGATGTGAATTTCTTTAAAATATATTTCTACTACATGTATTTTTGTACTTTATTTTATTTTTTTGGCCACACTGCATGGCTTGTGGGATCTTAGTTCCGTGACCAGGGATTGAACCCGGGCCCTCAGCAATGAGAGCACAGAGTCCTAACTACTGGACCACCAGGGAATTCCCTTTATATTTTAATTCTTAATGTAGTTGTTAAGTATAAGAAACACTTGAAATAGTTAAATATTTTAGTTTAAGTGCTGAATAGTTAGAATCACAGGATCTGAAGCATTCATTGGTTTTTACCTCAATTAGAATGTGCTTTACACTTGCTAGATATGATGCCTTATGCTGGACATGATGTTTCAGTCATGCTTTAGTTGTCTCACCAGTATATTAACCTTTTAAATATCTTTGAGGCTGAATGCTGTTATCAGTAGAATCCCCTTAACTTTTCTCAGCAACCTGAATAGGTACAATGTCAAAGTTAAATACACTCTCCTAACCCTAGATGGATTTCTAGGAGGAACAAGTGTTAGGAAAATGCTGGGCACTAGAATTGTTAGTGTTTCTACATAAAGTGAAGAAGCCCTGAGGAGAGCCTTTCAGTACCTTGGAGTTATGTAGTAATGCGGTGAAGAAATTGGTGCGTGTTCTCCCTTTCCCACCAGTCCTTCCTGTGTCTTCCACGCAGGGGCAGGCCTTATATTCTTTTGCTAGTGATGTGTGATCCTTATTTAAAAAATCCTCTTGATGTTTATTCATTCAAATGTTCATCAGACTCTTCCATAAACTAGTGATACAGAGGAGGAGAACTAAAAATGGCCCTGTCCTGTTTTCAATACTCTGTAGCATCAATTCCTGGCGAACTTCAGTGGGGCCTTGGCAGTGCTGCCCTCCCCGACGTGTGCTTCATTATGGTGTGTAAAGAGCCACCTCTCTTAGCCAGGCTTGTCAGGATATAGCCCAAGGGAGAAGACGCCAGAGAGTCTAGGATACTTGTTCTTAAAGAAACTCCTTGATTGAATGGTCAGGGCACATATATTAGCCAAAGGCTTGATGATATGCTGGTATCTGGCCATCCCGCATTTGGAGCAGGATATTATTCTGGATAGAAACGTCATTATTTCAATCTCTTTGGAGCCAGAACAATTGTTATCTTCAGCTGAAGTGCCTATTGTGTCTAGATACATACCCAAAAGAACTCACTTGACATAATTTTACCGGAATACCATAGAAACTTGATTTGAATACAAAGGAGAAAGCATCAAGGTTCAGCTTTTCTGAAAAACAAAAGTGAAAACCAGCAATACCCCCGCCCACCCCAATAAAATGACATTCTGTTTAAGTTGTCCCACACTTCCCCACATCTACTTCCTTCCGTGTGCTGCTAATTAGAATGAAGCTCTGCGATATATTGATAATGTGAAATTAAACAGATTGTTTACTCACTCTTAAAACTGGCATGTTTTATTAGAACAACCTCAGAGGGCCATTAAAGAAAATGATTTAAGTATTGTGCAGCAACAAATAATAGTGTCTAGTAAAATTGGATTTTTTTAACCTTCTAATATACTTGGTCTGTTTAGAAAACAAATACATTTAATTGTTTCCATCTCTGAAATATGTCTAGTGAGTTCAGTTTTTAGTTGCTGTACAAATAAATTGGTCCTAGTTGCATTGCTTTCTTTTAAACATCATTTCAAATTAGGGCTTAATGTGGTTTGAGCATTTTGCCAGAACAGTCATCCTACTTTTGTCTGAGGGTGGTTGATTACATCTATCTTTTCCCGCTTACAAATGCCAATATATTTAGAGGAATGCAAACCCAACCCTGAGACCATTTGTCATCACACGTTGATTGTAACTCTATGTTTTATTATCGTACATAGGAGGAAAAGCAAACAATAAAGAGTTTGAGGAAAAATGGAATGTCAAGACATGCTAAACATTTTTATTACATCACCATGTTCAACCTATTTTTCTCTACCACTTTTAATGCTTAATTACCTGGATTATTAAAAAATATATAAATACCTTCTCATGTTGGACTCAAAAATAGCTTTCATATATCTTAGTAGCAAATATTCAAGCAGGTATAAAATATATTGAATGGAAGAGAGAAGTTTAGCATTATTATTTCAAAGCAAAAGTTTCAATAATTATATATGGTATTCTCCAAGTAACTAAAGAAAAGGCTCTGAGGGAAGAAGGCAATGTCAGTGATAAAATAACATATAATTGGTTTTGTGCCTGCATATATTCTGGGTGCTGTGTCTGTATTTGCCCAGTTTGTGTACACTCTCTATCACTCTCTATTTTATTGTCACGAGGAATGAAATTAATTAATTAAGAGACTAGAAATATTTAGTCAGTTCCACCCCAAATCCATCCCTCAAAACAAAATGGAAAGGTAGAGATGTTTGTGTGATAGGGAAAAAAAGGTGTATTTTTAAGCTCCATGTAATAGGAAACTAGTAGACAGCCATAGTGAACATAGGAGCATGGTGAATGATTTCAGCCTCCTGCTGAAATTTCTTTTGGTCTGTTGAAATCTGAACCTAGCTGAAGTGTCTATGGAAACCCTCAGAGTCACTTTATGAAGCTTTCTTAGTGTGACTTGACACTGTAGGAACTGAGCTAAGTTAAGACTCCCTGGTGATTTTAGCCCTCATAACATCGAGGCAGAGCCGCTTATTGGGTGTTGTCTCTTTGAATCTATCCCTACATTTTTGTTTCCATTTTTTAATCATAATAAGGTAGAAGGAACTTATGTTAATTAGAATATAATCTAAGATGACATAATAAAGAGATCTTAAAATGCAGAGACTCAAAAAAGGAAGAAGGCATACAGGAGTTTCTGTTCCGTAAGGTCAAGGAATATAGGTTACTTCTATTTTTCCCTGATTTCCCTAGAGTATGATCCCCTTCTGCATAGTAAAAGCTGGATTACCAGCACTGTGTCCTCATCCCAGCCTGGAATGGTGGTGGTGTGGTCATAAGTAAGGAGGAGAAGCAACTTCCTTAATAAAGATATGACCTGAAATTGCTTACATCACTTTCTTTAACATCCCATTGGCTGGAACGTAGTCATATGGCCACTCCTTGCTGCAAAGGACTCTGGGAAGTGTAGTTGGGAATAGGCAATTATGTGTTCAGCTAAAAGTAAGTGGTAATGGTGGGGTTTTCTATTACCAAAAGGAAAGAAGAGTGGAATGAGTATTGGAGTGGTCTCTGCCAGAATGGTCTCTAACAGTTGTGATCTTCTCTAATTCAAATTCCTGATTTTCTTTATTTCTCTTCCCTTTACTCTCCTTTCTCCCTCTTTATTCTTATTCTTCTTTGCTTATTGCTTCCTTTCCCTTATTTTATATTGTAGTAATGACAATGCTAATATTCAGCGTAAATAGCTAGTGTTCATCAGTGGCCTGTGCCCTGTAGGAAGTAGATAGAAAAAGAAATAAACAAAAGAGTGAAAGTGAGAGAGAGAAAGGAGGAAAAGAGGAAGAAAGAAAGAAAGAAAGAAGGAAGGAAAGAAAGAACGAGAGAAAAAGAAAGAAAGAAAATGAAGGAAATGAAATAAGACTATAAGCCTTAGGAAGGCAGGGATTTTTGTCTTTTTTGTTCACAGCTGTATCTCCACTATCTAGAATATTGCCCAGCTCGTTGGTACCCAAATAATATTTGTTAAATGAATGAATGAATGGATTTATTTTTCCATCTCACTATTTGTCTTCAAGTTTGTTTCAAACTTTCAGTTCATCCAACATATGTACTAGTTCTCCATTAGAAAAATCTTTCCTGAGTGCAAAGTAGTAGGAATTTGCTATCTGCAAATTCTCAAACTGCCTCATACTAATAGACTTAACTTTTTTTCTTTTGTTTTGTTTTTATTTGTTTTATTTATTTATTTTTGGCTACATTGGATCTTCATTGCAGTGCGTGGGCTTCTCATTGCAGTAGCTTCTCTTGTTGCAGAGCATGGGCTGTAGGCATGCGGGCCTCAGTAGTTGTGACACGAGGGTTCAGTAGTTGTGGCTCGCGGGCTCTAGAGCGCAGGCTCTGTAGTCGTGGTGCACGGACTTAGTTGCTCCGTGGCACGTGGGATCTTCCTGGACCAGGGCACGAACCTGTGTCCCCTGCATTGGCAGGTGGATTCTTAACCACTGTGCCACCAGGGAAGCCCCAACAGACTTAACTTTGTTTTTAGTTTGGATTTCATCTTTGAATAACATTATAATTAGTTGTTTCTCTAAGGGATGGTTGACATAGAATTATTATGTAAAAGAGCAAATGCACAGGAGGCATCCTATACCTTAAACATAATTTGGCTCTCCTTTGACAGGAACGTGATTGGTGAAACTCCGGTTTCCTGCCCTCTTTTCAACCAGAGCAGGTTCACTCTTATCATTTTAACAGGTTGGGTTCATTAGTAAATTTTGTTGAAAAAAAAGGGGGTTTTATTCTAACAAAAGTTTAGAATTCTTCCATTGAACTCAGCTTCCTTAATTTATAGTTGAAAACACTGAGGTCTAGAGAGATGTAATTTTTCAAAGATTTCAAAGGCAGAGCCTGGTCCAGAGTTTGTATCTCCTTATCCCTGGGCTGGATATCTTCCTGCTACACTGTGCATGCACTGGTTCCGAAGCATCCTCATATCAGTGATTTAGCATTGTTGTTAAAAAAATGAGTACTTATCTTTTTTGGGATTATCTAATGAGGTTTGACATAAAATAGGAAACCAAGTTCTTCCAATAGTTTATAGTCTCTTAAAAACCAAATAACATGTATGATAAGTATTGATTCAAACAGATTGTTCCCCCATTGTGAGTATTATATTATCAATTATTATTATTGATAAATAGTTTGGGAATGAAATAGTTTCATTGCCATGGCTTTAACTGACAGTTATTGAGTGCAGTATGGTGGGGTCCCTTACATAACTGAATCATGGTGCTGGGGAGGTTTTGTGGGTGGGGATGACCCAGGCCCAGCACAGGGACTGGCCTGAAGAGAAACAAGTGACCCCATCACCTTCCCTTCTGCATCCTTCAACCCAAGCAGCAGGTACCTTCCTTGTATCTTTATCATAAAAAATTAAGTCGGTACATCCTGTGTTTTCGGTTCTGAGAAGTAAAAGTGGAAGATTCCTTCATGCTTAGAAGGGCCTGTGTATGCCATATTTCAAATGGATGTTCTTAATACTTCAGAATTGAATGATACTCACCTGTCCTCTGTAAGCCTATTAGGTGATTTTGGTAACTGTGAAAGTTGCCTTCATCCTGCTATTTACTACCTTATTTTGCATTTAATAATGAAACAAGTTCTCTAGGGACTAGTTTTCTGGCTAAGAAATGCCTTTGCAAACCAATACAAACTCTTAACATAAAACAAAAGTAATAGAAGTTCAGAGGAAATGAGCTTATGGATGCCCTAGAGCATGGTTAGAAAGTCTGAAGTTGTGTTCATAAACTATTGTTTTATAGCAATTATACATTTTTTTTCACAAGTATGAAAATGTTCTTCATGGAAAGCATGGGTCAACTTAAAGTCAGAAGTGCTGGTTCTTGGAATACTATGATGTTACAAAGAATACTCATAAATATTTTAATAATATTGTATTAGTTTCATTATATATGTTTAAGCTGTTTTGGTTTTAGACATGCAATGTTAATAATTTTCACACCTCTTTGAGAAATCTAACTGGCAAAATATTATT
Source organism: Lipotes vexillifer (assembly GCF_000442215.2). Classification (NCBI taxonomy): domain Eukaryota; kingdom Metazoa; phylum Chordata; class Mammalia; order Artiodactyla; family Lipotidae; genus Lipotes; species Lipotes vexillifer. The sequence goes on from NW_006792683.1 coordinate 2,209,484, forward strand.
TATTAAATTTCTGTTTTTATTTTCTTTCATAAAGACCTCAGATTATCTGTAAAAAAGAATTAGTCAACTATGTGGCAGTTTTGCAATGTGAAAAAAGTTGTGAAGCACTGAAGGTATAATCCCTACCATTATTTTCCATTCTGAGAAATGCCTCAGGAACCATGACAGAATCTAGGCCTATGAAAACCTAGTGACTTGCTTGCTCTTGGGCAGTTAGTTAGAAGTAGAGCTAAGGCTAGCATATGAGTCTCCTGACTGCATGACATCGTTTACTTTCGCAACCACTCTTTATGACAGGTAAAGACAAAACGATTTTTCAAAAAGCCAAAATTGCATTTATGTATCTTGGCTTCGTATTTCACATTCTAATGACTAACAGATCAGATTTCACTGGAGCAAAAAATTAAGGGAATGCCACAAATCTGACCCATGTTTTTATGTACCAAAAGGTTTTTTTCCTTCCCTCCTTCCCTCTCTCCTATCCTCTCTTCCTTCCTCCTTTCCTTCTTTCCTACTTTTCCTTCCTTGATCCTTTCTTCTTCTATTTGACCAGAGATTTATTGCTTAATTGAAGCAGAGTTAGTTGTTATGGCAATTTTTCTTCCCAAAGGAAGATAGGATAATTCACACCATCATAATTTCTAGCCTTGTCTCAGTTTGAAGCATTTATTAAAAGCTACCCCCCACTCACACAATATATTGTGATCTACAAAGCTGTGAATTTCATGGTGATCAACTGAATGAAACTTCTTAATTTATAGGGAAGGAAACTTTAACCTAAGCTCTACTTTTGCAAAGTACGACAAAATGTAAGAAAAAAATGCAAGGAATATACTTAGATTTCTTCCCTTGTTTTCAAAGAGATCAGTGCATTTGGTGAGATAGTAAATCAAAGAGGAGCAAAGGAAGTCATAGACTGTGATATAATGGCCAATATATCAGAAAGTAGAGTGTGGCGAAGTGAATGGATAGAAATCAGGGAACAAAAACTTGAAAGCGGAGGAGAGATACAAAAAGATAAAAAGGATTTAATACCTTTATCCATTTTAGATGATCTTCTTCTTCCTGTATTTGTGAATTTCCATACCAAAAAGCCAGAACTCAAAGGAATAGTCCCTCTCTCTCTCTCTCTCTCTCTTCTCTCTCACACACACACATATACACACACACACACAGTTACACCCCATGATAGAACTCACACCTTTTAATTCCTAATATGTACGTTATTTTCCTGAATTTCAACTCATTTCTATAGCAGCAAGGTCTCATTATACTTTTTCTTTTTAAAAAAACTATAGCTTTTCTTTCTGATGAATTAGCAGTACTAGCCTTTTAAACTGTATTTTTAAATAACAAAACAGTTTATTCTTTTCATTCTACTCATTTTTCTTGCCTATATGGAAATAATGAGGCAACCATAAAGTGGATATTATATAATGAAATTAGCAAAGCTTCCTTTTCAAATTTCTTGACATAGTTTCTGGTTCAGTAATACTGGTTAAGAGTGACAATGATTTGTCTGTACTCTCTCCTGACACCAAGGTTTCTATCACAAATGTTTGTTTTGTAAGAATAAAAAAGGCATTATAGGGGCTTCCCTGGTGGCGCAGTGGTTGAGAATCTGCCTGCCAATGCAGGGGACACAGGTTCGAGCCCTGGTCTGGGAAGATCCCACATGCAGTGGAGCAACTAGGCCCGTGAGCCACAACTACTGAGCCTGCGCGTCTGGAGCTTGTGCTCCGCAGCGAGAGGCTGTGATAGTGAGAGGCCCGTGCACCGCGATGAAGAGTGGCCCCCGCTTGCCGCAACTAGAGAAAGCACTCGCACAGAAACGAAGACCCAACACAGCCAAAAATAAATAAATAAATAAATAAATATTTTAAAAAGGCATTATATACTCAAGGGCAATGAGTCCGCTAACAAACGTAAAGCATCCACCTTCATGCGTTGTGCATGATGGGATATCAGCAGTTATAGAAGCTTCCTATGCAGCTCTCTGACATTTGTAGCATTGCAAAATATCTTACGTTTATACTTTTTTTTTTTGCGGTACGCGGGCCTCTCACTGTCGTGGCCTCTCCCGCCGCGGAGCACAGGCTCCGGACGCGCAGGCCCAGCGGCCATGGCTCACGGGCCCAGCCGCTCCGCGGCATGTGGGATCTTCCCAGGGCACGAACCCATGTCCCCTGCATCGGCAAGCAGACTCTCAACCACTGCGCAACCAGGGAAGCCCTATACTCTTCTTTATAATGACACAATAATATCATCTTGGGAGGTAGAAAGAGAGCAAATTTGCATTCCCATTTTACAGATGGGGAAATTATGGGTAACAAAGCTTAAGAGCCTTGCCCATGGTAGCAGAACAGGGCTTTTCTAAAAGGTTGACCCTGTAATTTATTGCCCAAACTTGGACGGTATTGAGAGTGAAAGAGATACTATTAATAATTATTGGGACAATAGTTATGATTTTGTACTGTCTCAGGGAAACTGAGACCTATTGTCACTTTTACTAGGATCCACAATTGATTCTTACATATCTCCATTTCTCAGTGGTTCTCAGACTTCCCCTCTGTTCTTGCTAAGTATGTACAAATAAATATAATATATTATGAGAGGGAATGGCTGGGTTTGAACTTCACTTATTAGCTGTGGGCTCTGGGCACACCTCGAGCACCTCAACATTTCTCTACTTCAGTTTCTCAATGAAATGGGGGTGATAATAATAATAACACTCACATTATAGGGATGTTATATGGCTTGAATGAGTAAAATTCAAGCACTATGTACTTGATAAATAAAAATTTGAATATTGACCCTGATAACTGCTTTTTAAAGGAAGAGTTAGAAGCTCCTTAGCTAAGAACATTCTTTTTATCCCAGAGCACGTCTTCTGAATAAATTCTTGGAATATTGTCTACTTTTGGTGTACTTTGAATATCTATACCTGAAATTACTAATGTCTATACTAAGGCTTTCAAGGGACATGATCTTACTATCGTGTTAGTATGTAGCACTATTAACATGTACACGGTAAGACAGCATTAGCAAGCTAATTCTCATCTTGGAGCATTTTGGATTTGTAATGAAATGAGATTTAATAATAATCTACCATTTCTTGAATTTTGCTAATAGAATTCTATTAATTCTATTTTACTAATAGACCTTTATGTCTTTCTTTACGCTAAGTAATGTGTTATAGTTGAGATCACTCGGTTTCTTCATTTTACTAACTCAGGATATCTGTTTTTTTTCCCTTTTGGAATGGATAGCCTTGATTTATCCCCACACTGACTCTCCTCTTTCTTTCTTAAAATTGAAAATAAAATTAAAAAGCACAGTTTAAGATAGGAAACGCACGGAAAGGCATTTCCCCTGCAGTTTTGCATTGTGGTGATTTGTCCCTGAGGAAAAAGACCCACACCTCCAGCACCCCAGGACCTGGTGGGCTTCTGTTTTGGATTCAGGATTGGACACCTCATTTTCCTTTAACCCTTTAGACTTGCACCTTTTCAGTCAGACCACCTCTGACTAAAGCCATCACTGATTTGATGTCCACAACACTGAGATATTCACTATCTGTTTTATTTGGTGCATGAGTGAGTCCAAATCTGACTCTTTCCTGTGCTTCAAAATTTGGCTTTATTCTCCATTATTTGGGAAAAATGGTGGCATCCAGTTCTGAATTTTTTATTTGATCCCTTTTCTATCTCCTCCCTTAAACTACCACCCTTCTTAATATTTTCTCTGCCTTCCCAGTGATAACAATGCCATAGCTAGGGGAGGTAAAGGAGCAGGAAATCCTAGGTAGCTGGACAAAGTCCCAGAAAAAAGAGCTGCACATACATTACTTCTTTTTTTTTTGACTGTGTGGCACAGCATGCAGGATCTTAGTTTCCTGACCAGGGATCGAACCCGTGCCCCCTGAAGTGGAAGCGTGGAGTCTTAACCACTGGACCACTAGGGAAGTCCCATATGTTACATTTTGTAAAACATTTTTTAAAGAAAGTAAAATTTCCAGTCCTAATTGCTGTAATTCATACATATAATAAAGTTATATTGTTTTCCAATAATTTAATATTTAATCATTACTTTTTTTGTTTGTTTGTTTGTTTGTTTTTACGGTACGCGGGCCCCTCACTGTTGTGGTCTCTCCCGTTGCGGAGCACAGGCTCCGGACATGCAGGCTCAGCAGCCATGGCTCATGGGCCCAGCCGCTCTGCGGCATGTGGGATCTTCCCGGACCGGGGCACCAACCCGTGTCCCCTGCATCGGCAGGTGGACTGTCAACCACTGCGCCACCAGGGAAGCCCTAATCTTTACTTTTAAAATTTGTCAATTATTTTTATGTCTGTTATCTTATCTGCTGCATTATAATATTTGTGAAACAGATATTCTCGTTGTCCTCTTCTTAATGATGAAGAAACTGAAATGTGAGGGAACTCACATAAGACATTTAACACAGTCTATAAAAGTCAAAGCTGGAATTATTAATGATAAAGAAGAAAATAAAATCACCCATAGTTCATCTCATTATCCAAATAAAACCACTGTTAACATTTTAGTGCATTGTCTTTCTTTTGCTTTTTCTATACATATATGGGTATTTGTATAAACATATTTAAATGTGTAATTTAACATAATTAACTGAATTTCTGTATTCTGCTTTTTAAAGTTATTCTTATATTGTAATGTCACTTAAAAATCTTGGCAAATCTTTTTTTTTGCCACGCCACACAACTTTAGGGATCTTAGTTCCCCCACCAGGAATTGAACCCAGGCCACAGCAGTGAAAGCTCCAAGTCCTAACCACTGGACTGCCAGGGAATCCCCTTGGCAAATCATAATTTAAAATCCATTGCATGACGATAAAGTTTGTTAGACCATTCTTCTATTATTGAACATTTACTTTTTTCAAATTTTTAACAATTAAAAATATGATAAAAGGCTTCCCTGGTGGCACAGTGGTTGAGAGTCTGCCTGCTGATGCAGGGGACACGGGTTCGTGCCCCGGTCCAGGAAGATCCCACATGCCGCAGAGCGGCTAGGCCCGTGAGCCATGGCTGCTGACCCTGTGCGTCCGGAGCCTGTGCTCCGCAATGGAAGAGGCCACAACAGTGAGAGGCCCACATACCGCAAAAAAAAAAAAAAAAAAAAAAAGATAACATTATAATGAATGTCTTTGCATGTGAGTAGTTTTCATGTACCTAGTTATTACATTTTAATAGATAGTTGAGGTTTTTAAAGCATAGGGTGGTATCTTTACCCACTGGCATCTCTTGTGATAAATGATTTTCATCAGTAACATTGACTAATATTCAGGGTAGATTCTGTAGCCATCAAAAAAGGAACAATCTGATTTACAAAAGGAGTGAGTTTATGACCTTGACCACATGAGCATTTGTGTGTTCACACAGGGTCAGACAAGCAGACTTAGAGGAAGTAAGAAAGAAGGAAAATAAACATAGAAATGTAGAGTTTAAGTAGTGGAAGTTTTAGAGGTGGAAAACAGGAGGTATATCTGTGTTGGGAGAAATTGTACAAGTAAGGGAATGTCTGGTCAGTTAATAATTGTGCTTTGTTTAAAAATCCTCACAGCTGTTTGGTGTAGGCATTTTTAGATAAGATTAATACATTACTTTGCAATACATGATAAAGGCCTTTCACGAGGCTTCTTTGTGAAATAATTATATTAGATCATTTTATTCAATTTCTTAATTTTTAATGGCTAATTAAGTTGGCTAACAGTGAAAGAGGAACAAATGAACTGGATGACCCAGGGAATTATAGTAATAGCTAATATTTATTGAACTCTATGTTTTAGGCAGTATTCTAAGTTTACATATAATGTCTACAATATAAATTGTGTTCTGCAGCCACCCAACCTGGTAGGTTATTTTCCTCATTTCATTAATGTGGAAACTGAAGTTACATAAATTGCCCAAAGTCAGGTGTGCTGACTCCAGAGTCCATTCACTTGATCACTGTATTATACTGTCTCCGTTGTACAGCTCTACTCTACTGATTGTACTCCACCGGGTATATCTGGATACAGTCAATAAGGAGTGGAGAAGTAGGCTCCCAACCTGAGTGGTGTCGGGAGGAGGAGGTCATCTGCTTGGTTGTTTGTTTGTTTGTTTGTTTGCGGTACGCGGGCCTCTCACTGCTGTGGCCTCTCCCGTTGCGGAGCACAGGCTCTGGAGGCGCAGCCTCAGCGGCCGTGGCTCACAGGCCTAGCCGCTCTGCAGCATGTGGGATCTTCCCGGACCGGGGCACGAACCCGTGTCCCCTGCATCTGCAGAACCACTGCGCCACCAGGGAAGCCCCATCTGCTTGTTTTAACTGGCCATATCTCCAGTGCCTAGAATGAATAATGAATCAATGGATGCCTTTTCCACCTCAGTCTTAAGTAAGAGATATATTGAATTTGATGGACATCTATTAAGTATCTACTCTGGGTTGGGCCCTGGGAAGACAAGGATGAATAAGACATGATCCTGAACTAAAGAAGCTCATAGTCTAAAAGGAAAATGGACATGAAAAATATGATTAGATTACAGTGTGGTATGACAAAGAGGGGTGTATAAGACAGAGAAGAAGAGTGAAACCTTCAGGGACGAAGTGACATTTGAACTGGGAGGAATAAAGATTGCCAGGGAGATAGGGGTGAGAGGGCCTGCTAGCAGAGCCTCCAGCTATGGAAGTTGGAGCACCACCTGTTGTTCGTTTTTAAATTAATTAAGAAGGAGTGCAATGCTGCATTTGGAGTTAGTCACACCTAGGTTCTTACCAACTACATGGTTTTATGCAAATTAGTCTTTCAGAGTTTAGGATTCTGAATCTGGAAAAGTAGGAAAAAATATGCTTACCTCAACACGAAGGTTAAAGAAGATATAGAGTTCCTAGTATAGAGCCTGTCATTGTTGATGCCCAGCAAATACTAATTATTAACACCCCAATTATGTAACTAAAAGAATGTGAAAAGCATCTTAGAACAAAGACTTTCTTACATAAGGGGAGGAAGAAGAAGCCTGGCAAGGTCTACCAAATAAGTGCAGAATAATAAGGATAAAACACTGTCCTTCTGGAGTTCAAATTCCATTTATGACTGCTAAATGGAGACTGCTAAGAATAAAAGGCCTTAAAAAGACTCAAGAGGATTCTTGGGACACAAATGACTGTTACATCAGAATATTTTGATGTGTTAAGTGTAAATTACTCAGAAGCATATTGATTAAATTTCCTTTCAGCAATGCACGGGTTTCAACGTTAATAAGAAAGAGATGCGAGAACAGAGCCCCTCCTGGGTTAGGAACTCTCTGATGTTTGCCTCAGGAGGGTTTTAGGTGGACTCACAGAGCAAAGGCTGAGAAATGCTCCCTGGGGAAGGTCAGGAGGAGAAGGAGCAGGGAAGGACATCATACCCTCGGCCCCAACTTTGGTGAAGTCCAAATGATTACAAATCAGTGTGGCCTCAACTCCAAAGGCTTGAAAAACATTCTAAGTCCTATTGGGAGTTTAGGTAATAGCCATCGGCCCAGAAAATGGTGGATCATCTTTTCTTCATGTGAATGGTAAAATTCAGAGCTCTTCCTGTAAAAGAAGACAGAGGATTCGCCAGACACCCAAAAGCAGAGAGTTCCTATGAAACCTTTCATAAGTGGTGTGAAGTGAAAGAAGCAGTTACCTTAGGACACATCTTGCTAACGGATGCACAAAAAAAATTGAGATAAGGCTCAGACGCTCACAGAAACAACAGTTCAAAGCTGTGGTGGCTTGATGCTGAGATGCTGAGTGTAGTTTTCCGGGAAGGAGCTTGGCGGTGACATTCTTGCCGCCATTCTCGCCACCCAGGAGTGCTGTTACACTCCCTGCAAAACAAATGATGTACACTATTTTCACTTTTCACCTTTTTTGCCTAAAAGCAAAAATCTTTGGATTTCTTTCAGTTAGCGAAAACAGGTACTAAAGTAGGTCTTTGATAACAGTGAAGACAAGTATAGAGAACTTTTGAAAAGCGTGGGTTAACTGTAATATCCTGGAAAACCAAACCTCCTTTGTAGCAGAAATGGACTTGAAGAGAAATATGGTTCTCTCCTTTTATAGACAAGAGACTCGAGGCCCAAGTAGGTGAAATGACCTGCCTAACACTCCCCAATGAGTTCGTGACAGAGCTGCAACAAGATACAAGGTCATCTAAGGAATTTCACACTCAAGAAAATTACTTGACTTCATCAAGGCCACACCCTAGGTAAAGTGGGCACTGAGGAAATTTCAACCAAGATCTGTCTAGCTCCAGAGGCCACACACTTTCTACGACTCCACACTGCTGCTTTAGATTAATGAGGCATCTTTTTGGCAAAGGTAGCATATGTTCATATTACATTATGACAGTAGAGAAGGATATTAAATGAAAACTGAGTCCTCCTCCCTCTCAATGATCCTATCCCCTCTGCCCCCCACCAAAGCCCTATATTTTCATTACCTAGAGGTAAATATTGTAAACATTTTTTAGTATTTACTTTCAGAAACTGTGTGTGTCTTTTTAAAAAGTTTTTATTTGGAGAAAAGCTCAAACTTGCAAAAAAGTTGCAAGAATGATAGAAAGAGACTTTTATCCAGATTCAGTGCTGTTCACATTTTGGCCCAGTTGCTTTATCATTTATTCTCTATAGCTGCCTCTCTGTCTGTATATCTATCTACCTATCTATCTATCCATCCATCCATACATCGATATTATTTTTGTCTGAACCAGTTGAGAGTAAATAGTTAACACTGTGGCCCTTTAATTTCTGTCCTGGTCCACTGGGCTGTTATAACAGAATACTGTACACTGGATGGCTTATAAATAACAGAAATTTATTTCTCACAACTCTGGAGCTGGGAAGTCCAAAATCAAGGCATCTGCTGATTCAATGTCTTGGTGAGGGCCTGATTCCTGATTCTCAAATGGCTGTCTGTCTTCTCGCTCTGTCCCCACAGAGCAGAAGGGGTGAGGGAGTCCTCTGGTCTCTTTTGTAAGGGCACAAATCCCATTCATGAGAGCTCCATCCTCATGACCTAATCATCTCCCAGGGCCCATCTCTAAATACCATCATATCAGGCATTAGGATTCAACATATGAATTTTGGGGGGACATAATCATTCAGTCTGTAGTAACCCCTAAATATTTCAGTGTGTATTTCCTAAGAATTAGGATATTCATAAGCATAATACAGTCATCAACTTCAATAAATCTGTCATTGATACAATACTTCTATTAGATTGATCCAACAATATATATTATAGTGTTTTTTCCTCCATCAGCATCAGGTCTAGTTTAGGATCTTGCATTGCACTTACTTGTTATATCTCATGAGTCCCTGTCAATCTGGAATAATTCTTCAGCTGTTCTTTTTTATCTATAACATTGACATTTTTGAAGAATTTAATAGATTTTCATTTTGGGTTTGTCTGATGTTTCTTCATGGTTAGTTACTGACTATACCTTCTTGGGTGGAATACTATATAAGAGATATGGTGTTCTTTTAGGATATCAGAGGCAAACATATTCATATGCACCTCATTTGTGATGCCAATTAAGGTATTGTTTATAGATATCTTTTTTATTCATGCCCTTTCTTCCGTATGTTTTTACTGAATAATATAGTTATTTCAATTCAACAATATTTATGGAGTGCATATGTGCCAAACACTGTTCTAGACCTTGGTGATATAGCAGAGGTCAAAACAGGCAAAATTCCTGCTCTTACAGAGCTTACATGTCATTTTGGACATGTATTTTGTATTCCCATATGTAGAGCTATTTCAGTTTTTAAAAAACTGGATACTAGTTTTCTACTTTATTGTATTTATGTACCATAGTTTACTCAACCAGTCACCACTGACATTTAACTTGTTTCCACCTTTTTGTGGTTTTTTTTTTTTGCTATTGACAGCCATGCTACCATAAGCATCCTGCAATGTGGTATATTCCTCTAGATGCATGTGTGTAGGTATGTATATCTGTGTGTATGTATGAATGTTTGTGTGTATTTGTGGGTATGTGTGAATGTTTCAGCAAGTATGTATGTGTGTATATAAACTTGTTTATCTGTGGACTAATTCCCTAAAAAAAGAATTTATGAATCAAAACAAATTTGGTTTTTACATTCTTATAGATGCTACCATTTCCCTCTAGTTTTTGTTTTCAGTACAGTGTATTTTGTCCGCAGTACAGTGCTTATTTCTCCCAATCCTCACTGGGCATTGTCAAAGGTTTTCATCTTTTCCATACTAACTGGGATCATTTTAGCTGGATAGTCCAGCTTTTTCCAGGTCTGGCATGTAAAGTGCCCGGTTTTGTTTGATTGTTGCAGTGCTACTCGTCTTGTCCTCCCCAAGTCCCACCTCTGGTGAATGGAGAGACTGATCACAGGGTGGCTACTTATATCTTTAGGAAAAAATGCCTGATTATTTTCTTCTTCCAGCTTTACTGAAGTATAATTGACAAAAATCGTATGTATTTAAGATATACGATGTAATGTTTTGGTATATGTGAATGGTTACCACAGTCAAGCTAATGACCACATCCATCACCTCACATAGTTTCCTTATTTGTGTGTGAGAACAATTAAGATCTACTCTCTTAGCACATTTCAAGTATACAGTACAATATTGTTAACTGTAGTCACCATGTTGTACATTAGAACTCCCAAACTTCTTTATCTTGTATATCTGAAGCTTTGTACTTTTCGAACATTTCCCCATTTCCCCCATCCTGCAGTCCCTGGAAATCACCATTCTACTCTACTTCTAAGAGTTAGACTTTTTTAGATTCCACCTATAATTGAGAACATGCAGTATTTGTCTTTCTGAATCTGGCTTATTTCACTTAGTATAATGTCCTCCAGGTTCATACATGTTGTCACAAACGACAAGATTTCTTCTTTTTTTAAGGCTGAATATTATTCCATTGTGTGTGTGTGTGTGTGTGTGTGTGTGTGTATGTATATACATATATATATATACATACACACACACACACACACACACACACACACACACACACACACACACACAGGGTTGGCCAAAAGGTTCGTTTGGTTTTTTTCCATAAGATGGCTCTAGTAGCACTTAGTTGTCTTTAACTTCATTCGAAACAATGATTGTATTGTAGATTGTATTGTGACAGCTGTCATATATCAGCATGCATTAAAAAAAAACTTATCAAAATTGGTGAATTTTTGTGTAGCCATTTTAATATTGAAGATGAAAAAAAAGCAACATTTTCAGCATACTGTGCTTTATTATTTCAAGAAAGGTAAAAACACAACTGAAATGCAAAAAAAGATTTGTGCAGTGTATGGAGAAGGTGCTGTGACTGATCGAACGTGTTAAAAGTAGTTTGCAAAGTTTCGTGCTGGAGATTTCTCACCGGACGTTGCTCCACAGTCGGGTAGACCAGTTGAAGTTGACAGTGATCAAATCGAGACATTAGTTGAGAACAATCAACGTTATACCACATGGGAGATAGCCAACATACTCAAAATGTTCAAATCAAGCATTGAAAATCATTTGCACCAGCTTGGTTATGTTAATTGCTTTGATATTTGGGTTCCACATAAGTTAAGCGAAAAAAACCTTCTTGACCATATTTCCGCATGCGATTCTCTACTTAAACATAACGAAAACTTTCCATTTTTAAAACAAATTGTGATAGGCGATGAAAAATGGATACTGTGTGATAATGTGGAACAGAAGAGATTGTGGGGCAAGCGAAATGAACCACCACCAACCACACCAAAGGCGGTCTTCATCAAAAGAAGGTGATGTTGTGTATATGGTGGGATTGGAAGGGAGTCGTCTATTATGAGCTCCTTCTGGAAAACCAAACGATTAATTCCAACAAGTAATGCTCCCAGTTAGACCAAATGAAAGCAGCACTCAACGAAAAGCATCCGGAATTAGTCAACAGAAAACGCATAATCTTCCATCAGGATAAAGCAAGATCACATGTTTCTTTAATGACCAGGCAAAAAAGCTGTTACAGCTTGGCTGGGAAGTTCTGATTCATTTGCCGTATTCACCAGACATTGTACCTTCGTATTTCCATTTATTTCAGTCCTTACAAAATTTTCTTAATGGAAAAAATTTCAATTCCCTGGAATACTGTAAAAGGCACCTGGAACAGTTCTTTACTCAAAAAGATAAAAAGTTTTGGGAAGATGGAATTATGAAGTTGCCTGGAAAATGGCAGAAGATAATGGAACAAAAGAGTGAATATGTTGTTCAATAAAGTTCTTGGTGAACATGAAAAATGTGTCTTTTATTTTTACTTAAAAACCGAAGGAACTTTTTGGCCAATCATATATATGTGTGTGTGTGTGTGTGTGTGTGTGTGTGTGTGTGTGTGTGTGTATCACATCTTCTTTATCCATTCATCCATTGATGGATGCTTAGATTGTTTCCTTTTCTTGGCTATTTGAATAATGCTGCAGTGAACATGGTTTTGCAGATATCTCTTCAAGATACTGATTTCCTTTCCTTTGGATATATATCCAGTAGTGGGATTGCTGGACCATACGGTAGTTCTGTTTTTAATTTTTTGAGGAACCACCATACTGTTTTCCATAGCAGCATCATTTTACATTCCCACCAACAGTGTACAAGGGTTATAGTTTCTCTACAACCTCACCAGCACTTGTTACCTTTTGTTTTTTTGATAATAGCCATTCTAACAGGTGTGAAGTGATATCTCATTATGGTTTTGATTTGCGCTCCTCTGATGACTAGTGATGTTGAGCATCTTTTCATATACCTGTATATCTTCTTTTGAGAAATGTGTATTCAGGTCCTTTGCCCATTTTTTTTTTTGAATTTTATTTTATTTACTTTTTTATACAGTAGGTTCTTATTAGTCATCAGTTTAATACACATCAGTGTATACATGTCAAACCCAATCACCCAATTCATCACACACACCCCCACCCACCCGCAGCTTTCCCCCCTTGGTGTCCATACGTTTGTTCTCTACATCTGTGTCTCAACTTCTGCCCTGCAAACCGGTTCATCTGTACCATTTTTCTAGGTTGCACATACATGCGGTAATATACGATATTGGTTTTTCTCTTTCTGACTTACTTCACTCTGTATGACAGTCTCTAGATCCATCCATGTCTCAACAAGTGACCCAATTTCGTTCCTTTTTATGGCTGAGTAATATTCCATTGTATATATGTACCACATCTTCTTTATCCAGTCGTCTGTCAATGGGGTTTTACGTTGCTTACATGACCTGGCTACTGTAAATAGTGCTGCAATGAACATTGGGGTGCATGTGTCTTTTTGAATTATGGTTTTCTCTGGGTATATGCCCAGTAGTGGGATTGCTGGATCGTATGGTAATTCTATTTTTAGATTTTTAAGGAACCTCCATACTGTTCTCCATAGTGGCTGTATCAATTCACATTGCCACCAACAATGCAAGAGGGTTCCGTTTTCTCCACATGCTCTCCAGCATTTGTTGTTTGTAGATTTTCTGTTGATGCCCATTCTAACTGGTGTGAGGTGATACCTCATTGTAGTTTTGATTTGCATTTCTCTAATAATTAGTGATGTTGAGCAGCTTTTCATGTGCTTCTTGGCCATCTATATGTCTTCTTTCAAGAAATGTCTATTTAGGTGTTCTTCCCATTTTTGGATTGGGTTGTTTCTTTCCTTAATATTGAGCTGCATGAGCTGTTTATATATTTTGGAGATTAATCCTTTGTCTGTTGACTCATTTGCAAATATTTTCTCCCATTCAGAGGGTTGCCTTTTTGTCTTGTTTATGGTTTCCTTTGCTGTGCAAAAGCTTTTAAGTTTCATTAGGTCCCATTTGTTTACTTTTGGTTTTATTTGCATTACTCTAGGAGGTGGATCAAAAAATATCTTGCTGTGATTTATGCCAAAGAGTGTTGTTCCTATGTTTTCCTCTAAGAGTTTTATAATGTCCGGTCTTACATTTAGGTCTCTGAACCATTTTGAGTTTATTTTTGTGTATGTTGTTAGGGAGTGTTCTAATTTCAATCTTTTACATGTAGCTGTCCAGTTTTCCCAGCACCACTTATTGAAGAGACTGTCTTTTCTCCATTGTATATCCTTGCCTCCTTTGTCATAGATTAGTTGACCATAGGTGCGTGGGTTTATCTCTGGGCTTTCTATCTTGTTCCATTGATCTATGTTTCTGTTTTTGTGCCAGTACTATATTGTCTTGATTACTGTAGCTTTGTATTATAGTCTGAAGTCAGGGAGTCTGATTCCTCCAGCTCCATTTTTTTCCCTCAAGACTGCTTTGGCTATTCGGGGTCTTTTCTGTCTCCATACAAATTTTAAGATTTTTTGTTCTAGTTCTGTAAAAAATGCCATTGGTAATTTGATAGGGATTTCATTGAATCTGTAGATTGCTTTGGGTAGTATAGTCATTTTCACAATATTGATTCTTCCAATCCAAGCACATGGTATATCCCTCCATCTGTTGGTATCATTGTTAATTTCTTTCATCAGTGTCTTATAGTTTTCTGCATACAGGTCTTTTGTCTCCCTAGGTAGGTTTATTCTTGGGTATTTTATTCTTTTTGTTGCAATCGTAAATGGGAGTGTTTCCTTAATTTCCCTTTCAGATTTTCCATCATTAGTGTATAGGAATGCAAGAGATTTCTGAGCATTAATTTTGTATCCTGCAACTTTACCAGATTCATTGATTAGCTCTAGTAGTTTTCTGGTGGAATTTTTAGGATTCTCTATGTATAGTATCATGTCATCTGCAAACAGTGACAGTTTAACTTCTTTTCCAATTTGTATTCCTTTTATTTCTTTTTCTTCTCTGATTGCCATGGCTAGGACTTCCAAAACTATGTTGAATAATGGTGGCGACAGTGGACATCCTTGTCTTGTTCCTCATCTTAGAAGAAATGCTTTCAGTTTTTCACCATTGAGAATGATGTTTGCTGTGGGTTTGTCGTATATGGCCTTTATTATATTGAGGTAGTTTCCCTCTATGCCCACTTTCTGGAGAGTTTTTATCATAATTGGTGTTGAATTTTGTCAAAAGCTTTTTCTGCATCTATTGAGATGATTGTATGGTTTTTATTTTTCAATTTGTTAATATGGTATATCATATTGATTGATTTGTGTATATTGAAGAACCCTTGCATCCCTGGGATAAATCCCACTTGATCATGGTGTATAATCCTTTTAATGTTGTTGGATTCTGTTTGCTAGTATTTTGTTAAGGAATTTTGCATCTATACATCAGTGATATTGGTCTGTAATTTTCTTTTTTTGTAGTATCTTTGTCTGGTTTTGGTATCAGGGTGATGGTGGCCTCATAGAATGAGTTTGGGAGTGTTTCTTCTGCAATTTTTTGGAAGAGTTTGAGAAGGATGGGTGTTAGCTCTTCGCTAAATGTTTTATAGAATTCACCTGTGAAGCCATCTGGTCCTGGACTTTTGTTTGCTGGAAGATATTTAATCACAGTTTCAATTTCATTACTTGTGATTGGTCTGTTCATATTTTCTATTTCTTCCTGGTTCAGTCTTGAAAGGTTATATCTTTCTAAGAATTTATCCATTTCTTCCAGGTTGTCTACTTTATTGGCATAGAGTTGCTTGTAGTAGTCTCTTAGGATGCTTTGTATTTCTGCAGTGTCTGTTGTACCTTCTCCTTTTTAATTTCTAATTTTATTGACTTGAGTCCTCTCCCTCTTTTTCTTGATGAGTCCAGCTAATGGTTTATCAATTTTGTTTATCTTCTCAAAGAACCAGCTTTTAGTTTTATTGATCTTTGCTATTGTTTTCTTTGTTTCTATTTTATTTATTTCTGATCTGATCTTTATGATTTCTTGCCTTCTGCTAACTTTGGGTTTTGTTTGTTCTTCTTTCTCTAGTTCTTTTAGCTGTAAGGTTAGATTGTTTATTTGAGATTTTTCTTGTTTCTTGAGGTAGGCTTGTATAGCTATAAACTTCTCTTTTAGAACTGCTTTTGCTGCATCCCATAGGTTGTGGATCATCGTGTTTTCATTGTCATTTGTCTCTAGGTATTTTTTTATTTCCTCTTTGGTTTCTTCAGTGATCTCTTGGTTATTTAGTAACGTATTGTTTAGCCTCCATGTGTTTGTGTTTTTTACATTTTTTCCCCTGTAATTCATTTCTAATCTCATAGCGCTGTGGTCAGAAAAGATGCTGGATATGATTTCAATTTTCTTAAATTTACTGAGGCTTGATCTGTGTCTCAAGATGTGATCTATCCTGGAGAATGCTCCGTGCGCACTTGAGAAGAAAGTGTAATCCGCTGTTTTTGGTTGGAATGTCCTATAAATGTCAATTAAATATATGTGGTCTATTGTGTCATTTAAAGCTTCTGTTTCCTTATTTATTTTCATTTTGGATGATCTGTCCATTGGTGTAAGTGAGGTGTTAAAGTCCCCCACTATTATTGTGTTACTGTCGATTTCCTCTTTTATAGCTGTTGGCAGTTGTCTTATGTATTGAGGTGCTCCTTTGTTGGGTGCATATATATTTATAATTATTATATCTTCTCCTTGGATTGATCCCTTGATCATTATGTAGGGTCCTTCCTTGTCTCTTGTAACATTATTTATTTTGAAGTCTATTATGAGTATTGCTACTCCAGCTTTCTTTTGATTTGCATTTGCATGCAATATCTTTTTCCATTCCCCTCACTTTCAGTCTGTATGTGTCCCTAGGTCTGAAATGGGTCTCTTGTAGACAGCATACGTATGGGTCCTGTTTTTGTATCCATTCAGCAAGCCTGTGTCTTTTGGTTGGAGCATTTAATCCATTTACATTTAATGTAATTATCGATATGTATGTTCCTATGACCATTTTCTTAACTGTTTTGGGTTTGTTTTTGTAGGTCCTTTTCTTCTCTTGTGTTCCCCACTTAGAGAAGTTTCTTTAGCATTTGTTGTAGAGCTAGTTTGGTGGTGCTGAATTCTCTTAGCTTTTGCTTGTCTGTAAAGCTTTTGATTTCTCCATCAAATATGAATGAGATCCTTTCTGGGTAGAGTAATCTTGCTTGTAGGTTCTTCCCTTTCATCGCTTTAAGTATCTCATGCCACTCCCTTCTGGCTTGTAGAGTTTCTGTTGAGAAATCAGCTGTTAATCTTATGGGAGTTCCCTTGTATGTTATTAGTCATTTTTCCATTGTTGCTTTCAATAATTTTTCTTCATCTTTAATTTTTGCCAGTTTGATTACTATGTGTCTTGGCGTGTTTCTCCTTGGGTTTATCCTATATGGGACTAGCTGTGCTTCCTGCCCTTTGGTGGCTATTTCCTTTCCCATGTTAGGGAAGTTTTCAACTGTAATCTCTTCACATATTTTCTTGGGTCCTTTCTCTCTCTTTTCTCCTACTGGGACCCCTATAATGCAAATGTTGTTGCATTTAATGTTGTCCCAGTGCTCTCTTAGTCTGTCTTCATTTCTTTTCATTCTTTTTTCTTTATTCTGTTCTGCAGCAGTGAATTCCACCATTCTGTCTTCCAGGTCACTTATCCGTTCTTCTGCCTCAGTTATTCTGCTATTGATTCCTTGTAGTGTAGTTTTCATTTCAGTTAATGTATTCTTCATCTCTGTTTGTTTGTTCTTTATTTCTTCTCTATCTTTGTTAAACATTTCCTGCATTTTCTCGATCTTTGCCTCCATTCTTTTTCCGAGGTCCTGGATCGTCTTCACTATCATTATTCTGAGTTCTTTTTCTGGAAGGTTGCCTATCTCCACTTCATTTAGTTGTTTTTCTGGGGTTTTATCTTGTTTATTCATCTGGTACATAGCCCTCTGCCTTTTCATCTTGTCTGTCTTTCTGTGAATGTGGTTTTAGTTCCACAGGCTGCAGGATTGTAGTTCTTGCTTCTGTGCTGTGCATTTTTTAAATGGGGTTGTTTTCTTGTTATTGAGTTACTTGAGTTCCTAGTATATTTTGGATATTAATCCCTTATCAGATAGTTTGCAGATATTTTCTTCCATTCTGGAGGTTGTTTTTTCACTCTGTTGATTATTTCCTTTGCTATGCAAAGCCTTTAGTTTGATGCAGTCCCATTTTTTATTTTTGCTTTTGTTGCCTGTGCTTAGGGGTTCATATCCAAAAAATCATTGTCCAGAGCTATGTCAAGAAGCCTTTTCCTATATTTTCTTCTAGTAGTTTTACTGTTTCAGGTCTTACATTTAAATCTTTTTTTTTTTTTTTTCGTGGTATGTGGGCCTCTCACTGTTGTGGCCTCTCCCGTTGTGGAGCACAGGCTCCGGATGCACAGGCTCAGCGGCATGGCTCACGGGCCTAGCCGCTCCGCGGCACGTGGGATCCTCCCAGACCAGGGCACGAGCCTGGGTCCCCTGCCTCAGCAGGCGGACTCTCAACCACTGTGCCACGTGGGAAGCCCCGCATTTAAATCTTTAATCCATTTTGAAATGATTTTTGTAAATGATATGAGATCATGGTCCAATTTCATTCTTTTGCATGTGGGTATCCAATTTTCTCAACACCATTTATTGAAGAGACTGTCCTTTCCTTTTTGTGCGTTCTTGGCACTTTTGTCAAAGATCAGGTAATTATAAACGTGTAGATTTATTTCTAGGCTCTCTAGTCTGTTCCATTGATGTACATATCTATTTTTATGCTGGTAGCATACTGTTTTGATTACTATACCTTTGTAGTATTTTTTGAAATCAGGTAGAAGAACAATGCCTCCAGCTTTCTTCTTGCTCAAGATTACTTTGGCTAGTCATTGTCTTTTGTGGTACCATATGAATTTTAGGATTGATTTTTCTAGTTTTGTAAAGAATGATATTGGAATTTTGATAGGGATTGCATTGAATCTGTAGATTGCTTTGGGTAGTATGAACATTTTATTGTTTTTTTTGTTTGTTTGTTTGTTTTTTGCAGTATGTGAGCCTCTCACTGTTGTGGCCTCCTCCGTTGCAGAGCACAGGCTCCGGACGCGCAGGCTTAGCAGCTATGGCTCACGGGCACAGCGCTCCGTGGCATGTGGGATCTTCCCGGACCAGGGCACGAACCCGTGTCCCCTGCATCAGCAGGCGGACTCTCAACCACTGTGCCACCAGGGAAGCCCTAGTATGAACATTTTAAACATCTAATTCTAGATTGAAATCTGTTACGAAAGAAATCTTTAAAATCTAAATTCCATTCTTGACTACAGTGCTGTGATGTAGGAATTTTATCTAGGACTTAGAGACATTTTAGTAGGAAGCTAATGAAATAGTATAATCATAGATATATAACTGAGAAAAATGTACATTTAGACCCAAATTTTTTTATGCTGTCTGCTATATTCTATGAAGAATGGGCTGTAACAGTCTCCAAAATTGCTAGAGTATCACACAAACATTTTTGAGACATATAGTAAACTGAAGAAGAAATATTTTTTCATGGCAGATGGCCTTAGAATTATTTTAAATGTGTAGCTAGATGTCCTGATTTCTCTTTAAGATTATTACTGAGGTTATTTTGGTGGGGGGTTGTTAGGTAGAATTTCAACACCTTGGGAGAAAAATTCAGATTAAATGGGTTTTTGTTGTTGTTAAAGAAACCATTAATTTTTCCATTTATCCCTTATCCCTTCATTCCCCTCCCCCCCCCCCGTTTTTTCCTGTAAATCCTCTCCCCTCCATTCATCTTCCAAAAAGTAGGTGTGGATATTTTGAAAAGGAAGCCTCTTTCTTACATGCAATGAATTTTGCCCACAATGGGCTAATTGCCAAAGCAGTTGACCACCTGTGGGAGTAATTAGTCACTTGTCAGTCATTCTGAAGTTAGTCAATTGCAGTTGCAATTTATTATATGCACAGTTTTGCATCCACAAATAACCATAGCTGCTAAAACCACCCATGGAGAAAGAAAAGGTGGACAGAAAATTTTAAAAAGTTAGCATATTGCTTTACATTTATGAATGAGGCTTGGGTAACATTCAGCCCTATTCATTTTATCCCAATCCACAGAAACTGAAATTAGGGATACTGAAGAAAATGTATTCCAAAGTTGTCCTACTTGGAGGGGTGGGCTGGAGATATGATCATGTCTTCTTTGTAATTTTACTTGATAAAGTAAAAAAATAATTCTTGATCAGTTATATTAAGATTTTAGCCTTCTATCGTACAGATGTATGTAATGTAAAATGAATCACTTTATGTTTAAGGTAAGTATAACAAGAACTTTGTTCTCATGGGTGAGCAGCAATGTGATAGCAGCCATTTTGGTTAACCATTGTGTGGTTAACTTGGTTTACTGTTATGATTACATCCATAGAAGGTATTCTCCATTCTACTGATTAAATTTTATATATTTATCAATGGCTGCTATTATCAGTCATGATGCCAGGAAGTAAAGAGTATATAAAAAGATGAACAAAAGATAAATCAGGTAATTAATGTTTCTGTGTGTGTGTGTGTGTGTGTGTGTGTGTGTGTGTGTGTGTGTGTGTATGTTAGGAGCAGGAGAGTAAAAACTAGCATGTAAATATATCAGGATTTTCTTGGGTACAGGAAAAACAGAATCTCACCCAAGTTGCCTTAAACAATGAAGGATATTTCTTAGTATTTATTAGTTATTGAATTGAAATATTAAAAAATAGAGTGGGATTAATGTGAGACTTTTTTCCAGGAGCACAACCCTATCACCAAGGACCCAGATTCTTTGCATTTCTCTGCTCTGCTTTCTGTAGTGCCTGCTTCATCCTGAGGCTGGTTCCCACCATGGCTCTTATAGAGAGGAACTGTTTTTCCCCCATGAACTGAGCAGATATCTCCTTGTGTGTCATTAACCCAGACTGAGTCATGTACTTGTTCCTAAATGAATCAGTGTGGCCAAGGGGCTGGATGCACTAATTGACTTAAAGGCCAGTAGCCTAGTCCTAGAGACAACTCCATTTAAACAGCATTAGTGGAAAATCTGAGACCTAGGTAGGTAGGGGCAGGAGGAAGATGGATGCTAGTAACAAAAACTGTCCACTACAGCAAATAACAATAATTCAAGTGCTGCAATAAGGTAGGGGCACAGTACAGAGTACTGTGTAAGGTGAGCTGGGTGTGGGTTGGCACTATTACTGCAGTAGTTATAGGTGTCATCAATGTTCATGTTCCTAGGATGCTAAAGAACAGAGCATATTTGAAGGACTTTGTAGCTTACCATGTTATTAGGAATTCTCCGGCCACCTACTTTATCAGTTAGCTCATGGAGGCTTTGCTTGACTTTTAGGCTATGACCCTTGTTTATGAAGAGAAAAAACTGAGACCTTCAGTGAGAAATCTGAAGGGAGAAAAATATGTATGAATGTATACACAGTTGATCCTCATTATTTGCAGGTTTAGTATTTGTGAATTTGTCTACTTGCTAAAATTTATTTGGAACCTCAAAATCAGTACTTGTGGCGCTTTCACGGTCATTTGCAGACATGTGCAGAGTGGTGAAAAATTTGAGTCATCTGAAGCCCATGTTCCCAGCTGGGGTCGAATGAGATGATGCTCTGCCTTCCTGTTTCAGCTCTCATGCTGTAAACATGTGTCCCTTTCACAGTCTATTTAGTGCCATGTTCTTCACATTTTCATGCCTTTTGTTGGTGATTTCACCGTTTAAAATGGCCCCCAAGCATAGTGTTGAAGTGCTGTCCGGTGTATGTAAATGCAAGAAGGCTGTGATGTGCCTTATGAGAAAATACATCTGTTAGGTAAGCTGTGTTCAGGACTGAGTTATAATGCTGTTGGTTGTGAGTTCAATATTAATAAATCAACTGTGTATTAAAATAAGGTGTCTTTAAACTGAGACACACATAAAATAAAGTTAGGTACTGATTGGCTGATGAAAAGGATGTGACCAGAGGCTCTCAGGAACTCAGCCTTCTTATTTCCCTAGGAGCAATGGGTTTGGTATTCACTAATTCGGTGTTAACAGTGACTTTATAGAATATAACTTCTGCAAGTAATGAGAATCAACTGTATATGTGTGACTGCATTCAAACAAATGAAGAAAATATCTTGGTGCTATATCCAGGCAAGGAGTCGACCACAGAATTCTAGTATGTAAAGGGATAAATGCTTTATTTTTAATTCCTGTTAGTTAAAAGGAAAGAGTTCAGAGTTTCTAAATACTCCATTTGAGGAGACATATCCAATCTATCTGCAAGTTACATTTCTCTCCACCTGGACTCTTCCACCTACCTCCTCTCTACCTTCTCTGAAATGATAGGCCATGACTTACAGGCTTCAGCTGACTATAGCTTCAGCCTCATTCACAGGATGCAGTAAACAATAACACATGATGAAATCTGCTGTCTTGTCAAAGACCACATTTTTTATCTTCCTCTCCCTAATGCCCCAAAACCAAATGTCACAAAACTTTGAGCTGCCACAGGAGATCATGAGTTGAGACCCACTAAGTAAATCGTGATGGGTAGGGTGAGGAGGTGTCTTCTGCATCTAGGGCTCTGCTTGCATCATTCCATTTGACTTTTGTTTCGCTCAAGCTTGGGGCTGTGTTGCCAGCAGCAAGTATGCTGACTGAAAACTGTCACAACAGCGATCATTACAATCTGGGAGTTGAGTTTGACTAGAACATATGTCTTCAATTTTAATAGCTCAGCTTCCCAGATGCCCTAAAGGAGAATATTGCCTGAGAAGGAGCTTTTCATGTAAGAATAATTTGTGTTAAGTAGCTCAGTGATCTGTTTGTTAGGTTAGAGCTGACAGTTTGTTTATATTTCTAAAGGGGTATGATGAATGGGGGAGAAGTTGATGCTAATTAGCCTAAATTGTTCCTAAGAATGTAGAGGGCTTTGCCAGTTTCATTGTTTCTGTTTCTTTGCACATTTTAAATAATTGAATGGAGCTCAGACCATTCATCATAATTTCAGGCAAGATGGAAATAAATGAATTTAGCACGGGTCTGCATGTGTAATGGAAGATGTCACTTTAAAGGGCAATTAGATAAGACATCAACTTGGGGCTAATGCAGACTAGTCTAATCCATTTGCATAAAAATATCAAACATGAACGTTTTCATTTACTCCATTAATTATCTCTGTCATCATAGGAGGATATAGTCCTTCTTTTTGAAAATCCATCTATGTCCATTAAAGAAGTAGTGCTGTGGTATAAAATTTGGGCTCAGGCTTCTGGACAAAAGATCTGTGGCCATCTCACTAAGAAAGTAACACCCCTCCCCCCCACCCTGATGTCATCAAATGCCTCTAAGAAACCTGTTTGATGGTGGACTCAGTGCCTGGCCAGGTAGATAATGAAAAAGGCAGCAGAGAAACATTTTTGAAACTTGGGATTCATATAATGGTATGAATTCCCCAGTAAGAGCTAATGTACAAGTGGGGGAATATTTTCATTATTTCTCAAGAGTTCTCATATATTTATTTCTTATGTATGCTGGGTTACATAGTGATATGATGCTAAGCCTATGATGTAACTTCCTATCTGAGTCGATCCAGCATTTCCTCTGGGTAATAAGGTTAACATAAATGGATTATTTTGTAAGAGTGTAGGAAAATATATATGTTTTGTTAACACACATTTTGAGAGTTAAAATAAGAAAAAATGAAACTAAATTTAGAAAAGCCTATGATTTTTTTCAACATTTTAATCCTCATTGGAGGCCATTCTTTTTTAATTTATGCACATAAAATACCACAGGAAGAGATGGTATAAATTTGTGGACTGTGGAGAATGAGTGAACATTTTTGAATCAGGATCTTTAAAAGGGGTGAAATTTGAGTATGATTAAGTTAGGAAAAAGCCTCGCTTACGGCGGAAGTCGGAGACTCTGTATACATTATGGGCATGTCATGGCTTTTAAAAAGTTATGTTAGACTTCTATACAAATTGTGAAGGAATTTGTATAACCCCAAACAAAATTCTGTGTGGTTCTGAACTTTACAAAGTTGAAAAAAGAGAGAGAAATAATGCTGGTTATTATTCTGATCAGGAGCAAACCTTACTGTCGGTGGGCTAGTTGCTTGTGCTGCCTGGGTGTTTTCTTGGTCACTACTTTTCTCGGAAGGAAATGATCCTAGGGCTATGCTAGCCATGTTTGTGCATATATGCCCTATAATTGGCATTTATTAAGGAGACCTTCAGTTTGATGGATGACTGTCAGAGCCGACCCTGCTGGCTTTGAAGAGAGTTGACTTTGCCGAGTTTTGTTACATTAACTCATTAGAACTCTGCACTGCTTCAACCCGCTCTTTGTTTACTTTCTTATAATTAAGCTTTTTGAACAATTGATTTTCAGAGACTTGGCAGGGACCCATTCCCAACTCGGAGACTTTGCCTGACAGAAAAGTATGCAAGAGAACAAATATTCAAAATAAGAACCCGTGACTATTAAAAGTAAGGTTTTTGTACTCTCTTTAGTTAGCTGCCCAGTTAATGAATTGCTTTTAAACGTAAAATGGTTTATTAATTATCTTTATTTCGTTAACTGCATTATTCCTCTACTTAAAAAATAAGTGAGTCCTACAAAAGCAACAGCTGTAGAAATATTTTCAAACCAGGGTATTTAAAATTAGAGCTTGTATGTATTATGATATTTTAGCAACAATGTAAGCAAATAATTAGGAAATAATTAGGATAACAAAAGGCCATCTGAATTTAAAGATACATTTTCAAGAAAAAAAAATGCATTATACATGCATTTAAACATTTGACTGTGAATAACCAATACGTCCAATTTTGTTTTTACTTTTACAATATGAAAATCCCCAAAGCTGTGATGACACGTTTAAAGTGTCATCTCTTTTGAAACTCCAAAGAAAGTACACATGCAAATGCTGAAAACGAGGATCTTTTCCAATATGCGTTGGTGAGACGAACCGTATTTCCTCTAGGCTTGATGCCCCTCTGACACACTATCTGGAGAGGCACAGAATGGTGATGTAGTGTTTGGTGTGTGCATTTTGAAATATTTTCAGTTGATAACTATAAAAACTAAACACTTGAGGAGAAAGGATGTGCTTTTACGAAAAGCAAACATGGTTGGAGAGTGTTTGCACTAGGATTTCAGACTCACTCATGGTTGTCTTTTTTCGGACTTGTTATAACTAGTTGATGAGGTGATTATCTGTGAGGTCTGTTTACCAAAGATGGAGGCTTGATGAGTAGGTGCATTCATCACGTTGTCCCAATATCTAGATGAGTGAGAAAGGAAAATAAAGAATGAATGAGGAAGGAAAAATAAACAGCATCTATTTATGAAAATGAAGACCATGCTGGGTCATAATTTACAGGCAGCTCTCTAAGTAATGGGCTCTTAAAGTAATTTTATGGGGAGTGCTACTGTAAAACTGTACTAGGTCACTTGACTGGTGTTCACAGAGGGAGAGGGAAAATGAAACTTGGTTGTTTTCAGGTCACAGATAATTCAACTTTCCTTATTCTCTAAAAGGAACTTGAGTTAGCAGAAAATAGTTAGACTTCTTTGCCAATAAAGACAGCCTTTTAAGTTTAGTGATTAAGTTGATTCATTTGTATTTCATTCAGATGATGGAAGATACAAGTAATTGGCTCCCTTTTTGGTCCACGATGTTCAGTTAGTGTATTCACAGTTATTACTAGATTAAAAAAATGAATTCACAGGTCAAAACTTCTTTTATTGTGAAGGAAACTGGCAGTCATCAAAAGAGCCATTAAAAACAATTTAATGAGGAAATATGTGACTGTTTAAGAAAAGCGTCTAGTCTAAACTTGGCAGGAGGGCCATGGATCCTTTTCCTAGGAGGCTGCAACAGTATAAGAAAACAGTCTTGCATCTTTTAGGCTTCTGCATAAATTTTCACTTCAGAAAGTCATTACTTTATCTGCACAAATAAAATATAATTTTACATGGAAACCCTGAAGCTAAAGTAAAGTCTTTCTGCTAATTTTATATTAAAATGTGTGAAATTATGTTTTAAACTTTTACTTGAGATATAAGTGGTAACTAAGACTTTAATTTTAAGTGCTTTTTCCTTTCAACCTAAAAACAATAACTAGCACTTATTGATGGTTCCTATGTAACAAGCCCAGTTCTAAGTACCCCACATGGTTAATATTTAGTCATCACAGCCCCTTGAGTTGGCTGCTATTATTATCTTCACTTTAAAGGTTATTAAACTGAGGTATAGAGAGGATAAGTAACTTGGACAATGTCACACAGCTAGTAAACGGTAGATTGGGGATTTGAACAGAGGCATCCCGACTCCAGATTCAAGGCTCTTAACCACTCTGCAACGCAGTCCTTAGTTTGTTTAAGTAGTTGAAATCTATACATAAACGTCTAAATTCACCAAATTTATTATTCAAAAGACTCTGGAATGGTATTCCAGAGAATATTTCATTATATTTAGAAACCTTTTCTAGAAGGAATATTATATTAATTAATATTATGTTAATATACCTGTGCACATAGTAATATCCTTTTTTCTTAACTTTCGTGTCCTGGCACATGACTAACAAAAGGGTTATAGGCTTAACAGTGTGGTCAAGTTTATACCACGTGTGGTTGTCGAATTTTGGGAGGGACAGGATTTGACCTGTGGCCTACCCAAGCAGTTGTAATATTGAGCCATATCATAACAGCGTTCTGCATTGTTTTAAAACACAACCGTTATTTTGAAAAGGAGATAAAGAAACAACAGTAAAAAAAAAAAAAAAAAAAAAAAAAAAAAAAAAAAAAAAAAAAAAAAAAAAAAAAAAAAAAAAATCTAGGCTCCAAGAAGTAGTTTCTATAAAAATTTGTCAAGTTTTCAGAAGTAAGTGTTTTGAAGTCTGTTTAACAAAGTCCAGCAATATTTAGGTTCAATAAAGGAGGCTGGTTTTTATCACTAGAGTGGAGTAATGAATTCTGGAATAATCTAAGCTGATTAAGTGTTAAAAAATTATGGGGTTTTTTTTGTAACTTTAAGAAAGCAACATTGCAAAGTTGAGTGAATTACAGCTCATAAACCTTGTTGAAGAGAATTCAAAGGTATAAAATGCAGTACATAATTTTGGGGGGGATTTCAAACTCCTAGACAAAGAGATTTTGATCGTTCAGACATCTCTGAATTATCTAGCAGAATACAATGTCCATATAGGAAATACTCTGATGAGGAAATGGGTGAGAATCAACGTTTTCATCTCAAAGTAAAAAAACAGAAAGTGTGCACAAAGATAAAACTTATTTGAAGAAATTTAAGCAGTAGAGAAAATTTTTAGTGTTTATTTATTCACCAAAACTGATTGAATGTGTTCTGTGGATTGAGTATACAGGAGTGAGCAAGACAGAGGGGCACTAACGTTCTAGCAAAGGAGACAGGAATAAACAAGTAATATAATGTCAGATAATCATAAGAGTTATAAAGAATGTAAAGCTGAATACGGGGATAGAAAGTTATGTCATTGGGGGACATGGAGTGGTTTCTATTTTAAATAGAGTGGTTAGGGAAGGCTTCCCTGAGATTCGTTTTGAACAAAAATCTAAACAATAATACTGAGCAACAGTGGCATTTCTAGTATATTTGTCACCTGGGATAAATAATTTAACATTTCTCTCCTCTTTAGACAAAATTGTTTTTAGTAATATTCATGCAATGAAAGAATGATAATAATGGCCAGAAAAAAACAACAATGAAAAAAAGTTACTGAACTTCATGTATTATCATGCCAGTAACAAAATTATTTTCAAAAATAGAATAAACATACTGTACAAAAAAGGGGGTGGAAGTAATGGATTAGTACTTTTTATCACATCATTTTTTTTATAAAAAGGGGAAAATAACATACATCATGTGCGGTTTGCACTTTTTCACTATTTTAAATCTTTTTTTTGAACAGCTTTATTGAGATACACATGCTGTAAAACTCGCCTATTTAAATTGTATATTTCAGTGGTTTTTAGTAAACATATAGAGTTGTGCAGTTATCATCACAATCAACTTTAGAACATTTTCATCACCCCAAAAGAAAAACCCCATACTCTTTATCAATCACCTCGTTTCCCCATACCACCACTCCTTCCGCCCAGTGCTAGGAAATGACGAATCCACTTTCTGGGTCTATAGATTTGCTTGTTTTGGACATTTCATATAAATGGAATCATAAATATGTTCTCATTTATGCCCAGTTTCTTTTATTTTGCATCATGTTTTTAATGTTCATCTGTGTCATAGCATTTATCAGTACTTCATTTCTTTATTGCTGAATAATATTCCGTTGCATGGATGTACCATATTTTATTTATCTATTCATCAGTTGGTGGACATTTGGGTTGTTTCTACAGTTTTTCTATTATGAATAATGCTGTTATGAACACTTATGTGCAAGATTTCATTTGAACATATGTTTATATTTTGGGGGGTATATTCCTAGCAGTGCAATTACCAGGTCATATGGCAATTCTATGTTAAATCTTCTGAAGAACTGTCAGACTGTTTTCCAAAGTGGCTGCATCATTTTACATCCCCAGCAGTAATATATGAAGGGTCTAACTTCTCCAACACTCCTTGCCAATGCATGTTATTATCTAAAATTTTGATTCTGTCCATCTTTGTGGGTGTGAGGTGGTAGTTTATGGTGATTTTGATTTGCATTTCCCTGATGGCTAATGATGCTAAACATCTTTTCATTTTCTTATTGGCTATGTGTATGTTTTCTTTGCCCATTAAAATTTTTTAAAAATTTATTTTAAAAAATTTTGATATAATTTTAAAGGTTACTTTCCATTTATAGTTATTACAGAATATTAGCTGTATTCCCCATGTTGTGCAACACATCCTAGAGCCTATCTTACACCCAATAGTTTGTACCTTTTACTTCCCACTCCTATATTGCCCCCTCCCCACACTGGTAGCCACTAGTTTGTTTTCTATATCTGTGAGTCTGCTTCTTTTTTATTATATTCACTAGTTTGTTGTATTTTTTAGATTCCACACATAAGTGATATCATATAGTATTTGCTTTTCTCTGTCTTATTTCAATTAGCATAATAGCCTCCAAGTCCATCCATGTTGCTATGAATGGCTAAATTTTGTTCTTTTTTATGGCTGAGTAGTATTCCATTGCATATGTATACCGCATCTTTATCCATTCATCTGTTGATGGACACTTAGGTTGCTTCCGTATCTTGGCAATTGTAAATAATGCTGCTATGAACATTTGGGATGCATGTATCTTTTTGAATTGGTGTTTTTTGCTTTTTTCGGATATATACCCAGGAGTGGAATTGCTGGGTCATATGGTAGTTATATTTTTAGTTTTTTGAGAAACCTCCATAGAAGAAGAACTGTTTTCCACAGTTCTTTGCCCATTTTTAGTTGCTTTGTCTTTTTATTATTTAGTTGTAAGAATTCTTTATATATTCTAGATATGTCCTTTATTAGATTTATGATTTGCGAATATTTTCTCACGTGCTATGGGTTGTCTTTTCATTTTCTTTTTTTTCTTTTTCTTTTTGGCTGTTTCGGGTCTTAGTTGTGGCACGTGGGATCTTTCGTTGTGGCACGTGGGCTTCTCTCTAGTTGTGGTGCGTGGGCTCCAGAGTGCATGGACTCAGTAGTTGTGGGGTGTGGGCTCTCTAGTTGTGGCATGCAGGCTCAGTAGTTGTGGCACGCGGGCTTAGTTGCCCCCTAGCATGTGGTATTTTAGTTCACTGACCAGGGATGGAATCCATGTCCCCTGCATTGGAAGGTGGATTCTTAACTACTGGACCAGCAGGGAATTCCCACCTTTTCATTTTCTTGATGGTTTCCTTTGAAGCACAAAAGTTTTTAATTTTGATAAAGTCCAATTTCTATGTTTCTTTTGTTGTTTGTGCTGTTGGTATTATCTAAAAACTATGGCCTAATCCAAGATCACAAAGATTTACATCTATTTCTTTTTCTAAAAGTCTTATAGTTTCAGGTCTTGCATTTGGGTCTTTGGTACATTTTGAGTTGATATGAGATGGGGGTCCAGCTTTATTCTTTTGCATGTGGATATCCAGTTGTCCTAACACCATGTGTTAAAAAGACTTTTTCCCCCATTGAATTGTTTTGGCAATTTTGTTGAAAATTAATTGATTGTAAACGTGAGCATTTATTTCTGGACTCTCAATTATATTCCACTGACATATGTGACTGTCTTTATGCCAGTACCACACTGCCTTGATTACTGTAACTTTGCAGTGAGTTTTTAAGTTGAGAAATGTGATCTTCCAACTGTTCTTCTTTTTGAAGACTGTTTTGGCTGCTTTGGCCCCGTTGAATTTCCCTATGTTTAAAATCTTAACTACAAATCAAAATTCCAAGAAGTCAAATAAGACGGCAGAATTGAAGTAAGTCAAGTTCTATGTCTTCATCTTTACAGTCACTTCCACAATTTATTTCAAATCTACTGTTTAAATTAAGAAATATGTAGTACAAACAAATGTTTGTAGTGACAAACATTAAAAATATGTAGTTACTACAAATATGTAGTAACATACAAAGGGGTTGTGTAGTAAATAAACTATGACTATTCTGAAACTGTTGGGAATTTACTCTTCAGATGAGTGCAAGCTGAATATCTGTGTTTGTGTCTGTTGGGGGCCACCTATATACCTGAGAGTTCTCCATATTAACTTCTCTGTAGAATACAATGTTTATTAAATGACAAGTAACAAAATATTTTGGGTGGGAGCAGTATTTTATCACTAACATTGTTTAAAATCGCTGGTGCGTGGTGATAAATAAAAAGTAGACTAACTTTTAGTTGGTTTTACTGTTGTTTTAAAATTCTCTAAATTGCCTGTATGCTGTGCTCCACCAGCCCACACTTGGGATGCTACTGAGGGGGAGCAAATCATTCTGAGATCTAGAGGAAGAGCTGCCCTGGAAGGGGCAACAGAAATGTTAAGGCCTTGAATGAGTTTGAGATCTTTAAGGAAACGAAAGAAGGCCATTATTGTAGCTAAAGAATAGAAGTGGGGGGTGAGTGGTAGGGCATGTGAAGTTGGAGAGACTGGCAGCCAGGGAAAGTAGTATCTTATTGCTGGGACTACCATGTGACTTGTGGTCCGACCTGTAGCACTTCTGAGGGTGAAAGAGGCCACTGTTAATTATATCATGACTACTGTTAATTAATGGGATTTTCGACTTGGTTTGAATTTCAGATTTCTTGGCTACCAACAGGGTGAGCTTGGCAAGTTAAATATTCTTTCCGTAGCTCTTTTCTTCATCTGGTAAAATAAGGATTATAATAGTCCCTGCTTCATATGAGTGTTGTGAAGAGTTAATGGGATAATGCACTTACATTGTGTCTGGCAGTATGATAAGCACTTAGCATATGTTATTATTGTAGTTAGGAAGAAGATAATTCTCATTAGATAAAACTATGAACGTGTTTTAGGTGCTGCATTGTGAATCAGCTCTAGAAGTATATACCTACAACTGTATACCCTAGAACAGTGTATCAGTGCCTGGCATGTAGCAGGCTCTTAATACTTGTTGACTGAATAAGCGAATTTTGAACCCACTTAATAGTACTGTGTGGACTGAAAGAATGATTTCCATCCTATTACACCTCTTTTACTCTTAGAGCCTGCCTTACCTGCTTATAAGTGTAAGAATAAGAAACATAAGCATAAGAAAATAAGAAAATATAAGCATAAGAAAATCCTGCCTCACAGCTGCAAACAATTTGATGTATTAAGCCGGTTAGGATAGATTTAAACTTGAAATTGATGAGACAGTTACATTGGGAGTTTCCTGGTGTTTGGGTATACAATGAACTTTAAACTTATTATACTATCTTCAAATAGAGGTAGTTGTAGAATTATATACTTTAAAATTAGTTTTATTTAGGTTGTTGTGCCAAATTATTGCTGAGTTAAACACAGAGTTACAAAATGCACTTTATTCACTACCATGGAAGAAATACTTCAAAAAATGACAACCCTAATTTCTATAGGAAAAATAATAGAACAAATTACTGTAAAGGGAGGCCTACAGAACGGGACCTACTAATATCAGATATGAATGGTTTCTGTTTTGTCCAGTGGCTGTGTGATTGCCACAGCACGAAGTAGGTACTTGAGTGTGGGTGGGGAAAGGAAGAAGGAAGGGAGCTAAAATTTTTGAATACCTATTATGGGCTAGGTACTTAGGTGCTAGGAGATATGCATGTACTAACTCGTGGCTCAGAACCATCATGCGAGGTAGGTATCATCACTCTCTTTTCATTTCTGAGGACTGAAGCCTTAAAAAGACAAAAAAGAGAAATAAGTGGGCCAGATTTCTTGTCCAGGTGTCCCTATAAAACCCATTCTCTTTTTCACCACTACCTTTGGAAAGGGCAGTTATATAGAAAGTTGCTATGTGGTTTTCCAGAAAAGTTGCTGCATTGTCGTAGTTTCCTGGCTCATTACTAACAACCTTAGATACTGAAGAGATCCTAGTATGGTAATTGAATAGGATTATTCTTGCTAAGCCTTTATGTTTAGCCAGAGTTGATCTAATTCATTCCATAGTTTTCTATACAGTATCTTACTTTATATAATTTACAATGCTGGGATTTGAAGCATCTGTAGTTGAAGTTCAGAATTAAGGAGACCACTGAAAATGTTTTAATTTTTAATTGTTAACTATATTTCATCACATAAGCAATATAGTTACAAAACTGTTAAGCCAGTAATGATTTTGGCTTCATAATGTAGTCTTCTATCAGTAAGTCTTAAGAATAAATAAGACTATAAGAAATTCCTGTTTGATGTAATACTTGGGAGACAGGGACCATTTATTTGGAGATGGTCATATTGATAGACAGCAGCAAGGAACAGAACATTATAAGTGGACTGAGTGCTGGTCATGAGGCAAGACCACTGCAGGTGGCATGGCTTTTGTTTGGATCATGTCTTCTGACCCAACTTTGGCACAATTGTGCCATTTTCCACGCTGTATCACTAACATTGCATCTTCTGTCAGTTAAACTATCGTAAGAGGTTATATCTGATGTTTTATCTAACATCAGGAGG
The DNA here is from genome assembly GCF_000442215.2 of Lipotes vexillifer. Classification (NCBI taxonomy): domain Eukaryota; kingdom Metazoa; phylum Chordata; class Mammalia; order Artiodactyla; family Lipotidae; genus Lipotes; species Lipotes vexillifer. The sequence goes on from NW_006792683.1 coordinate 2,242,479, forward strand.
AAACATACCCAAGGGTTAGAGAGAGTTAAAATGGCCCTTAAAAAAACTCTTCTAATTTAGGTATCATTGTAATGCCCGTATAAACCCATGATTTTTCTCATGTTCTCAAGGTTGAAAAAGTTCACAGAAGCACCTTACTGGCAAATGGTCAGGGTCTCAGTGTGTCATTGGTAGTTACTATCAATTAGACTCTGGGGATGGGTAAAATATTCCTCCAGCTTAATAGCATCTTGAATAACCCCCCACCTTTCTCTAAACTAAGTGACAGGATGAAGGAGAATAAATGGGGGTAGTAAATAACCATATAACAACTTTATTTGTTTATTTTACCCACAACTTTTGGATTAGCCAAAGGCAAGCATGTCTTTGGGTCTGGCTAAGCTTAGATGACCCTGCTACTATCCTGTTAACTAGACAACATGTGGGGCAAGTGATGCCTATAAATTCTATGAGATGTCTTGATTATGGAGCATCCTGAATCTTAATTTCTATCTGGGATGGCTCATACTTCCTCTGTGGTGAATGAACCAGTCACTGATAAGTATATAGCAGGTCATGTGGCCTGTTGTGCCAATAAAGAAAGAAATATATACATAAGTACATTCATTTGTTCAAAGAGTATTTATTAAATACCTCCCAAGTACCAGGTGCTGAGTAGTAATTAACAAGACAAACGTGGTCCCTGTCCTCATGGAGAGTACAGTAATGTGGAGGAGACACGCACACAATTAAATAGTATGTGATGAGTATTGCACCAGAAGTTTGGGTGTTTTACAAGCACAGCTGGGACCTTAATCTATTTTAGATCAAAGAAGTGTGTCCCTAAGAAATTGACATTTGGGTTAAGGATAGGCAGTGAGAACTGCATGTTCCAACTGAAAGCGTGGCAGGTTCTAGGGACTAAAAGATGCTCACTGTGACTGGAAGGGGAAGTGAAACCTCATCAGTGGAGAAGTAGGCATAGGCTAGACAGTAAGAGTCTTTCAAGTTAAGATGTTTGGACTTGACTGGAAGGATAATGAGAAATTATTGATGGATTTTACATCTGGCGTGTCATGATCAGATTTGTGTTTGATGAGGATCATTTCAAGAAGGATTACTCTGAGGGCTGTGTGGAGGGTAAATGAATCAGATAGGAGTAAGATTAGTGGTAAGGAGACCGGTTAGGATGCTGTTTCAGGAAAATTCGTCAGAGATAACAATGACTTAGGATGACGGTGGAGATGGAGATAAAGGATATTAAAGTGATATTGGGGAGGCAGATTGACGGGATGTGATCATTAGTTAGATGAGATAGAAGAGTCAAAGAGATCCTTGGATTAATTATTTGGGCTACCTGGGTAGACGCTAAAGACAAGGAATGCAGAGGAAAACTTAGAGAAGAAAGAAGGGCAGTCAGTTTACTTCTGAACGTGATGCACTGGAGGGCTTATGAGATACCAAGTAGGCTGTTGTTCATTAGGCAGTTAGATAAGCGGGTCCAAAGAACAGCAGATCTGGACTGAGATAAAATATGAGGGTGACCAGTACATGGATGCTAACTGAGGCTCTGCAAGTCAATGCAGTTACTCAAAGTGCCTGGAATGAGAACAACAGAGGGCCTGTGACTGAGCCCTCAGAGAAACATTGACATTGAAAGGATCTTTTTCAAAGTGATGATTTAAAGATAATATTAGATGAAAACATCTTAAAAATGTTTTTAAAGAAAAGAGGAAGGCTTGCAAGCCTGAGAGTTGCCTTTCTTTTTCAGAACTGATTTCCCGTTTACTTGCACCTCAAGTGAAGTCATACAAATTCCAAATCAGAGTCTCTTCTGTTGTGGTTAAATTGATTCTTGAACACAAACCATTTTAAAACATGCAATGAAAAAAATGGGGAATAAAGGAAAACCAAAGCATCAAATTATCCATGGCTAAAACTTTTGAATTTAGCGCATAATCAAAGCAACCATAAAAAGCAGTGTTGCCAATATTCAGTGAGGGCCAAAGAAGGACCTTGCTTCCTTTCCCTTTTTTCACTGCTGACATGCAGTATCTTTCCATTTTTAAAATCCTTTAGAGATTTGGATCTCTTTGTATTCTCTCCCATCTTGATCTCACAGGTGTGTGGCAGAAACCAAGAATAATGGCTCCCAACTTTCTCTTTAACTGCTTGTAAAGGACCTTTGAGTAATTGGCAAAGCCACTCTTTTTTTTTATGTGGACAAACCCATGTCCACAAAACTTTGATTTTTGGTAAGATTGTAGTGGAACTCTTCCTCCTTCTTAAACACATGGTGGACCTATTCCTTATCCTGACATATCATCCAACTTTGTTTCTGTTTCCCCCCCTGGGGAAGATAATGTGGTTTACATTCTTTCAGAACTCTTGGACACCAAGAATGTTGAGGTCAGCCCAACTGGGGAAGTGAAGGAAAGAATGTCAGCTAACCCAGCGGTGAAACCTCAGGAGTGTGCTCCATAAAGCCCATTTCTCCCTGTTTTTCTTTTTTCCCTTTTGTATATTAACCACAAATAACCCATAGCCTTTAAATCAGCTTCACAAGAAGCCACCAATAAATGTTTAAGCCATCTCAACAAGGTTTCCAAGAAAGTCTTGAATGAAATTGTGTTTGTATGATGAGCAATGTATCAGCTTTCTTTTTTTACCCATGGTCTCCTGTGGATGCAAAATTTTCTGAAAGCTCAAATTTTAAGAAATCAGGAAATGTAGCAGAAGGAATGGTTGTATTTCTCTAAAGTAACTACTTTTAAATGAATGCTTAGTTGGACAGGGAAAGGTCAAGGAATGAGAGACTTACACGCCCTCCAAAATAATTGGATATTAGTGTGTTTTATGGGCAACTCTCACTGAGTACAGAGAAATATCTTTCTTTAAAAATTTTAGAAAACATTTCTAAAATGTCTTTGGATTTAAGTTCTTTTAATTTGGGAAGAAGGAAAGCAAAGCCTGATGGAGTAGATTAACATTGAGGGTGTTGTTCCCGGCAGATTTTAGTGGCTTTTTTTTTTTTTGGTCAAAACCTGTATATTTAACTGAATACTACATTAATACTTTCATTTAGATTTGGGCAAAACACACAAACATACTCAAATATACACACATATGTAAAAGTACTTTCTTTTCCTTTAGGAAATATTTTTAATACTATCCAGCAAAGATTATGAATGGCATGTAAATAACCAGTGTTGGATGGTATGAGAAAGAATAATACCAGGTTTTGAGTATTTTTATAAAGGGATCTGCTCCTTGTACACCTGGTCTTTCTTCTGAGGCATATTTCCATGTACTGTGTTACATGTTCTAAAATTCCTTTATTCATTCCACAGAAATTTCCATGGGTTCATAGATTGTGCCTGGGTGTGTAACGTAGTGTGAAGATAGTCAAGTAAAGGAATAGACAAAGGGAAAGCAAAGTAATTCACTTGAAATCCACAGACCTTTACAATGCTGAAAAGTAAGTAAAAGCAGATGTTGTAAAGTTTAGAAAATCAAGACATTATTTTCCTGTTTCCATTGAATTTTTTCTAAACACATTATAAATAAGCTTTGAAGTAATACAAAGTCCTCTGTTTGTTTTGCTGATAGCATCTTTTGTAAAAAACTTTATCAATGCTTGTTTAAGTTATAGACTAAATGATATCTCAGTTGGTGAAAGAACTGACTGTATCTCCTGGCAAATACAATGCTGCAATGCTGAAATTACTTACAGTGTCTGAGTCACTTAGATATATTGTTGATTAGATCTTTGAGGTTTAATGTTAAACAGCTCAGATATGTTGCTATCAGAGTACAAACATGGAACCCCAATATTTCATTATTCATACAATTTACATTTAATTTTATATTTTATGGAGACTTTATTTTACTCTGTAACAGAGAGAACCTACTCTATGAATCTTTGGAATTATTCTGAAGAAGGTGGGCTAGGAATTTGAAAATAAGGCTATTTATGCCACTCACCTCCCTTCTACTATTCTCTAATGCAGACTCTCACTCAACTTTTACAAGTCTTACAATGTGGTCTCTAGATAGGAAGGCCATTTCAAATGAACTGTCATTTTTCAGATTTGCTTCTAAAACTTAATACCTAAAAGAGCCCAGGGGAGAGCTCATTGCCAGAGCGAGGTGTTTGCCAGATCAGGGAAGTTCCAGGACAGGTGCCCATCTTCACACACTCCTGCTGGCCCTCATCATTTGGAGTCACTGAATGTCTTCCAGCTGTTAGAGAGTGTCCCAGGCTCAAAACAGCATCCCTGCTGAGGCTATTTTCAGGGTCTAAGCCAATTCTGGAACTGACTGGCTGCTAAAATATGGAACGAGGGAAATCAGTTTCTATCAATGACATAAACCGTCATCTGTCTGTTATTACCCATTCAGCTGGGTCACATATGACTCAATAATCAAATTACCACCCTATATATCTTAAATCTGTACGTTCATTTGACCACCATGTGGACATGGGAAAACAAAAATAATTTAGGCTGTTCTCTTTATTTTGTTTCTTTTAAATGTGTTTTCTCTGTATATATAAGTAAAATGCCTGTAAAATTTTGAAAATTATATAATATAAAAAGCTAAAATCTCCAGTGGTGGCCTCCCCTCCTCCCCATCACTTGACATGTATTATTAACAGTTTGGTATGTATCAACCACTTAATCATTAATGGAACTTTCTATTGTTAATACTTTACTAATGCAATTTTGGCCTTTTAAAATTAATTTAAGTGGAAAATTAGCTGGATCAATCAATAAAAAAACTTCAAAGGTAGATAAAATTTAAGGGGGAAAAATAAAGCAATTTTTGTTTTGTTTTGTTATTTATGCTTCAACTTTTTTCAAGAAGCATTTGAAACAGCTTACAATACAAACTAGGGCAAAGGAGAATACAACCAAGAACCATTCATAAAGTGTGAATTAGAGAAAGAAAGGAGAAATATTCAGAGAAGAGGAGAATGTTAAGTCAAGAAGTTGGAGTGGTAGAAAGCTGTACTGTTTGATAAAAGACATTGCACAAGGTTTCAAAGTGGTCCTCCCAGTTCTTACCGGGATGCAAAAGGAAACCAGTTCCTTTGAGAAGAATTTGCATAGGAATCCATCTGTGGTCAAAACATGATCCTCACAGGGTCTATGTGATTAACAATGCTGCTTTCAGGTAGAGACAATGCCTCACAGAACTTTGTGTTTCTAGGACCTAGCACCATGCTGTCCAGTAGCAGACCCTGAACACATTTTACACAACAATAAATGAATGAAGCAGTGAATGAAGCAATGAGAGAGTGACCACAGTACTTGTTAGCAGTTTATTTATAATGCATATGTGTTCCGCCTATGATTGTTCTTTGTTATTGTCTCATCACCCATTAAATTCAAAAGCATAATGTTCAGTGCATTCTTTTTTTTTTAAACAAGTATTATTGAGTGCCTAGTGGCACAGTTTTAGGGGCTGTAAATACTGAACTGTTTAAGACAGTTTGTGCTCTCACAGAGCTTGTAATCAAGTGGGGCACATAGATAAGTAAGATAAAAAAAACCCAGCTACAATGTAGATAATCAAATAGATAAGTTCAGGATGCTGTGAGAGCCCATAAGAAGAATTGCTAATGCAGACCAAGGAAGTGGGAGAGTCAAAATCCTTTACAGGCAAAACAGTGCTGCAGGATGTGTACAGAGAGACATGGTTGAGGTATAGCTTCCTTGTGATCTGGCCTAAAATAAGTATAACACTTGGGCGCTTCAGTGGTTAACATATACCATCCTCTTGACTATCAGATGTTTCAGGCAGGATTTGACAGTAACAGAATGGTTAAAGTTCTTTTAATTCTTCAAAATTGAGATTATTAGCAAGTATCTGAGGAAGAGATATCCTTCGCTTTAGGCTGAAGGACAGAGCCACATGAAGCATTAGGTAACATGTGTTGTTGTAAACTGATGTCTCCATTAGGTCTCAGCAGGA
>NW_006792683.1:2248443-2251914 GCF_000442215.2 Lipotes vexillifer
CATAATTGAAGAGAGATTAACAGAAGAACTATTGAAAAAGTTGGGTACATTTAAGGAACCAACAGGGGAGAGTGCAGTACCAGGGCCTGGCAACAGTGGGAAACCATTACCAGCCCTGGCCATAGCTGAAGCAGGAGGAGAAGGCTGCCTTAGAGGATCTGTGGCCTTAACCAACAGAAACAATTCTAAGCCAGGTTTGGAGAGGAGAGACTGGGGAAAGAAATATTCAACCCTCTCTCCCCTCTTGCCTTTGAATTCTTGTAGGTACCTCCCTTTAGGTACCTCACCTAACTGGATGCCAGAAGGCAAAAAGGGAGTACAGTTGATGCAGTCCTTAGAAATTAGCCTCCTGGGAAAAAGGTGGAGAAGAGAGGATGTAGAGGGGCAAATGAAAACTATCTAGCATAACTGAGGATCCTGATTTCTAATTCCACAATGGAGAGCTGTCCAGTTTCAATAATGGATATAAAGTATATGTTAGGAAATATAGAAAACATTGATTTCAATCCTAGAAAAGAGTACCAGGTCATTAGAAACAACTGTCTTTGTTGTAGAAAACACTTTTTCTTTTTGATGCGTTTGAGACATTTTATTGTTGGCAATGCTACAGAAAATATTAAAGGTTGATCCATTAAGTATTAAGTTGTCTTTGGAGTAATATTTCTTTCTTCTTTCCTTTTTTTCTAAAGTAAGATGCTGCCTGACTGATTTGGACAGAGGTGAACTGGGGAGATAAGGAGACTGGTTCTCAAGAGAATTGAAGAGTAGATTTCTGAGCCTCTTTCTAGAGCTTTCTGGGGATTTTGTATCTCAGATGCTCAAAGTGGTTTTTTTTTTTTTTTTTTTTTTTTTTTTAATGTAGAAGAAAGGCAGGAGGTGATTTGGACACTACAGATGTTTTTCAAGAGTATATAAGTCTAGAGAAATGATTAAGTTCCATGGTCAACCAATGACTGATGTGCTCCCGGGAGGCCACCCTGGGTTATGCTCAAATCAGACAGGTCAGCACTTTATCTTGAACTGATGCCAGAGTGCACAGTAACAGAGCATTTAACCTGGACACTAAGAGATCCTGTTGGCTTCAGGAACAATGCCAGGAGAGAGCCTGGGTAGCAGGGGCAGGCTGTACAGAATCAACCTGGGAACCAAGCTCAAGGGTAATGCCTTGTCCTAGGACAAGTTGTCACATGTGTATATGTTTTTTATTATTATTGTTATTATTTTTGGTATTGAAAGACAATGTATCTGATGGTGACTGTGCTTTCTACACATGCATGTGTGACTGAAAGGACTACTTCATAAGCAGTGGTTCTTTTAAGCCTGCTAGACAGTCTCCTGACTTCTTATTTTAAGTGATATTTCCAGAAACTGTTCTCCTTATGACTCTTGCTCTTTGGTTTGCAGTCAACCAGAAGCCTTACCTCAAATAAAACCCTGCTTGTCCCCTACTTCTGACTGAGTGTGGGAGGCTGCTGACAGTGATGCAATTTCCCAAAATTCACTAATTTGAAGCTGCCTTTAGGACAGCCTGTGGAAATCAGAGCATGGGGCCTAGATGAAGAGTGTTCTCAGAATTTGGGATTGGTCTGAGAAAAATATGAAAATGAGAATACTATATTTCACAGATTTCAACATACATTCCCCCCTACCCTTTAACATCTCTGAAACCCGGGTGTATTTTATAATTGCATTTTCCTGCTGCCGCATAAAACAATGGTGCATTCGATGATTGATGGACTCTTAGAGTCTTTGAAAAACTGAACCTTGAAAGGATGTTTGTAAAAATAATTTGGGTATTTCTCTATCTTAAGTGACTGGAATGTATCTCTGGCACTAGAATATAACCCAAAAAGGCAGAAACCTAGTTAATTACTAGTAACCTAGTAATAATTTTGCAATGATTACCAAAAATACTGAATTAAGAAACATTCTGAAGCTGCATTCTGACTCAGAGTCTGTTCCATTTATAAGGACTTTAATGGGTAGGGGATAGAAAGATGGCTGCATGTGAGCCAGGCATTTATCTTCTTTCGTATAACATAATTGGAAAGGAATTGTCTACCTGGAGTTTATATTTAAAAGGGAATTGGAAATTGCTAACTTATAACTGTTTGTTTGGCATTGTCCAGGTCTCTGAAAAATAGTATCTGATGGACACAAGTTGTCTGTATCACTGTAATGATAGTGATATATTCTGCAGTAGGATTAATTTAGCATACTTTTACATTTTCATCAAGACCATGTAAACATCTTTGCTTTTATTCTATACTTGCCAAGAAACCTTCTGAATTAGCTTTCCAGGGGATTTATGCCCTTGAAGATCTATTGGACGTTTTATAAATGGGTAATCACTTTGGAATGTGGCTTAATATGAGCACAAATGGGCAAATATCCTAGTATCTTTCTCCTTTCTCTTTTGTATGGTCACTGTACTTTAGCTTGTCTTATAAAATTATTTGAAAATTGTGCTTTCAAGGAAACTCTTGCTGTTTCAGAGCCTTGTGTGAAGAGGCCTTGTCCTGGAAAAATTGATGTGACAGCTTGTCCAGTGAGGAAGGCAGTCCAGAATTAAGAGGAGGTGAACCTGACAAGGGCAACTTGCTTCTCACCTCTGCACCCTATCTTCACTGACAAACACCATTTCACCCAAATCCCTTCTTGATTCCAGTGTAGTGGTATGTGGTGATTCCACAAGTGTCTTAATCATTTCCAGGCATGCTTATAAATTGTTTTAGAATAAACAATCTCTCTTTGTACCTCATTATGCACTATACCAGGAACATGGTGTGCAGTTCTGGTCAGCAACCCTCAACGAAGACATGATTAAAGTGAGCGGGTCCAGAGAAAGTTAACTAACATGGGCGAAAGAGTAGGCTTCTATATTGATTAATTAGCTTAAATTGGTGAATTCATTCACTAAATATTTTTCTGCATGTAGCATAAAAGGAGGAGGGCTCTATTTACAAAGGAAGAAGGTTGAGATAGAGGGTATGATTATAATCTATAAAATTATGAAAGCTATGCTTTCTCATTTATTGAATTCTGGTATACTAGAACTCAGAGCACTCTCAGAAACTTAAAAGAGGTCTACAATGAGTAGAAACTTGTGGAAAGCATTATCCGAGGATGTGGTGCAGATTGAAAATATAAACAGATTTATTAAAAGTTTAGATAAGCTCATGAATAACAGATTGGGGAAACAATGACACTTTGGGGTATGTCCACAAGTCTTGAAGGAGATCTGACATACTCTTCTATTATATGTCCCTTGGTATGCCCATCAGAGAAGGAATATCATGCTGAATTGGCCGTGGGGAAGATGTATATTACAGTTGGATTAGGCAGGTAGGACAACTGCAAAAATGTGGGAAAAACTGGACTCATTAAATATCCAGGTTCCAAAGACATGTAAATAAAATAACTGCATGTGAATTCTAGGGCATTAGTGGTGGAAAGCCTCTGTGAAAGAGT
>NW_006792683.1:2252000-2286225 GCF_000442215.2 Lipotes vexillifer
TTAAAGAGTGTACTTTGTACACTAGGAGCATCTGATCTTTGTTATCAGAGGAGCGAACAGTAATGTGCATATGTTGGACACAGGCAGAATTAGGGATCATGTAACCTTCTGTTTCATAGACCACCGTTTTGCTTGTGTCAAGCCTCTTTCTGCAGAGAACCAAGGTTTTGTCTGCAATTAATGCATAATAAATGAGACCCAGCCATATATATAAAAAAAGAAATGAAAATTTCCTTTAAGCTATATCCTTTTAAAATGTTCCTGGAAGGGGGCCTCTATTCTTTTATTTAAAACAAAACTGGAAATGTGGTAGAAATATTTTTGTAGTAATTTTTTTGCAAATAAATTTTATTGGCCTTCTTTGTTGTCTCTCCCAGTATGAATTAGTTCCTTACATGATTTACTTCTGTTTTCAACAAAGAAGGCTGAAACAAATTTAAATTAAAACAGCCTGCACTTATATTAGGATGCATGTGGTACTGTTTCTCACCTTCTATCTTCAGTGATGATAATAATGTATTTTTTCTTTCACCAATTTGCTGGCATGTTTTAAAAGGACATCTCCACATGTGTTCATAAGCACATATTTGTACATGCATGAGGGACAAAGGTATATAAAAATTATGAGGGCATAATCTATTATTGCCACCGATACTCACAACCAAGTTATGCTGTCAGCACTTTATCTTATGAGATGATGGATAAATATAGATGCTCTTGAAAACCAAATCCTTGAGTCTCAAAAATGATCAACTAATATGATCATACAGTTAAGTATTACAAAAAGTTATAAGAGAAGTACCTTAAGTTTTTTTTTTAAAGACGTGAATTGCTTGATTTAGCTCCTAATGTTTTGGTAGTCTCAAAAATTATAGGAAAATGTAAGACTGTGTTTATAGCTCTTTTTCTGCTGTACTATTTCGTTATGGCCTTTTTATGTCTTTTACATGGGGTATACCTATTAGGTGTCAATAAGAAGTCAATGCCTATCCAATATATTTTTCAACTGAAGACCATCATTTGTAACTGAACAGGCAAATAAATTACACTGAATATTAGCATCTGGAAGCATTTTTCCAGGCAAGTGACTAATGAGTTTAAATCAATTAACACAGTTAAATCACATCTAAAATTTGATAGTACTAAATGATTTCAGTATAGCTATGTGATACAAATATATTATTTGATATATTAATATCAAAGAATGCAACCAAAACTGAAAGAGCAAAACGTATATAACTCTTTCTGACACTTTCATTTAATGAAAATCTACTGCAGGTAAAATCATCATATCTTAATTTGTTCTAGTGCTTTTACAGTTTAAGACACACTTTATTACACATTATTTGATTTGGCCCACAAATAACTCTGTGTGAATTATCACTCCCACTTTATAGACAAGGAAACTGGTCTCAGAGAAAGCACTTTAATCAACATCACAAAAAAAAATCTCTTAATGTCTGATCTCCTCTATTCCTTTTACCACGTGGCAGCTAGAGTGACCTTTCTCCTGCTTAAAATCCTTTGAAGGCTTTGCATTGTCTGTATGTTTCTGTCCACAGTGTAGCGACTTATGAGCCTGTGCCTCTCCTGTGCCTGCCCATGTTCAAGCCAAAGGTTTGGAAACTTTTTCTGTAAGGCACCAGGTAGCAAATGGGCTATACAACTATTGTTGTAGCATGAAATCAGTCATAGGTTATATGCAAACAAATGCCCTCTAAGATTACTTTCCTTGAAGTATATTCTTTTAAAATTCCTTTATCTTCAGTCTACTGGAGGAAAAAATCTCTTCATTTGTCTGAAAACATCTTTATAATAAAGATACTTTTGCTGTATATAGAATTCTAGGTTGGGGGTTTTCTCGCAGCACAATGAAGTTGTAATTCCACTGTCTTTTGGATTTCAGTTTTGTTTTTGTGAAATCAGCTGTCAAATTGCTGCTCTTTTGGAAGTAATCTGTTCTTTTTTCCTCTGTCTACTTTCACTTTTTTGGTGTAATGCAGTTTTACTATGATGTTCCTTTAGGTGTATTTTATTTTATTTTATTGTATTCATTGTGATTCATGAATTTGGATTGGTGACTTTTATCACTTCTAAAAAAATGTTAGTCATTACTTCTTCAATTTTGTCCCTGTTCCTGCCTCATTATTTTTCTCCTCCCTTTCTGGAACTCCAGTTAAACATATGTTTGCCCTTATTCCTTAGCCCATGTATCCTAACCTCTCTTATAGTTCCATTTTTTTCCACTATGATGCATTCTGAAAAATTTCCTTTTCCCTACTTTCTAGTGTACTAATTTTCCCCTTATCTATGTCTAGATTGCAGTTGTATCCATTCACTGAGATTCGTTTTTAACCTTTTTATTTAGAAATAACCTTCAAACATTTAAACATATGGATAAGTTGAAAGAATAAAAACAGTGCAAAGAACATCCGTAAACTCTTCGCCCAGATAGGCTTATTATCAAGATTTTACTCCATTTGTTTCATCATTTGTGCTCTGTTTATGTATAATTTTATATATTATACAAATTATAGGTAATAATTTTTATAGTTATACATATATACATATATATGTGTGTATATATTTAAATAATTTTTTTCTGAAGCATTTGTAGGTAAGTTACATTCGTCATGGGCCTTTACCCCAATTACTTCACTGTTTATTTATGAAGAATAAGGGTATTTTCATGTAACTATAGTAAAGTTATCAATTTCAATAAATTTTTACATGGTAAATTTAAATTCAACAATTAGAAACTATTGGTACAGGGCTTTTGTCTAATCTCCTGCTGTATTCCATTTTTCAGTTGACTCTAGAGTGTTTTTTATAGCATCTTTTTCCCCTCCACTTTAGTGTTCAGTCTAGAGTCAGGTATTATATTCACTTGTCATGTCTGTTAAGCCTCCTTTAACCTGGAACATTTCCTTAGCCTTTCTTTGTCTTTTATGATATTTATATTTTGGAAGACTATAGCCCCATGCCCACCTTTTATAAATAGAGTATTCCTAACTTGGGGTTTGTCTGATGTTCCTTCATGATTAGAGTCAGGTTATGCATTCTTGGCAAGAATACTACATCTTTGATGCTGTGTCTTTCTCAGGGTATCATATCTGTAGGTGGAGATAGTAATTTTGATCAATCAGTTAATTTATCTCATTTCTCCACTGTATAATTACTTTTTCCCCTCTCTTGCAACTAATAAGTAGTTTGTGGGGTAACACTTTAAGATCATACAAATATCCTCCCTCTGGGAGGGGGAAATGGGGAGTTGCTGTTCAGTGGGTATAAGATTTAAGTTATTCAGGATTAATAAGTTCTAGAGATCTGCTGTACAACATTGTGCCTACAGCTAATTATGTCATATTATAGACTTAAAAATTAAGAGGGTAAATCTCATGTTAAGTGTTCTAACATCAATTAAAAAATAAACCCTATGTCTGGAGAAGATAATAAAATCAAGTAAATAAGTTAGCTGTGCATGCAAAAACAAACAGACAAAAACAACAAACCCAAATAGATTGCTTTTTATCAAAATCTCCCCCTAGATTTAGCAATCACTAATGATTCTTGCCTGATCTAATCTTTACTGCAATTGTTGCAAAAACATTTTAAATTAATTTTATTTTTCAATTGTAAAAGATCTATTCTTTTCAAATTTTCTAATGGTACATTTTGATATTTTCCTTTCCCTTTTAAACTTTATTCTACATTTTCCGTATTTCTTTCAATATACTAGTAGGAATAACTGTTTTATAATATATGTCCAATGATTTGCTGTCTAAAGTCTTTGAAAATCTATTTCTGCACTTTACTGTTTCTGCTGGTTCTTGCTCATGGTACCTTTCTTTAAGTGATGTGAATTTGGTCTTCACATTTACTCAAGGGTCATCTTATGGTTGCAACTTCTCAGGGACTTTTCCCCCAGTCTGCTCAGCAAAGACATGTTTCTTCATAGTTCTCTGGGGTTGGGGATGGGATAGGGTACATTTACTTCTAGTTCACCCTTTCCTTTGAGGATATAGCCATTTGGGGAAACAGCAGAATGTAGGCATTTCTTTGATTTGTCTCCCCACCTTAAAGGACCTGAGCTTTGATTTCATTTCTCCTCACCCCAAGAGGTCTACAAATAAAAACTCAGAGTTACCTAATTGACAAATGTCCTGGAGAAAAAGCAACTCCAGAGCTCTGCTCACCTCTCTGAGTTCCTGCTTCACTTAGATTTTAGCCTGGTTATTGTATACTCGTCAGCTTTTTAATGGGTTTAAGATGTTTTTCTGCATTATCTAATATTGTTTTCAGTGGGAAGACTGGTTTGAATAACCTAAGCTGCAATATTCCCCCATGCTATAATCTCTACATTGAGTGTTTTTTTTTCATCAGTTCAAGTGTCACCTCCTTCATAAAGACTTCCCTGAACAAATCCCTCTCCCAAGGTACAATAGATTATTCTCTTACTCCAGTTTGCCTTCCTGTCTGTCTTTCCCAAAGAGACTATGAGTTCTTTGGGAGCAGGTACCATATCTTGTTCATTTTTGTATCCCCAGGACCTAGTATTGTGACTGGCAGATAATAGGCCCATAATAGATGTTTGTCAAATGAGTGAATGAAAGCAGATCCAACTTTCCTCTGGACCATACTCTTTGAGAACTGGTGTGTCTTATTTGTCTTTGTGTTCCCAGTGCTTAGTATAGTGTCTGTCACATAGTAGGTGTCTAATAACTATTTGTTGACAGAACTTTTTAGTCACCCTGGAATTGAGATAGGCTATGGGACAGAATGACCAGTTCAGTATACTAGTATACTAGGCCAGGGGACCCAAGCAGGTTAATTCATAGAATGGGGTGTTGGTGATGGTGGTAGCAATGGTGGTAGAAATACTGTGAGTCCTGAAAGGATACAATCTGGTTTATCTAGCCAAACAGAAGCAAATTTGGAATGTTTGGGGATTTATAATTCACAGTTGTTCAGAGATACAGGCTAGGGAAGAAGATCCAGATAGAAGTCAAAGTTCAAACAACTCCAGTACTAGAAAGTTAGGTGGTGACTCTTAATGGCACAAGTGGAGGTGGTTTCAGGAAAGGTTTTCTTTGGCTTGCATTCTGGTCTTGAGACTTGATTGTTGTATGCGACTGTTGTGTGTATTGAGCAACACATGGGCTGCTCTTTAAGGTAAGGCAAACTACTTTTGGGTTAGCTATTGCATCGAGGACTAAATTCTCTGGAGAAAGATTTTACTTTCACCAGGCCTGCTTTTAAGACTTCAAAATTTGGCTCCTTCTTGCCTGATTCATCTGGCACCTTTCCAATAAGTGCCAGTAGAGCCGAAGTGTCCCAAAATCCTAGGAGTAATTGCTGCTGCTAGCCCTCCCTCCATAACAAATTCCCCAATTTGTGCCTTTGCACAAATATTTTCCCATTCTAGTATGCCTTTCTTTGTATCTACTCAGGGTTCAAGGCCCAACTAAAATTCCACCTCTGGTTAGATACCCTCTGTATTATCCAGCCCATTGACCAGACTCCTTTAAACTTATCTGAACCCTCAACATTCTGCATTTAATTATATTCAGTTTTGTCATGCTTCTTAATTATTTCACAAGGGTTACTCCTCTTTCCCATTCTTGATTGTTGACTCCTTAAAGACTATTGTATTCATCCTGGTGGGCCATTCATTGCTCAAGAAATACTTTTTGACCTGTTGAGTATAGACAGGGAGCATCCCCATACCTCTCAAATCCACTGTCCTGTATGTGATAACATCCCAGAAAATTCTAGGAGTTGGATTGAATAGAGGGTCCTTTTTGTTTTGTTTTATAATCTTTGTTTTACAAATATATGAGAGTAGATTATGTGGTTTGCTCAGCTTCAGGCGTTTAGAGATTTAAGTATGGGAGTGGCACAGCTGGAATTATAGTCTAAGCATGATGACTGCCGTTTAGGACCTATTCTCCTGACTTTTCTGTGAGAACACAGGCATAGCATCATTTACCCTATAATAGGTAGTGTACCATGGGGATGTGGTATTGTTTTCCTTTCCTGACTTTCAGTGTCTATAGAATTTGGTTTAAATCAACACATTGGTGAAAGTTATACCAATTGGATTTGTTTAATCCATATGTAGTTAAAATTAAAGAATCACCAAAACAAAGTATTTCATTACTTCTGTTCTGTTTACAGGTTCTTTTTAGTGTTTTATTTAGACTGTCACAGCTACTCTGTACATGGCAAGAGCTATCAGTGGATTATTGTACATGGGGTTTCTACAGGGGGGCCATGGTGTTCGGACCATTTTCCCATGGAAGGCTCTGCCAGCCCTTACTGTGCCCTGGTGCTTTAAGTCTTCTTGTGGAGGTGGCCTCCCCTTAGGCGGTCATTCTGAAGAGCCTTTCAAGAACCTGAAATGTTGCCATTGGAGCGTTTCCCAGAAGGAAATTGAACCACAAGTTTTTTGAAGTTCAGGGAACTCTCTACCAGGAGTATGTCATGTGTCTAGACATATTCTGATGTGTTTTTCATTACAATAATGCAATAACATGGGCTGCACCAAATGATAGGGTAAATTCATTAAGACTGTTTTCTTGTCCATTTATTTCAAAACACTCAGCAAAAAGGACACTATGAACTATGAACTACCTATATGTAGCATCTCCCTTCTTTGTTTCTTTTCCCTTCTAATCTCTTTGTACTTAATTTTTTCTCTCCCTTTTCTTTTTTTTTTTGCTTCTCACTTTTCTCTGAATAGAAAAGTAAGAGTTTATCACTTCTACTATATTTCTCAGATGATTAGAGATTTAAAAAATCATCCTGAACTAATAGAGAGCCAGGGAATTACAAATAAGTCAGCAGTTGCATAAGGGAGGGAATGAAATTTAACTAAGGAAATTGGGATCTCTGCTGCCATGAAGAAAATAAATGAGACAATGTAGAATCATTATAAGAAGACTGGGTGGTCTACAAGAAAGAGGGCAGATTGTGCAAACTGACATTTGAGGAATCGGCCTGAATGTTGTTGCTTGGGACCAGCGCTGTTCATTGGTGTCATAGAGAAATGTGCTTTATTTGTCGAACACTCGAGGAGCCCTGGCAGACAAGGGAGGCTCTGAAATACAGGAGGGCTTAACCTTCTTGTCTCTGAGGTGTGCTTCCTATTTAGAATGGAAAGTTCAGGGACCCTTACCCGAAGAATCTCCCTGGAATCCCAACCGGACTGTCCCTGTTCCAGAAGCATCAGAGCACACCTGCAGGGAGAGGGCTTCTCTTCCAGCCACTTGCATTCACTTCCTTGTGCGAACTGTGGTTCCAGAGATGGTTACCACCCTCTCCCAGCTTCAGCTCACAGCAAGAAGTAGGGGCTATAGTGGGCAAAACATCCCCTGGCTCAGGTTGCTCTTTGTGGTTTGGATTTCTGGTACCATTGTCTTAACCCACTGAACTTCCTAGCTTCTGGGCTCTCTCCCTCTTTCATGTCCAGGATTCCTTTGCTTCTCCTCACCTTGTCTAACTTGCTGAATTCTATTCTCTGTTTTTATTTCTGACCGCAAGTAACCATATTTGCCCATGTAGTTATTTCCTGTTTTCTAAATGTTGGAGAACTCAGAGCCTCTATTCCAAGGTTGCAAACTGGTGGGCCATGGGCCAAGTCTGACCTGCATTTATGTTTTGTTTGCCACATCTAGAGTTTATTGGCATCGTGTGTGTGTTTTATTTGAATCAGTTGCTAATATTTTCAAAATTGAAAGCTTTCATGTTAAAATTTGGATGTCTGATATCCCATGAAAAATTGAAAGATTTGGCAACTAATGCCTGGAACGGTATATGTTTCTCCCATTAGTTCCCCATAGTTCCCACCGTTTCCTCTTTTTCTCATGGTTATTATTATTATTTTTTTAATGTAGTGGAGTTAAGAGAGAAATGAAATATTTTATTTTATCCCAGTGTTTGTAAATGTTTTCCCAACAAGATATCCTTCAATCTTGTTAGCTTCCCGATCCCCTTGAAAGTATTGACTTTGTGACCACTCCTTAGGCCCTGCTGGAGTGGAGCTTCCTAGGTGTTGGCCCCAAGTTTGGATCCAGAACTGTTGCTTGGTGCTCCTCTAGTTTTGACTGGGACTCTGCCAGTGCCCTTACCTGGACATCCCAGACTAGTTAATGGCTATACCTTGGGGTGGCAATATTGGAAGATGTCAGGTTCCATCCACACAGGACCTTGTTTATGTTTGTCAACTCTGTGAAGACTTCCATTATAGAAGATGATGCTTGCAGGTTCTGCCTTTGTGGTCATTTTCTCCCAGTGGCAAGCACCAAAAAATCTATTCCTCGTGCTTTGTCTTTTTGCTTTTTTGCTGTTTTGTTTGTTTCAGTTAACCTATCCCAAATGGAGTTGTAGCTATTTTTAAGAATACAGTTCTGGGAGTTCCCTGGTGGTCCAGGGGTTAGGACTTTCTGCTTTCACTGCCTAGGGGCCTAGGGCCCGGGTTCAATCCCTGGTCAGGGAACTAAGATCCTACAAGCTGTGCAGTGCAGCCGAAAAAAAAATATGTGATTCTACTTCATATAATTCTATATGTAACTTCCGTATGTCATCTGGAGGCCCAGCCTAGAAACAATAAGCTTTGTCTTAGAAGGAGGGGGAGAATAATTTGAGTGATAATATATATCACAGTAACATACTGAAAGATACTATCATGTAATAATTAACCACTACATAATAGTTAATAGCACAGACTTTGGAGCCAGACCCTTTGGATTCATATTCATATCTGTCACTGTCTAGCTGTGTGTAGCTGTGGACAAGTTACTTAACCTTTTGACTCAGTTTCTTCATCTGTAATGTAGTGATGATAGTAACAGTATATACTTCATAGGGTTGCTGTCCTAGGTTAAAAGCTGTTATTTATAAAATGTCTGCCACTTAATAAATACTCTATAAATGTTGGCTGTTACTGTTATTTGAACATCTCCTGTGTGATAGGCTCTTGTGTCAGATACAAAGATAAATAAGACATGATCCTTACCCTGAAGAAGCTGATGGTTTAATATATGAGAAGATAATAAATAATGGTAATACAGTATGAGCGTAACCACAGGTACATTGAAGTTAGAATAGTGATCAGGGGGCTTCCCTGGTGGCGCAGTGGTTGAGAGTCTGCCTGCCGATGCAGGGGACATGGGTTCATGCCCCGGTCCGGGAAGATCCCACATACTGTGGAGCAGCTGGGCCCGTGAGCCATGGCCGCTGAGCCTGCGCGTCCGGAGCCTGTGCTCCACAACGGGAGAGGCCACAACAGTGAGGGGCCCGTGTACTGGAAAAAAAAAAAAAAAAGAATAGTGATCAGGGAGGGAGGGACCCCTATCTGAAGAGGTCACGGAAGGCTTCATGGAGATATTTAACCTTTCTTGAGGGAAGAATTTTAGGGACAGGGAAGGAGCTGCCACCAGTTCAGATACCATTTACATTCATCTGATCCAAGAGTGCAAGGCCAAACAAGGCTCTCAGGAGCAGACTGACAACTGGTGCCAGTCTGTACATTCCTCTGAGTGGAAAAGGATCAGTATCCCAGATCAACTATCAGCTTTAGCAAAACTTGACCACAAATATGACAGGCCCTCAAAAGATCTTGCTATGGCCTTTAAACTCTAATGTCCCCCAAATCCAATCAGTATTTCAGATATTGTTACAATGCACAGAGCATCTGTCTAGTCCAGGTAACGCTCCTTCTTAGCAGACAAACAGAATCCAAGTACCCTAAAACTGGAAGTGGTCTTAGACGTCATCTGGTCCAATCCCTTCATCTTACAGCTGAGAATATTAAAACCCATGAAGGAAAAGTAACTTTTATAAAATGATTGATTACCATATCTGACATGCCTGGACCCAAAGTAAATATTGAGATGCCTTTATTATTTCATATTATTTCACAGAAGTGATATAAAACAAAGATTGCCACTGAAGGTCTGCTTTAACAGTTGCATACACAAGTTGGTCAAATGAGTTATATCTTTACCAATTTAAAGTCTACTGAAAGAGTGGGGGTCACCCTAATGGTAGTAAAGATATAAGGGCTTCGTTAGGTACTAAGGATTGTGTTTTTCATCATTAAATTTCTGGCATTTAATACTTACTTGCTGAATTGATTTCAACAGATTTAATTGAACAGTAAGTATGGAGAATAATTTGCCATTTATATGCTTTAATCATTTTTCAAATTATTTAATAACATTTTGAAAGTTTTATATGAATAGACTATAGTTCTATTGTGCTTTGAATATGGGAAAGTTCTGGCTATAGGATCTCATGAACACATTCCAAATTCAAAATTGCATGGATATGATCATTGCTGTGTGGGTAGAAAGCTGTTCATATGCCAAACATAAAAATGAAACCATTCCAGGCACTATGAGGGTTAGGCTGAAGGTTCATCTGTGCAATCTGTGTGGGTATCTGGGTCCTCAATGTTAATTTGTTAAGATATCAATGTTCTAGATCTTAATATGCATATGTTGTTAAAATGGAAAATGCACTCAAAATACTGAAGGAAGCATCCATCAACAAGATAGAACTAAATAAATATTTTAGGAATAAAATATTTTACTAAAGGAAAGCTTTTACTTGTATGAAAACTCAAGTTTACATAAAAAGTGACGACAATGTAATCATCATTAGAAAGAAAAAAGGAGAGTAAGATTGGGTTTACTTCCAGTTGTCCGTAAGTATTCACTAGAATCAGTCAATGCTGTAAGCCTTTTATTTTTAAAGGATTATTATATTTTATCTTATTGTTGATTTAACTGGGAGAATTTAACAAGATTTTCAGATCCAGTAACTTTTTGGCTGAGGATATGAAAAGGGAGCTAGAAAAATCAAAGGAAACTGCACAGTTTGTATGAATATCCTCCATTTATAACAATTTGTCCTTTTTCTAGCTGAACTTGCTGAAACTTTCCTAACTTAAATTTATCATAAAATTGACTGGCCAGAAGAAAAAAATACTTTATAAAGGGCAACTAACTCAGGACACACCTGGAATACTGCTTTAGGTTCCAACTGTCATTGTATCACAGATGAAAGTGAAACAAAATTGTTTTTTAAAAAATGAGCTGGGCTGAAGAATGTCAAGACTGAAAAAACTAAAAATAGTTAGGGAGCCCATGACTAAAGAGAGGTTATTGTAGCCACGTATACATATTTGAAAGTTCTAAATCCAAAGGGAAGAAAATGGTATTGCATTACTTTAGATATAATGGTAACAATTTAGAGGAGTATTTACATTAAATTTCAATTAAAAGAATAATGAATTTGTGAAATCTGTCTTTTTTAAATGGTCTTTTACTTTCTCTTGAGATATGGTTAAAAAATCCAACTCTTAGTGTGTGGAAATTTATTTAAATGCTTCCACGGAGGGGAATAAGATTTGGAAGTGTTTCTAGTCTTTATGGATTGAGGTTAAAATCAATACCATGTCTAGGTAAAGATTTTTGGAAGTTCATATGTGAGAAAGAAAAGCCTGATGGTTTGCAAAGGTGTGATGGATGTGGATGAATGCTTGCCCCTTGTATGTAAAAATAAATTACCTTTCAGTGTTGACTTGGCTATAGACTCCAAGTCTGTAGTTGGAGGTCAGTGCACAGCAGGGTGGCCAGAATGTTAGGAAGAAAACTGTGGCAGGTCCATTGTGTGTGGACTTGGTGGAAAAGGGTGAGAGTCATTCATAGACTTGGAGAATGTGTAGATTACGGAGATGTGTGTTTGTCACTTTATGGATGTACCGATTGGGTATTCTACTTTATAGAATTTATAGTACTTGTGAAGTTTCATAGTGTCTTCACTTAGCCTGTTACCTACTCTTTTAAAGAACAGAGTGAGATAGGAATCTTTGTCTCCAGTCAACAGCTCTGGACAGTCATTCCTGTGTCTGATGCATTGATGGGGATGGTTGCAAGACTAGGCTCAGCTAGGACTGTCATCTGGAGAGCCTACCTTTTGCCTCTCTAGCAGAAAGATCTCAGAGTAGTTGGATTTCCATGTATGACAGGACAGGTCTACCAGCAAAACATTTCAAAAGGGCCAGGTGGAAGCCTTAAGGCTTCTAAGTCATAAGAAATCCTAAGAAGTCACTTTTACTGCATTCTTTGACCAAGCAAGCTACTAAAGCGAGCCCAGATTCACGAGGAAGGATGTGAGATGCAACCTTTCAGTGCTAGAGGCAGTGAAGGGTTTGTGGCTACACATAATTTACTTCAGGCTACATTTCTACTAGCTGCAAAAGAGAGTTATCTTCTTCCCAATTCCTCCAAACTCTCACCTCATTGTGGCCTCTTCTTTGAATCCTAAAACTCATTGTCTGTTATGGACTGAATGTTTGTGTTCCTTCTGAAATTCTTATGTTGAAATCCTATCCCCCAATGTGATGGTATTAGGTTGTGGGCCTTTGGGGGGTAATTAGGTCATGAGGGTGGAGCCCTCATGAATGGGATTCATGCCCTTATAAGAAGAGGCACTAGAGAGCTTGCTTTTTCTCTGCTCTCTGCCATGTTATGAAACAGCTAGAAGACAGCCATCTACAAACCAGAGAGTGGGTTCTTATGAGAACCAAATCTGCCAGCATCTTGATCTTAGACTTCGTAGCCTCCAGAACTGTATGAAATAAATGTTTGTTGTTTAAGCCACCCAGTCTATGGTAATTTGCTATAACAGCCTGAACTAAGACATTATCTAAATCAGATCCAGATGCTAATGAAGTTACTTGCATGTGATTTCTCAGGTGTAGCATAGTTCCTTTCGATCTGAAGTTCTGTGAATTAGAGACAAGTTTATCTAAACTTCCCCCACCCTTAACCCCTTCCCATATACCTAACATATGATGGTGGCAAAGGTATAAGATACCTACAATATACATTTCCATTCACAAAGGGGTAAAACAGGAAGTGCATAGCCAAGAAGGTCTATGGCAATTCTGAATTCCAGCTGGGCAGATGTCACCAGTTCAGCGATCAGGGCCCAATCCTTTTCCCTAGAAATGATTCTCTGTAGTTCTTGGCATGGACCTCTGGGCTTTTGTTTTCACACTGAGTCATTCTTTCTTTTCCTTTTTATTTGCAAAGTAACAACCTTCCCAGTCTGATTCCTGCTAGTAGAAGTTTGGGAATCAAATTCCTCTTTTTCTTTT
Source organism: Lipotes vexillifer (assembly GCF_000442215.2). Taxonomy (NCBI): domain Eukaryota; kingdom Metazoa; phylum Chordata; class Mammalia; order Artiodactyla; family Lipotidae; genus Lipotes; species Lipotes vexillifer. The sequence goes on from NW_006792683.1 coordinate 2,265,169, forward strand.
GGATTGTCTTTGTGCCTTTTATTTGAAGCTGATACACTTTCTTAAAGCGATTTGTGGGCTTCCTGTGTATCAAATTACAATCCACTTAATTAGACAAAAGAAATGTCCCCATTTTATTCCCAAAATTTGCCCTTCTCAATGTTGAGCTGAATGTCTGGGTGCTGTGGGACAGTGACTTTAAAATAGAAGCCTCTTATTTAGCTGAAAAGTGCTATAAGGCACACCCTTAAGATTCCTGGAGGCCAGATTGTCTAGCAGAGAGGGTCTAAGAGGCATACCTGTATGATTCCTAGGGACTCTACTAAGCATACCCTTAAATGTTTTGGAGGTCTCACCAAGGAATTTTGGAGCCACAATTGACATCTTTATTCTGAGGCCATGCTTTACTTATAGGGCTCCAGATCTGATTTTTGCCCTGAAGCCATTTCTAACTTGAGAATATTTTGCTGGGAGAGATTAGAGATGAGAAACAGTTTTATTTAAACATAGAAAGTCCTAGATCTTTTTTCCCCCTCTAAATTCTTCTTAAAAACCAAACAATTCTTCTTTTAGTTCCTTTTTCTTCTATATTCCAAATTCCTGAAGGCTGTAATATTGTCAAACTTTCTTCCATCATATAAGGGTCCCCCCTTTTCCAAACTCCATTAGCGTTTTTCTCACTCTCCTTTAAGTCCTCAGCAACAGTCTCCCCAGACCCTTTAGCTGTCACTGCTAGTCTCCTTGAAGCTCTTCCATCTTCTTCCCACCACCTAATCCCAAAACCAATGTTTTTACATATTTTAGGTTTTTGTTACTGCAGAACTCTACTTTCCAGGTGTAAAAATATGTTCCAGTTATGCATAACAAGCTATTTTATTATATCACATGATTTTGTAGGTCAGGAATTTGAGCATGTTTCAGCTGTGTGATTCTTTTGCTCCATGTGGCATCAACTAAGGTCACTTGGTGGTATTCAGCTGTAGATGAGCTGGTTTGAGAGATTCAAGGTGCTGTGTATGTGAGTACATGTCTGATGATAGTCAGCATGGCTGGGAGGCTAGGCTCAGCAAGGACTGTCAACTAGAACTGTCTTATTAGTGACAACTCAGGGCTCCCAGAGAATGTCCTAAGAGGACAAGATGAAAGCTGCAAATCTTATTTTGACCTAGGCTTTGAAGTCCCAGAATGTAATTTCCACTGCATTCTATCTCACAGGCAAGTTGCTAAAGCCAGCCCGTACCAAGGGAAGAGAATTAGATTTCACTTCTAACTGGGAAGAATAACAAAGAATTTGTGGTCATCATAATCTACCACACTTATTATTCTAAGATTAACTTCTTAAAAAATGGATCATTCACTCTGTATGACAGACTCTAGGTCCATCCACCTCACTACAAATAACTCAATTTCATTTCTTTTTATGGCTGAGTAATATTCCATTGTATATATGTGCCATATCTTCTTTATCCATTCATCTGTCGATAGACACTTAGGTTGCTTCCTTGTCCCGGCTGTTGTAAATAGTGCTGCAATGAACATTGTGGTACATGACTCTTTTTGAATTATGGTTTTCTCAGGGTATATGCCCAGCAGTGGGATTGCTGTGTCATATGGTAGTTCTATTTTTAGTTTTTTAAGGACCCTCCATACTGTTCTCCATAGTGGCTATAGTGACCATCTAGAGGGGTGGGATAAGGAGGGTGGGAGGGAGACACAAGTAGGAGGAGATATGGGGATATAATTATGCGTATAGCTGATTCACTTTGTTATACAACAGAAACTAGCAGGCTTTACATTTCTTCCCTAAACCTAGAGTCAGCCATTTATCTAAGAAGTCCTGGTATCTTGTAGTGGGAAATATCAATAGTATTTTAAGACCACAAATTGGATGGTCCCACCAAAAGGATTATGAAAACAGTTAAGAAAATTATTTTTCTGCATGCTTTCCCCCATTTCCTTCATTTGTAAAAATAGTTGTACTGTATTTACATTGCTAGAGTATGTAGCCATTGCATACTTAAAAAAAAAATAAAGTTATTTATTTATTTATTTTTGGCTTCATTGGGTCTCTGTCGCTGCACATGAGCTTTCTCTAGTTGCGGCGAGCTGGGGCTACTCTTCATTCCGGTGCATGGGCTTCTCATTGCAGTGGCTTCTCTTGTTGTGGAGCACGGGCTCTAGGGCGTGAGCTCAGTCGTTGCAGCTCGTGGGCTCTAGAGCACAGGCTCAGTAGTTGTGGCACACAGGCTTAGTTGCTCCGTGGCATGTGGAATCTTCCCAGACCAGGGATCGAACCCTGACCCCAGCACTGAAAGCCCAGAATCCTAACCGCTAGATAACCAGGGAACTCCCTCTTCAGGTGATTCTGATGCATTGTCATGTTTGGAACCATTGGCCTAAAGTTCACAGTATCATTCTTCAATGTTCTATAGCCCTGTCTCTGTATCAAGTTATATGATCAGAAATACATCTCTTTAGGAGAACACCGGAATCACAACTAACTGCTGAACAATCATCGAAAGGAAGTCACTGGAATTCACCAAAAAGATACCCCACATCCAAAGACAAAGGAAGAACTGCAATGAGATGGTAGCAGGGGCGCAATCACAATAAAATCAAATCCCATAACTGCTTGGTGAGTGACTCACAAACTGGAGAGCACTTATACCACAGAAGTCCACCCACTGGAGTGAAGGTTCTGAGCCCCATGTCAGGCTTCCCAACCTGGGGTTCCGACAATGGGAGGAGGAATTCGTAGAGAATCAGACTTTGAAGGCTAGTGGGATTTGATTGCAGGACTTTGACAGGACTGGGGGAAACAGAGACTCCACTCTTGGAGGGCACATACAAAGTAGTGTGCGCATTGAGACCCAGGGGAAGTAGCAGTGACCCCATAGGAGACTGAACCAGACCTACCTGCTAGTGTTGGAGGGTCTCTTGCAGAGGTGGGGGCTGGCTCTGTCCCACGGTGAGGACAAGGATGCTGGCAGCAGAAGTTCTGGGAAGTACTCCTTGGCGTGAGCCCTCCCAGCATCCACCATTAGCCCCACCAAAGAGCCTGGGTAGGCTCCAGTGTTGGGTCGCCTCATGCCAAACAACCAACAGGGAGGGAACCCAGTCCCACCCATCAGCAGTCAAATGGATTAAAGTTTTACTGAGCTCTGCCCACCAGAGAAACAGCCAGCTCTACCCTCACCAGTCCCCCCTATCAGGAAACTTGTACAAGCCTCTTAGATAGACTCATCCACCAGAGGGCAGACAGCAGAAACAAGAAGAACTACAATCCTGCAGCCTATGGAACAAAAAACACTTTCACAGAAAGATAGACAAGATGAAAAGGCAGAGAGCTATGTACCAGATGAAGGAACAAGATAAAACCCCAGAAAAACAACTAAATGAAGTGGAGATAGGCAACCTTCCAGAAAAAGAACTAAGAATAATGAAAGTGAAGACGATCCAGGACCTCGGAAAAAGAATGGAGGCAAAGATCGAGAAAATGCAGGAAATGTTTAACAAAGATAGAGAAGAAATAAAGAACAAACAAACAGAGATGAAGAATACATTAACTGAAATAAAAACTACACTACAAGGAATCAATAGCAGAATAACTGAGGCAGAAGAACGGATAAGTGACCTGGAAGACAGAATGGTGGAATTCACTGCTGCAGAACAGAATAAAGAAAAAAGAATGAAAAGAAATGAAGACAGCCTATGAGACCTCTGTGCCAACATTAAATGCAACAACATTAGCATTATAGGGGTCCCAGAGGGAGAAGAGAGAGAGAAAGGACCGGAGAAAATATTTGAAGAGATTATAGTCGAAAACTTCCCTAACATGGGAAAGGAAATAGCCACCAAAGGCCAGGAAGCGCAGAGTCCCATACAGGGTAAACCCAAGGAGAAACACGCCGAGACACATAGCAATCAAATTGGCAAAAATTAAAGACAATGAAAAATTATTGAGAGCAGCAAGGGAAAAACAACAAAAAACATACACGGGAACTCCCATAAGGTTAACAGCTGATTTCTCAGCAGAAACTCTACAAACCAGAAGGTAGTGGCATGATATACTTAAAGTGATGAAAGGGAAGAACCTACAAGCAAGATTACTCTACCCAGAAAGATCTCATTCAGATTCGATGGAGAAATCAAAAGCTTTACAGACAAGCAAAAGCTAAGAGAATTCAGCACCACCAAACTAGCTCTACAACAAATGCTAAAGGAACTTCTCTAAGTGGGGAACACAAGAGAAGAAAAGGACCTACAAAAACAAACCCAGAACAACTAAGAAAATGGTCATAGGAACATACATATCAATAATTACCTTAAATGTAAATGGATTAAATGTTCCAACCAAAAGACACAGGCTTGCTGAATGGATACAAAAACAGGACCCATATATATGCTGTCTACAAGAGACCCACTTCAGACCTAGGGACACATACAGACTGAAAGTGAGGGGATGGAAAAAGATATTCTAAGCAAATGGAAATCAAAAGAAAGCTGGAGTAGCAATTCTCATATCAGACAAAATAGACTTTAAAATAAAGAATGTTATAAGAGACAAGGAAGGACACTACATAATGATCAAGGGATCAATCTAAGAAGAAGATATAACGATATATATGCACCCAACATAGGAGCACCTCAATACATAAGGCAACTGGTAACAGCTATAAAAGAGGAAATCGACAGTAACACAATAATAGTGGGGGACTTTAACACCTCACTTACACCAATGGACAGATCATCCAAAATGAAAATAAATAAGGAAACAGAAGCGTTAAATGACACAATAGACCAGATAGATTTAATTGATATTTATAGAACATTGCATCCAAAAACAGCAGATTACACTTTCTTCTCAAGTGCGCATGGAACATTTTCCAGGATAGATCACATCTTGGGTCACAAATCAAGCCTCAGTAAATTTAAGAAAATTTAAATCATATCAAGCATCTTTTCTGACCACAACGCTATGAGAATAGAAATGAATTACAGGGGAAAAAACGTAAAAGACACAAACACATGGAGGCTAAACAATACGTTACTAAATAACCAAGAGATCACTGAAGAAATCAAAGAGAAATCAAAAAATACTTAGAGACAAATGACAATGAAAACACGATGATCCAAAACCTATGGGATGCAGCAAAAGCAGTTCTAAGACAGAAGTTGATAGCTATACAAGCCTACCTCAAGAAACAAGAAAAATCTCAAATAAACAATCTAACCTTACACCTGAAGGAACTAGAGAAAGAACAAACAAAACCCAAAGATAACAGAAGGCAAGAAATCATAAAGATCAGATCAGAAATAAATGAAATAGAAACAGAGAAAATAATAGCAAAGATCAATAAAACTAAAAGCTGGATCTTTGAGGAGATAAGCAAAATTGATAAAAATTTAGCCAAATTTATCAAGAAAAAGAGGGAAGGACTCAAATCAATAAAATTAGAAATGAAAAAGGAGAAGTTACAACAGACACTGCAGAGGTACAAAGCATCCTAAGAGACTACTACAAGCAACTCTATGCCAATAAAATGGACAACCTGGAAGAAATGGACAAATTTTTAGAAAGGTATAACCTTCCCAGACTGAACCAGGAAGAAATATGAACAGACCAATCACAAGTAATGAAAGTGAAACTGTGATTAAAAATCTTCCAGCGAACAAAAGTCCAGGGCCAGATGGCTTCAAAGGTGGATTCTCTCAAACATTTAGAGGAGAGTTAACACCCATCCTTCTCAAACTCTTCCAAAAAATTGCAGAGGAGGGACCACTCCCAAACTCATTCTGTGAGGCCACCATTACCCTGATACCAAAACCAGACAAAGATACTATGAAAAAAGAAAATTACAGACCAATATCACTGATGAATATAGATGCAAAATTCCTCAACAAAATACTAGCAAACAGAATCCAACAACACATTAAAAGGATCATACACCATGATCAAGTGTGATTTATCCCAGGGATGCAAGGATTCTTCAATATATGCAAATCAATCAATGTGATACACCATATTAACAAATCGAAGAAGAAAAACCATATGATCATCTCAATAGATGCAGAAAAAGCTTTTGACAAAATTCAACACCCATTTATGATAAAAACTCTCCAGAAAGTGGGCATAGATGGAACCTACCTCAACATAATAGATGCCATTTACGACAAACCACCCAGCGAACATCATTCCCAACGGTGAAAAGCTGAAAGCATTTCTTCTAAGATGAGGAACAAGACAAGGATGTCCACTGTCGCCACCATTATTCAACATAGTTTTGGAAGTCCTAGCCATGGCAATCAGAGAAGAAAAAGAAATAAAAGGAATATAAATTGGAAAAGAAGAAGTAAAAGTGTCACTCTTTGCAGATGACGTGATACTATACATAGAGAATCCTAAAGATGTCACTAGATAACTACTAGAGCTAATCAATGAATTTGGTAAAGTTACAGGATACAAAATTAATGCACAGAAATCTCTTGCATTCCTATACACTAATGATGGAAAATCTGAAAGGGAAATTAAGGAAACACTCCCATTTACGATTGCAACAAAAAGAATAAAATACCCAAGAATAAACCTACCTAGGGAGACAAAAGACCTGTATGCAGAAAACTATAAGACACTGATGAAAGACATTAACTATGATACCAACAGATGGAGAGATATACCATGTTCTTGGATTGGAAGACTCAATATTGTGAAAATGACTATACTACCCAAAGCAATCTACAGATTCAATGAAATCCCTATCAAATTACCAATGGCCTTTTTTACAGAACTAGAACAAAAAATCTTAAAATTTGTATGGAGACAGAAAAGACCCCGAATAGCCAAAGCAGTCTTGAGGGAAAAAAACGGAGCTGGAGGAATCAGACTCCCTGACTTCAGACTATAATACAAAGCTATAGTCATCAAGACAATATGGTACTGGCACAAAAACAGAAATATAGATCAATGGAACAAGATAGAAAGCCCAGACATAAACCCATGCACCTATAGTCAAAGAGTCTATGACAAAGGAGGCAAGGATATACAATGGAGAAGAGACAGTCTCTTCAGTAAGTGGTGCTGGAAAAACTGGACAGCTACATGTAAAAGAATGAAATTAGAACACTCCCTAACACTATACATAAAAATAAACTCAAAATGGATTAGAGACCTAAATGTAAGACCAGACACTATAAAACTCTTAGAGGGAAACATAGGAAGAACACTCTTTGACATAAATCACAGCAAGATCTTTTTTGATCCACCTCCTAGAGTAATGGAAATAAAAATAAACAAATGGAACCTAATGAAACATAAATGCTTTTGCACAGCAAAGGAAACCATAAACAAGACAAAAGGACAACCCTCTGAATGGAAAAAAATATTTGCAAACGAATCAACGGACAAAGGATTAATCTCCAAAGTATATAAACAGCTCATGAACTCAATATTAAAGAAACAAACAACCCAATCCAAAAATGGGCAGAAGGCCTACATAGACATTTCTCCAAAGAAGACATATGGGTGACCAAGAAGCACATGAAAAGCTGCTCAACATCACTACTTATTAGAGAAATGCAAATCAAAACTACAATGAGGTATTACCTCACACCAGTTAGAATGGGCATCATCAGAAAATATACAAACCACAGATGCTGGAGAGGGTGTGGAGAAAGGGGAACCCTCTTGCACTGTTGGTGGGAATGTAAATTGATAGAGCCACTACGGAGAACAGTATGGAGTTTCCTTAAAAAACTAAAAATAGAACTGCCATATGACCCAGCAATCCCACTACTGGGCATATACCCGGAGGAAACCATAATTCAAAAAGACACATGCACCCCAATGTTCATCGCAGCACTATTTACAGTAGCCAGGTCATGTAAGCAACCTAAATGCCCATATCAACAGGCGACTGGATAAAGAAGAAGTGGTACATATATACAATGGAATAGTACTCAGCGGTAAAAAGGAACGAAATTGGGTCATTTGTAGAGACGTGGATGGATCTAGAGACTGTCATACAGAGTGGAGTAACTCAGAAAGAGAAGAACAAATATCGTTTATTAATGCATGTATGTGGAACCTAGAAAAATGGTACAGATTAACCAGTTTGCAGGGGAGAAATTGAGACACATATGTAGAGAACAAACATATGGACACCAAGGGCGGAAAGCAGCAGGGGTTGTTGTTGGTGGTGTGATGAATTGGGAGATGGGGATTGACATGTATACACTGATGTATAAAATGGATGACTAATAAGAACCTGCTGTATAAAAAAATAAATAAAATTAAATTAAAAAATTAAAAAAAAACACATCTCTTTAGTTCTTCCGTTAAATGCTTTAACAGAATTATACTTTAATGCTGTGAATTAGACTTTTATCATATTAAGGGAAACATGTTAAGTATATAACTTGACTTTAGATGCAATGACAACAATTTTATGTTTAAATAATCCAAATAATGATTTTAACCTAGTAGTGAAACATGAAGTGATGTAAAACAAATCTCCCTTTCAGGTTGCATTTCACAGGGTCTCCTGGGTATGCTTCACATCCACTCTTCACTCTCCAACATGCTCTGAAACTGAAGGGCTGGCCTCTGGACCGCTCAGTGGGCTCCCTTGTCCTCTGGCTTCTTGTTGAATTTAGCTATTGGGAGGCCCTGGTGGGAGACCAGGCAGGATAAAGTGAGAATGAGGTTAGAGTATTTATCCACTATCTCCCTCGCTACCTGGTTGGGCTGTGTCCCCAGGACAGAGACTGCAGCTCCTATCAGCTGTGGATAGCCCTTTCCATGCAGCTATCTTCTCAGGGTCTGGCCCCCCTAGTCCTTTTAGGTTCCGGGGTGGGAATGGTTTCATTTATCCCAGGGTACTGAAGTACCTATTGTTCATTTCCTTAAACCCTGCCTACCTATTTGTAAATAGTCCCTTTATTAAACTCTTCTTATATCATCCAGTTTTCACTTGCCATCTGTTTCATACCTATCCTGACTGAATCACAAGTCATCGTGGTTCAGGAGTTCAGTGTAGGTGAATTAACTTGAAGGAAAAGCCTTTTGTAAATGTTGGGGCATTTCTAGTATTGTCTTGCATTCATCAATAATATTTCCTATTTGTAGTTCTGGAACCAGCCATGCTATTCCAAGCCCCCAAGTCATCATACACAGTATTTTTCCTGCCCCATTTTCCTCAGGTGGTCTTTGATAGCTGGCATTTTGAGATTAAGAACCCTAGAATATTTTTTCAAAAGGTATTTTAAAGAATATTTACGGACTGCCTAAGATTCATGGAGTGGGAATGAAGTAGTGAACGAAAAAGTTCCTTTCCTCGTAGAGCTTGTGTACTACTGGAGGTCCTTAATATTAAAGAGGTGAACAAATACATGAACAAGGTAATTAAGATAGTTCTAATCCAGTGGAAAAAGATGGAATAGGCTAAATTGACATATAGTAAGTGGGGTGTAGGAAGCAGTTATTTTAGATGGAGAAGCCTGAAGAGTAGATATTCTGTGTTATTGTCTGAAATAAGGTCAAAATACTTGAAAACCAGGCACATAGGTGGCTAACCTGATATTTTGCTAGGAAACTAAAATTCTGATTTGCCTTATGCCCAGAGAGTGGGCCATTCAAACTTCTTACTAGTAGAGGCTGCAGGTTAACATTTTCATAGGAAGCTTCCTTGGATCTCAGAACTACTACTTGGTTGCCACTTCAGCTTTGCATTATTGAGTTTCAGCAAGGAAGAGATGACTTTGGCTTGGAAGGTGTAGAAGATGGGCCAGATTTGTCATCTACTTCTACCCAAATGAATTAATTCTAATAAAGCTCCTGGTGCTTCCAAGACTTAGGACAACCACTAGAATCTATGGTTGTGTTTTGCTGTTAGAAAAAAGATGTGCCCCTCTAGGCTGATGAATTGAAGAATCCAAGGCACCTCTGCCATTGGTAAACAGAGGGAGAGCTGGCTTTCAATTTCTACGTGCCCTCCTTGTTTTGAATCTTTGTGCAGTGTAGAAACTGCTCAACTCTATGTGCTGCATCCCCGGATAATTACATGGAGTTACTTCATATATCCATGAGTATACATGAAAGATGTCTGATTTCCTAGGAGGAGCAATGCTTCTAAAGGACATTATTTTTGAAAAACTTCATTCGAGGTACACTTTATGTTTTACCCTTCTTATTATATATTTATCACTAATATTATAAATTATTTTGAACACACTTCTCACTATAGGTAAAGTAATCCTGCCCAGTAGCTACTGGAAATAGTCATCGACTTTATTACTTCCTATGACAGCCGATCCACATTGCTGTCATACGGTTGTGAAAACTAGTGTAGTGTTTTTACACGTTGTGAAAGGAATTATATCAGTTTATAGTCACAGACGTATGTATTACAGTCTAGAGCTGTGTTGTCCAGTACAGCAGCCACTAGCCACATGTGGCTCTTGAGCACTGGAAATGTTGCTTATCTGAATAAGCTGTACTCTCAGTGTAAAGCAAACACAAGATTTGAAAGACTTTATGGGGGTGGGGAGTGATGGTGGTGGGATGAATTGGGAGATTGGGATTGACATATATACACTAATAAGTATGAAATAGATAACTAATAAGAACCTGCTGTATAAAAAATTTAAAAAAAGACTGTACCAAAAAAATGAAATATTTTATTAATAATTTTTATGTTGATTACTTGCTGAAATGATAGTATTTGGGGTATATGGTATTAAATAAATATGATATTAGAATTAATTTCATTTATTTTCAATGTGGCTACTAGAAAATTTGAAAGTACACATATGACTCACAATCGTGGCTCATTACCTATTTATTGCACAACATTGGTCTAAAGTGTGTACCTTTTCTTATTTTAATAATTCATGGATTCTTTGAAAGATGTGATGGCTCTCGATCTTTTTTCCATTCATGATTTTTTTTTTTTTTTTGGCAAGACGTAGTGACCAATTTATTCAGTTACTATTGTCGAAACTTTGGAAATTCAAGAAGATTTGGTAGTTGTTAGTGGTTTTTAACTCTGCTTGCTTTATAACCTATATGGAGGTTAAAAACAAATAAATAAAGATTACCTTAACCCTACCCCTGCAGTTTCTGATTCATAAGGTTTTTTGGGGGTTGGGAGGAGGAGTGGTGCGGCATATGTTTTAAAAAACAAAAATTAAAACAAACCCCCTAGAGTGAGAGTTGAGAATACCTAGTTTATGAGGCTACGACAAGATACAGTATTTGAGGTCAAGGCTGCCAGGGTAAAACTGGAAGGTGTAGCTGTGCTACTTACATGTCTGAGTGGCTAAGCCCAAGGTTCCCACCGAGACTCAAGCCTGTAAAGGTTTGAGTGCTCACCATACATTAGCTCCCTTGATCATCTGAAGAACTCTGAGTGCGAACCACATATGCCCAACCTGTGTTTCACAGATGTGAAGCTGAGACTCAGAGAGGTTAGACAAGTACTTTCTCATTCAAATTCCAGAGTGAAGTTTTGGACCTTTCTACGGAGATTTATAATAGGTGCCTCTCACCTGTCAGATGTCAGAGGCAAGTAGTCAATGACATCTCTGTGGTTACAGACAAGCTTTGCATTTTTGAGTCTGTTGAACAATGTAGATCTATTTAGGCTGTGGCACCTTCTTGTTTAAGTGCAGAGGTACACTTTTTACTTACTGCAAAACCAGGAAGATAAAGAAATTTAGTTCTGCCTCTTCCCTTCTCCTGATCCCGTAACTTTCCTTAGGTAGTAGTTGCTTGAGATATGTGACCCAGGTTATGATGACAGTAGTTTCCTACCTGTATGTTCTTAGAAAGTGGTGGTTTAGCATGTGAAAAATGACATGGCCACTGGGAGAATTTGTATGGTCTATCCTTTTCTTTTTTTTCTTTTTTTAACATTTTTATTGGAGTATAATTGCTTTACAATGGTGTGTTAGTTTCTGCTTTATAACAAAGTGAATCAGTTATACATGTACATATATCCCCATATCTGTTCCCCCTTACGACTCCCTCCCTCCCACCCTCCCTATCCCACCCCTCTAGGTGGTCACAAAGCACCGAGCTGATCTCCCTGAGCTATGCGACTGCTTCCCACTAGCTATTTTACATTTAGTAGTGTATATATATCCATATATACACTACCACTCTCTCACTTTGTCCCAGCTTACCCTTCCCCCTCCCCATGTCCTCAAGTCCATTCTCTAGTAGGTTTGTGTCTTAATTCCCGTCTTGCCCCTAGGTTCTTCATGACCTTTTTTTTTTTTTAAGATTCCATATATATGTGTTAGCATACGGTATTTGTTTTTCTCTTTCTGACTTACTTCACTCTGTATGAAAGACTCTAGGTCCATCCACCTCACTACAAATAACTCAATTTCGTTTCTTTTTATGGCTGAGTAATATTCCATTGTATATATGTGCCACATCTTCTTTATTCACTCATCTGTTGATGGACACTCAGGTTGCTTCCAAGTCCTGGCTATTGTAAATAGTGCTGCAATGAACATTGTGGTACGTGACTCTTTTTGAATTATGGTTTTCTCAGGGTATATGCCCAGTAGTGGGATTGCTGGGTCATATGGTAGTTCTATTTTTAGTTTTTGAAGGAAACTCCATACTGTTCTCCATAGTGGCTGTATCAATTTACATTCCCACCAACAGTGCAAGAGGGTTCCCTTTTCTCCACACCCTCTCCAGCATTTATTGTTTGTAGATTTTTTGATGATGGCCGTTCTGACTGGTGTGAGATGATATTGCATCGTAGTTTTGATTTGCATTTCTCTAATGATTAATGATGTTGAGCATTCGTTCATGTGTTTGTTGGCAATCTGTATGCCTTCTTTGGAGAAATGTCTATTTAGGTTTTCTGCCCATTTTTGGATTGGGTTATTTCTCTTTTTGATATTGAGCTGCTTGTAAATTTTGGAGATTAATCCTTTGTCAGTTGCTTCATTTGCAGATATTTTCTCGCATTCGGAGGGCTGTCTTTTCATCTTGTTTATGGTTTCCTTTGCAGTGCAAAAGCTTTTAGGTTTCATTAGGTCCCATTTGTTTATTTTTGTTTTTATTTCCATTTCCCTAGGAGGTGGGTCAAAAAGGATCTTGCTGTGATTTATGTCATAGAATGTTCTGCCTATGTTTTCCTATAAGAGTTTTATAGTGTCTGGCCTTACATTTAGGTCTTTAATCCATTTTGTGTTTATTTTTGTGTATGGTGTTACGGAATGTTCTAATATCATTCTTTTACATGTAGCTGTCCAGTTTTCCCAGCACCACTTATTGTAGGGGCTGTCTTTTCTCCATTGTATATTCTTGCCTCCTTTATCAAAGATAAGGTGACCATATGTGCGTGGGTTTATGTCTGGGCTTTCTACCTTGTTCCATTGATCTATCTTTCTGTTTTTGTGCCAGTACCATACTCTTTTGATTACTGTAGCTTTGTAGTATAGTCTGAAGTCAGGGAGCCTGATTCCTCCATCTCCGTTTTTCGCTCTCAAGATTGCTTTGGCTATTTGGGGTCTTTTGTGTTTCCATACAAATCATGAAACGTTTTGTTCTAGTTCTACGAAAAATGCCAGTGGTAGTTTGATAGGAATTGCATTGAACTGTAGATTGCTTTGGGTAGTATAGTCATTTTCACAATGTTGATTCTTCAAATCCAAGAACATGGTATTTCTCTCCATCTATTTGTATCATCTTTAATTTCTTTCATCAGTGTCTTATAATTTTCTGCATACAGGTCTTTTGTCTCCTTAGGTCGGTTTATTCCTAGGTATTTTATTGTTTTTGTTGCAGTGGTAGATGGGAGTGTTCTTAATTTCACTTTCAGATTTTTCATCATTAGTGTATAGGAATACAAGATATTTCTGTGCATTAAGTATCCTGTTACTTTACCAAATTCATTGATTAGCTCTAGTAGTTTTCTGGTAGCATGTTTAGGATTCTCTATGTATAGTATCATGTCATCTGCAAACAGTGACAGCTTTACTTGTTTTCTGATTTGGATTCCTTTTATTTCCTTTTCTTCTCTGATTGCTGGGGCTAAAACTTCCAAAGCTATGTTGAATATTAGTGGTGAGAGTGGGCAACCTTGTCTTGTTCCTGATCTTAGCGGAAATGGTTTCAGTTTTTCACCATTGAGGATGAGGTTGACTGTGGGTTTGTCATATATGGCCTTTATTATGTTGAGGTAAGTTCCCTTTCTGCCTACTTTCTGGAGGGTTTTTATCATAAATGGTGTTGAATTTTGTCAAAAGCTTTCTCTGCATCTATTGAGATGATCATATGGTTTTTCTCCTTCAGTTTGTTAATATGGCGTATCACGTTGATTGATTTGCGTATATTGAAGAATCCTTGCATTCCTGGGGTAAACCCCACTTGATCATGGTGTATGATCCTTTTAATGTGCTGTTGGATTCTGCTTGCTGGTATTTTGTTGAGGATTTTTGCATCTATGTTCATCAGTGATATTGGTCTGTAGTTTTCTTTTCTTGTGATGTCTTTGTCTGGTTTTGGTATCAGGGTGATGGTGGCCTCATAAAATGAGTTTGGGAGTGTTCCTCCCTCTGTTATATTTTGGAAGAGTTTGAGAAGGATAGGTGTTAGCGCTTCTCAAAATGTTTGATAGAATTCGCCTGTGAAGCCATGTGGTCCTGGGCTTTTGTTTCTTGGAAAATTTTAAATCACAGTTTCAATTTCAGTGCTTGTGATCGGTCTGTTCATATTTTCTATTTCTTCCTGGTTCAGTCTTGGAAGGTTGTGCTCTTCTAAGAATTTGTCCATTTCTTCCAGGTTGTCCATTTAACTGGCATGTGGTTGCTTGTAGTAATCTCTCATGATCCTTTGTACTTCCCCTTTTTCACTTCTAATTCTATTGATTTGAGTCTTCTCCCTTTTTTTCTTGATGAGTCTGGCTAACAGTTTATCAATTTTGTTTATCTTCTCAAGAACCAGCTTTTAGTTTTACTGATCTTTGCTATTGTTTTCTTCATTTCTTTTTCATTTATTTCTGATCTGATCTTTATGATTTCTTTCCTTCTGCTAACTTTGGGGTTTTTTTGTTTTCTTTCTCTAATTGCTTTAGGTGTAAGTTTAGGTTCTTTACTTGAGATGTTTCTTGTTTCTTAAGGTAGGAATGTATTGCTATAAACTTCCCTCTTAGAACTGCTTTTGCTGAATCCCATAGCTTTTGGGTCGTCGTGTTTTCATTGTCATTTGTCTCTAAGTATTTTTTGATTTCCTCTTTGATTTCTTCAGTGATCTCTTGGTTATTAAGTGGTGTATTGTTTAGCCTCCATGTGTTTGTATTTTTTACTGTAATTGATATCTAGTCTCACAGCATTGTGGTTAGAAAAGATACTAAATATGATTTCAATTTTCTTAACTTTACCAAGGCTTGCCTTGTGACCCAAGATGTGATCTATCCTGGAGAATGTTCCATGAGCACTTGAGAAGAAAGTGTATTCTGTTGCTTTTGGATGGAATGTCCTGTAAATATCAATTAAATCTATCTGGTCTGTTGTGTCATTTAAAGTTTGTGTTTCCTTATTTATTTTCATTTTGGTTGATCAGTCCATTGATGAAAGTGGGGTGTTAAAGTCCCCTACTATGATTGTGTTACTGTCGATTTCCCCTTTTATGGCTGTTAGTATCTGCCTTATGTATTGAGGTGCTCCTATGTTGGGTGCATAAATATTTACAATTGTTATATCTTCTTCTTGGATTGATCCCTTGATCATTATGTAGTATCCTTCTTTGTCTCTTGTAATAGTCTTTGTTTTAAAGTCTATTTTGTCTGATATGAGAATTGCTACTCCAGCTTTCTTTTGATTTGCATTTGCATGGAATATCTTTTTCCATCCCCTCATTTTCAGTCTGTATGTGTCCCTAGGTCTGAAGTGAGTCTCTTGTAGACAGCATATATACGGGTCTTGTTTTTGTATCCATTCAGCCAGTCTATGTCTTTTGGTGGGAGCATTTAATCCGTTTACATTTAAGGTGATTATCGATATGTATGTTCCTATTACCATTTTCTTAATTGTTTTGGGTTTGTTATTGTAGATCTTTTCCTTCTCTTGTGTTTTCCTGCCTAGAGAAGTTCCTTTAGCATTTGTTGTAAAGCTGGTTTTGTGGTGATGAATTTTCTTAGCTTTTGCTTGTCTGTAAAGGTTTTAATTTCTCCGTCAAATCTGAACGAGATCCTTGCTAGACTGAGTAATCTTGGCTGTAGGTTTTTCCCTTTCATCACTTTAAAGATGTCCTGCCACTCCCTTCTGGCTTGCAGAGTTTCTGCTGAAAGATCAGCTGTTAACCTCATGGGGATTCCCTTGTATGTTATTTGTTGTTTTTCCCTTGCTGCTTTTAATATTTTTTCTTTATTTAATTTTTGATTTTTGATAGTTTGATTAATATGTGTCTTGGCATGTTTCTCCTCGGATTTATCCTGCATGGGACTCTCTGTGCTTCCTGGACTTGATTAACTGTTTACTTTCCCATATTAGGGAAGTTTTCAGATATAATCTCTTCAAATGTTTTCTCAGTCCCTTTCCTTTTCTCTTCTTATTCTGGGTCCCTATAATTCAAATGTCGGTGCGTTTAATATTGTCCCAGCAGTCTCTGAGACTGTCCTCAGTTCTTCTCATTGTATTTTCTTTATTCTGCTCTGCAGTAGTTATTTCCACTATTTTATCTTCCAGGTCACTTTTCTATTCTTCTGCCTCAGTTATTCTGCTATTGATCCCTTCTAGAGAATTTTAATTTTATTTATTGTGTTGTTCATGATTGTTTGTTTGCTGTTTATTTCTTCTAGGTCCTTGTTAAACGTTTCTTGTATTTTCTCCATTCTATTTCCAAGATTTTTGATCATCTTTACTATCAGTATTCTGGATTCTTTTTCAGGTATACTCCCTGTGTCCTCTTCATTTGTTAGGTCTGGTGGGTTTTTACCTTGCTCCTTCATCTGCTGTGTATTTCTGTGTCTTCTTATTTTGCTTAAGTTACTGTGTTTGGGGTCCCCTTTTTGCCAGCTGCAGGTTCGTAGATCCTGTTGTTTTTGGTGTCTGCCCCCAGTGGCTAAGGTTTGTTCAGTGGGTTGTGTAGGCTTCCTGGTGGAGGGGACTAGTGCCCATGTCTGGTCAATGAGGCTGGATCTTGTATTTCTGGTGGGCAGGTCCACGTCTGGTGGTGTGTTTTGGGGTGTCTGTGACCTTATTATGATTTTAGGCAGCCTCTCGGCTAATGGGTGCAGTTGTTTTCCTGTCTTGTTAGTTGTTTGGCATGGGGTGTCCAGCACTGTAGCTTGCTCCTCATTGAGTGGAGCCGGGTCTTGGTGTTGAGATGGAGATCTCTGGCAGATTTTCGCCATTTGATATTATGTGGAGCTGGTAGGTCTCTGTTGGATCAGTGTCCTGAAGTTGGCTCTCCCACCTCAGAGGCTCAGCCCTGGCACCTGGCTGGAGCCCCAAGAGCCTGTCATCCATGTGGCTCAGAATAAAAGGGAGAAAAGAAAGAAAGAGAGAAAGAGAGAAAGAGAGAGAGAGAGAGAGAGAGAGAAAGAAAGAAAGAAAGGAAGGAAGGAAGGAAGAAAGAAAGGTGGAAAGGAGGAAAGGAGGAAGGAAGGAAGAGATAAAATAAATTAAAATAAAAAAGTTATTAAAATAAAAACAAAAAATAATTTTAAAAAATTTTAAGTAATTAACAAAGAGAGAACTAAACCAAAAAACAAATTCACCAAAGAAAGAAAGAAAGAACAACCAAACCAAAAAACAAATTCACCAATGATAACAAGCGCTTAAAAGCATACTACAAAAAAAGAAAAAAAGGAGGACAGAGAGAACCCTAGGACAAATGGTAAAAGCAAAGCTATACATACAAAATAGCACACAGAAGCATACGCATACACACTCAAAAAGAGAAAAAGGGGAAAAAAAAAAATATATATATCATTGCTCCCAAAGTCACCTCCTCGGTTTGGGATGATTCATTGTCTATTCAGGTATTCCACAGATGCAGGGTACATCAAGTTGATTGTAGAGATTTAATCTGCTGCTCCTGAGGCTGCTGGGAGAGATTTCCCTTTCTCTTCTTTGTTCACACAGCTCCTGGTGTTCAGCTTTGGATTTGGTCCCGCCTCTGCGTTTAGGTTGCCTGAGGGTGTATGTTCTTTGCTCAGACAGGACAGGGTTAAAGGAGCAGCTGATCTGGGGGCTCTGGCTCACTCCGGCCGGGGGGTGGGAGGGGTTTGGATGCCGGGCGAGCCTGTGGCGGCAGAGGCCAGCGTGACGTTGCACCAGCCTGAGGCTCACCGTGCATTCTCCCGGGCAAGTTGTCCGTGGATCATGGGACCCTGGCAGTGGTGGGCTCCCGGGAGGGGACGTGTGGATAGTGACCTGTGCTCGTACACTGGCTTCTTGGTGGTGGCAGCAACAGCCTTAGCATCTTATGCCCGTCTCTGGGGTCCGCGCTTTTAGCCGCGGCTCTCGTCCGTCTCTGGAGCTCCTTTAAGCAGCGCTCTTAATCCTCTCTCCTCGCGCACCAGGAAACAAAGAGGGAAGAAAAAGTCTCTTGTCTCTTCGGCAGTTCCAGACCTTTTCCCGGACTCCCTCTCTGCTAGCCGTGGCGCACTAGCCCCCTTCAGGCTGTGTTCACGCCGCCAACCCCAGTCCTCTCCCTGGGATCCGACCGAAGCCCGAGCCTCAGCTCCCAGCCCCCGCCCACCCCGGCGGGTGAGCAGACAAGCCTCTTGATCTGGTGAGTGCTGGTCGGCACCGATCCTCTGTGCAGGAATCTCCCCGCTTTGCCCTCCGCAGCCCTGTTGCTGTGCTCTCCTCCGCGGCTACGACGCTTCTCCCCTCTGCAACCCGGAGTCTCCGCCTGCGAAGGGGCTTCCTAGTGTGTGGAAACCTTTCCTCCTTCATAGCTCCCTCCCACTGGTGCAGGTCCCGTCCCTATTCTTTTGTCACTGTTTTTTCTTTTTTCTTTTGCCGTACCCAGGTACGTGGGGAGTTTATTGCCTTTTGGAAGGTCTGATGTCTTCTGCCAGCGTTCAACAGGTGTTCTGTAGGAGTTGTTCCACATGTAGATGTATATCTGATGTATTTGTGGGGAGGAAGGTGATCTCCACGTCTTACTCTTCCGCCATCTTGAAGCTCCTCCCTATGGTCTACCTTAATCTTGCAAAATCAGAATGTGTTACTGTTCTCATGAGTTCTTAGGAGACAGCAGTTTTTCCTGCAGGCTTTCCTTGGCTTCCTTTGAGATATTATGTTGAGGAAGGAATGGAAGTAGTGGTCATTTTTCAAAACAGCCTAAATAGGTACACAAACATAAACAATGGAAGAACTTTGTGAATGGACCTGGAAAGAATTTTTTAAAGAATAATTTTCTGTCTAAAAATGTCTTCTTTCTTTGAGTGATTGTGGTCAGTTCCACATTAATTTTAAAATTTGCTTTTTTTTTTACCCAAAGAAAGGACAAACATATATATATATATATATATATATATATATATACATTTCTTTTAGGAGTGGTATGAAATCCAGCACCTACAATTCTGTGCTATTAATATATGCTTATTGTTTTTCCTGATAAGCCTGATAAAAGTAATTGAAAGCCTGACATGGAGTGGGTGAAACATTGAAAACCACATCTACTTTGCATGAAATTCAAGAAAGGTTTTGCTTTCTGTCACCACATATGGATATCAATAAAACACTTTTATTTTCTAAGAGCAAAGCAAGTCAAAAGCACAAGATTGTATTTTGGTTTTTAATCAATGTGAACTTCCTTACTGCCCCATTTCAAAACTCTGCTGAGACTGATTTAATAGCTCTTGTTATGTTACACATTTTCTGTGTTTCTGGAATGATCGTGCTGTTTTATAAATAATTACTCAGCATTCATTCATTTGTTTTTGCATTGCCATCTGGGTTTGGTGAGATCCCGAACCTCCTGCTTTTGCCTCTTAGCGAAGTTCCAGCAATGGACCATGGTCTGCTCTTTGCTACATCGCCACTTAAGGTCGTGTTTTGCTTATTGGTCCCATACTTCTGACTTTGTTCTGGTTTCACAGCAGTTGATTAGTATTGGTTATCCTTGTGTTAGTGCACAAAATGTACACTTCAAAATATGTCTCAGTTGCCTAGACAAAGTGTCTTAGTTACATGTTCCAAGGGTCTGGACTTGACACCCAGGCTTCATTTCCTTTAGCCTGCATTGTGCTCTTCTTAATCTCACATGAATCGATTTCCAGATTGGTTTAGGGTTAATACAGCCCCACCAGTATGTGTTTCCTTAGCCTCAATGCCTTTCCAAATCCTTTGACTCATTGTGACTTTTAGAAGTTATTGAAGTCTTGGAAGGAAGACTCTAGTTAAATTATTTCATAGTTCCTGTACGAGAGATTTCTTTGTGATTAGTGCAACTCAGTAGTTACTTAGAGGCTTTTGAACTGTAATGTCTTAAAACAAACTACAGTAAGGCCAAATGTTCTGGATACCATTGTCCTGTTTGGCTTCTACTGAAGACAGACCCAAGGAATCTTGGGGGAGTAGGAACCAGGGGCGTTCCATGGGGCAGAAATAGTTCAACATTTGCAGCTGTGTTCATCAGCCCAATACACTTTCAGTTGTTTTCTCATTTCTGCTGGGACCTAAGAATCCCCTATCCTGTACAAGCTGATGATAGAAGTTCTAATGGTGAGGGGCAGGCAGTAAAGGCAGAACACAATCATGAATGTATACAGACTTTACAAAGTCCATCTAACATCTGCTTCGTGGAAACTTGATCTGCAACAGTTTTCACTTTACAAGCTGTTATCTTGTTTGTACTTTGATATTAATTGCAAAGTGTCTCTAACAGAAAGTTCAGGATTTGCCATTATTATTAAAATGACTGTAGGGAGTAAGATTTAAGAAAATTTTCAAATCCTTTTTTGTTCTAAATACATACATATTGAGAGATAGTCCAATTCAGTTTAAATGCCATTTTGAAGTTATTTAACCCTCCCCGTCCCCCAAATGCCTGCATCCCGCAAAGCAATAAAATCCTTCTGTAGGGAAAAAACAGTA
>NW_006792683.1:2286235-2308043 GCF_000442215.2 Lipotes vexillifer
TGTCATAGACTATGGTTGTGTGAGAGAAAACCTAGTTAATCTGATTAGACAGGCAATTAAGAGATGAGATATGTTCTAGCCTTCCTGTTCATAGCAACAGGTCTGGGAAAACCCAGCAGCTTCTTTGGAGAAGATGTGGTGCAGTGTGAAGAGCAAGGACCCTAGAGCCAGGCTGCCTATATTAGAGCTCTGGCCCCACCACTTACTAGCTGTGTGACTTTAGGCAAGTTGCTCATCTTCTTTATAATTTTGCTGTCTCATTTGCAAAATGAGGATTATGGTATACCTAACTAATAGGGTTGTTGTGAGAATTAAGTGAGTTAATTTATGTAAAGAATTTAGAACAGGTCCTGGCACAGAATAATCCCTCAGAAAGGTGCTAACTGGTGTTTTTAGTATTGAAATGAAAAACATTGGTAATAAAGTATCAGCATAACCTTGTTTAGCATATTTCCAAGGGCTAGGAGACAATATAATCTCTATAATTCCTCCTTCATCCAGAGGGGAAAGATTATTTCACAGATACTCTAGAGGGGAGAAATTGTGACTCTTCAAAAACCCTGGGGGTGAGTCAATCACAGAATCAGATAGAGAACCCAGGTTTCCTAATTCCTAGTCAGGTGCTGGACCAGGATCAGGATGAATGATATTGAACAATGGCTCCTCTGTTCAGAGCCTGACCTTCCAGGTCCAAATGGAGACTCCAAAACAAACAAACATGAGGTCTTGTTTTTGTTACCCTGGGGTGAAACTGCTTTCGACTTTGGGGAATTAAACTCATTACTTTGAGTCTCTGGATGTCTTGGGGTTTCTTCAAACTGAGTTCCTGTCATTATTTTGTGGTTCCCGATGATGAAACCCACTCTTTTCACTTTCCAATTTTGAAATATTAGTGAAGTTTTTTTTCTCCAGCAGTTTGTCTTTTCATTCAAGTGTACATGCCCTCACAGACTCCTTTAAATGATGGAAAGTATTAGATAAAAAAAATAATTACAGAAACATTATAGAATTCATTAATTCTATGATAATGATTTCCAGAGAGCTTTCCTTTATAATTGTAGTAATTTAAATTACACCTATATTTCATATTCCCTAGAAAGTCCTAGTGTAGAGATTTGATTATTTAGTCTCTCTTCTCTAGATAACTGCATACACAGAAATGTTTGTAAACTTTAGAATCATATGACTTCAGATTTGAAAGGGGTCTTTGGGGATCTCACAGACAGTGGCTTTAAAGCTGTGCTCCATTTAACTCTTGGCACTTTAGAAGCATCACGCTGTGGGGCAGAGGGAGTAGGGAGCACGAGTGTCTCACGTTTTTATTTCCCCCAACTAAATTTTGTAAATGTTTTATGTATTGGTCATCTCCATAATATTTATTTTAAAGAAGGAAAAGATTTCTCAGTTGGAATCATGTTTGGGAAGCATTAATCTAGACCAGTTTTCTCATTTTGCCCAGGAGAAAACAAATGGCAAGTAAATACCTTAATCTTCAGGTTTGAGGATTTTGCCACAGATTTAAAAACAGCAAAAAAAAATTGCAGGTCAGTCCTTAATTTAAGTCAAGACAAGGTTACGAGAGCATTATTCATTATGTAATTTCAAGATTTACTTTTCTTTTTTTCACAAGCCTGAAGTCTTTCTTGGTGTTTAGTGCTTCACAACTGTACCTTACCTTAAGAAAACCCAATACTGTGTATAGAAATTCAAGTTTCTAAAACTAAAGAGAATGATTCATCACATTACACAAAGCCAGTGTTCCTGTAATAACCATGCAAAAGTTCCAATGGTACGTTCAAAACTGATACTAATTCTAAAATTTGCTTACCGGTAATCTTTCAGGATCTCCTTTATGTTATATATCAAAGTATACTTGCATTGAAATTTCTGTAGAATAGATGAGTGTACCTTTAATTTAAAATAATAGTCTACTATTTGTTTTCAGAAGAAACATGCTCAATTTTGCATTTAAATAAATAAAAGTAAAATTTTGTATTTTTGTTTTCATTTTTTATATATTGTGAAACTAAGAGCATATGGTTAAAAAAAAGGAAAGCTAAACACATTGAGTTAAAATATCATTAATTACAGGGCTTCCCTGGTGGCGCAGTGCTTGAGAGTCCGCCTGCCGATGCAGGAGACGCGGGTTCGTGCCCCGTTTCGGGAGGATCCCACATGCCGCGGAGCGGCTGGGCCCGTGAGCCATGGCCGCTGGGCCTGCGCGTCCGGGGCCTGTGCTCCGCAGATGGGGGGGGGCCACAGCAGTGAGAGGCCCGCATAACGCAAGGAAAAAAAAAAAAAAAAAAAAAAAAAAACAATAAATAAATAATGGGAAAGATGTTTTTAGTCCTCGGCCTATGTTTCTTTATATACTTTTATTCATTCCTCTCTCTGCTGAGTGTCTACTATGTGCTAGACTTTGTTTTTAGCACCGGGAGTGGAAAGTAAGGCATAGTCCCTGCCCTCAGGACACTTACAGTCTAGAAGAGAAGACAGGCAGGTGAACAAGAAGTTACAATAAAGAGTGATAAGTGCTTAAGTCTGGGTAAGTACAGGGAACTTCCAGAACATATGGGAGGGGCACTGTCTTCTATATGTTAAGGGGTGGAGACTGGTCAGGGGAAGCTTCCTAGGAAGATAATATCCTGAAATGAGATGTTAAAGGCAAGTAAACAAAGGCAATTCGGAAAGAGTTTAAGAGGGTTGCAAACTCACGTTAGGCAGAACAAATGAAGTGCCAGTGAGGGGGCACACAGGGGACTGCAGGTAGCTGTGGAGGTTTGGAGTTCAGACCAGAACGTGGGGAGGAATGGAAAGAGGTATATCTTGAATGGTTGTTTATGCCATGCTAAGGAGTTAGGCCTTATCTTGGGAAATTCTTTAAGCATTTAAGCAGGAGTGATTTACTTAGATTTGTAGTTTTAAAAGATAATTGACTGTGATATGAGGAATGGATTAGAGTAGGGTCCCACTAGACGGCTGTCTGTGCATTTGTGTAAGGGGAGCGGAGTTGGTCTGAACCAAGGTGAAAAGTGGAGAGGGAGAGAAATGAATGCATATAGGTGATATTAAGAAGGTGGAAGCCAATGGACTTGAGTTGGATCTGTCATTAAATGTGGGGAAGATTTGAGAATGTCCCCGGGGTCCTGGCTAGGCCTGCAGGTGGCTGGGTCAGCAGTTACCTGAAATAAGGAATTAGAAGGGAATCAGGAAGATGGAGTGATGCTGTCAGTCCTAAATGCATTGGATTTGGATTTGCATGGGTTAAACAAGTGGAGATGTCTTATAAGGAGTTTAATCTATGCGTCTGGAGTGCAAGAAAAGTAGTTAACCTGGTGGTACAGAGTTGGTAAATTCTGGCATGTTAGGAGGAAATTAAATACGTAAAGGGAAACAGAAGAGAATAAGCCTGAATATCATAGACCCATTGTTATAAAAAAAATTCACACATGCCTTGGATTACACAATAAATGTGTTTCCCCAAAGTCTGTGTGAACAAAACTTTTATAAATTAATTTTTAAGTTCTCTGAAAAGATTAATATGTTAACAAATCTTGAAATGTGAAGAAT
This sequence comes from Lipotes vexillifer, assembly GCF_000442215.2. NCBI lineage: Eukaryota > Metazoa > Chordata > Mammalia > Artiodactyla > Lipotidae > Lipotes > Lipotes vexillifer. Next base: position 2,289,806 of record NW_006792683.1, read on the forward strand.
GCTTTTTAATACAATTAATATCCTCCTAATTTATCTTCTTCATAAATTTTCTTAAATCAAGTTATATCTAAACAATCATTCTGTAATGAGTTAGGAAATGTACCTAGAACTCAAACCAATGTTGTTTTCTACTTTCAAAATAGAAACTTCAGAAAAATGAGAGTCTGAGAAATTCCTTTGAAAATTGTTAGACATCTTTTGGAGATGGTAAAATTAAGTTTGTTGTTTTTATTTCATTTGTAAGATTTTCCACCTAGAAGAAATTGGAGGGTATTTTGGAAGTAAGTTTGATAATATCAAGAATGAGAATTTTTCTCCCTCAACATAACATAATATTTTTGCTGTTCTTGGAAATCAGAATAGACACTTTGCTATGTCCTGAACTCGGCTTCCAGCTAGCCATGTGGCAGTTGAAGCAGAAAAATTTCACATTCTGCACTCTATTTGCTCGCCAGCTTTAAAAACATGTCAACAAACTCAGAGTATCAAATTCACATGTCTGTTTTTCTATGGCAAGTAAAGGTTACTCCTTATTGTATTATGGGGAAGAGATCATGGAGGAAAAAAGTTACAGGGGAAGCACTTTCCCTAGCAGAAATTGCCTAAATCACAGCTTCTCCACTTGATGTGGTGAGAAAAATGAGGACTGATTCGCTGAAGTTTTCCTGACCTCCTTACACTCATTTACCTCGAGTTGATCTAGTTTAAAGATACAATAATATTTACAATCTTTAGATTTAATTTGGATTAGGAAGACTTTCCCAGTTTTCGTGAGGGTGTTGTTGAGAGAATTGGGATTCTTAATCATTTATGCAAAAATATATGCAACTTGTCACCTGCTAAGTACTGCATGATGTGAAAAAAATGGCAAGAGCGATGTTCATTGTGTTGTCTGAATTATTTTTTAGCTGTATATGTAAGCCCACTGCTGGACTTGACTGTCATGGTTTGGCTAAAGTCACATTACTAGATTTGAACCTGGAAGCACTTTATCCTTTTACATATTTGGTTAAATATCAGAAAATTCTGTAACGACAATTTCTGTTCCTACTCTACAGAAATAGATTGCATCTATGTGGTGGTAATAGCTCCTGCCCTGGCACCATTAAACAGTTGTTTTAGCATTTTAGTATGCCACATGGATTGATTTCTCAGAGACAGCTAGTTATAGACCCAGACTCACCATATTTCCAATTTACAAATATGCATATAATGAGTGAGTTTTGAACCCCTTCTTGGTCACAGGCACTGAGTTACTGAAAAGTTTAAGGCCAAGCCTGTTCCTTTAGGAATTTCCAAACTAATTAAGGAGCAAAAAATAAATATATGAGATACATGAGCTGCTTTTTCCCCACAAAGACAGTGTTTCCAAGAGCTGCATTTTAAGCCTTTTGCTCTTTCATTCTTTATCCCCTTCCTCCTTCAAGCCTGTAAATATGAGGAAATGTATCTCCATCTCCAAACTCCTGCACAGTCTAAACCCATATTTATATCCATCTAAGTTTTGGACTTCTCCCTTTGAATTTTATCATCCTCCCAAACCCTACTTTCACTTCTTAATCCCTTGTCTATTTACCTAGTTGCTCAAGCCTTAAATATGGGAATCTACTTAACTCTTCCCTATGCATTTAATCAATCAACAAGTACTTAGACTTCTATTTCCTTTGTTTCTTTCAGTTTCTTTGTGGTCTTTCCACTTCCTCCAGTCTCTGCATCCACCATATGAGCCTACACCTCTATCCCCTCTCATCTGGGGACTACTTTGATACCCTCTTAATTGGTCTTCCTATCTCTGGCCTTGTTTTCTTCCAGTTCATTCTACACAGTAAGAAGTATATTTAATTATGTCATTCAATTGCTATTTAAATGTCTTTAATAAATCTCGATATTAATTTAAGCTTCTTACCCAGCATAAAAAGGTCCTTCTAACTAGCTTCCTCTGCCCCCATCATGCCAGGCATATAGAACTACTTGTAACTCTTTGACCTCGCTCTGTAACAAATTTCTGCATATCCACCAAATCCCACCTCAAACACTAGTTCCTCCAGGAGGCTTTGGTGAACCTCTCCTCCCCAAGTCTAATTTACAGGGTCTTTGCTGAGGCTTCAAAAGCCCTGTATTTACCTCCCTTGCAGTATAGATCAAAAGTTTTTTATCTGTCTCTATATTAGACACCAAATTAGACCCTTAAAGGCTGAGACCTAGCCTTTAGTGACTGTATATTCCAGTGTCTAGCACACTACTTGCCACAAAGAGGCTCAATAAATGCCTTTCAGATAGGCATATCCTTACAATGAAAGGCTACTCAACAATTAAAATAAACATACTAATGATACATATGACAACATGGATGAATCTCCAAATAATCATGCTGAGTGAAAGAAGCCAGACAAAAAGGAGCACATACTATATGGTTCCACTTAAGTAAAATTCTAGAAAATGCAAATTAATCTATAGTGACAAAACAGATCAGTGGTTAGAGAGGCAGGAATGGGAGGGAGGGATAACAAAGGGGGATGAGGACACTCTTGGGGGTGATGAATATATTCATTAATATCTTGAATTATGGTAATAGTTTCACAGGTGTATACAAATGTCTAAAATTATCAAATTGTACATTTCAATATATACAATTTATTACATGTCAATTATACCTTAGTTAAAAGCAGCACCAGCAAGACAGAGGAATGAACGTGTCAATGCCTGCCTTTAAACTTTATTGGGATATGCAGTCAGGGACTTGACAAAGAGGCAGGATCATGTCTGCTGATAAGCATGGTGCTCTGGCAGTGGCACCCCACAGTGTGCTTGGGCGGTTGGGTCCCACCCCCACCTTACTGTCATTGCACCTCACCTGATGACTGCTTAGTAACTGTTCCCTACTTCTAAGGCAGTGTCATACTCAATTGTTTGGGGGTATTGGAAGTAACTAAAGCTTTGGATCATGGGATTATGTATTATATTCTAGAAGAAGCACAGTGGGGGCTGAGGAAAGGCATATCCCTTGTCCCTGTGGTGGTGGGCTGGGGGAAGTGTGTGAATGGCAGTGATGCTGGAAAACCCAGGCCAGGTTGAGGGCGTAAGACCGCCGGCATTTGTACGTCTTAAGGCACAGGAATCTGTGTATTAAGGAAAATGGAAAGGCAGATACTCTGCTAGTCTCTCACTAAGCCTAGAATTTTAGGTCCACGGAGAAGACTGTTCTACACCCTTCTCCCCCTATATCATTCTTCTCACTTCCTGAATGTTCTCTAAGCTCCTTTCTCAGGAGATACTTTTATTGCATAACAGGAAATGAGGCTTAAAATTGAAAATTCTTAAAAGAGTGAATATATTTGTGATAATCAATTTTAGGTAAAGTATAAAAATATTACATCTTGCTGTTTTTATTTGGAGAAGTTAGAAATTAAGAAGGCACTTAATACCTGAGGTTGGTGAAGGAGAGAGAACTCTCAAAGATACTGAAGGGGAGACTAGAGGCAAAAGACACATTTTTCAGATGTTATTACTTTGCTAACTCTATTATTCTTCAATTTTGTACCGACAAATAGAAGGTGGCTATATGCTGTGTAACCTCAGAAATCTTGAGTCCAGAGGATGTTACTAATAAGCCTACATGATAACAAAGGACAGTGAGTGAATGGTCATTTAAGATATGCTTCTCTATCACAGATCAAAAAAGCACGACTGCCAGAAAAGCAATTTCAGACTTCAGTTCAGTCAGGTAACCATATTTCTTGATTTTCCTCCATTATAATACAGTGAGCACTGAGTGGAGAACTTTAGAAACACACAAAAAGTATTTGGTTATAAGATCATTCCGTACTTACAAGGAGCTTTACGTTTCAATAAGGATGAGAAGATATATGCAAATGAAAGAACAAAAGAACAGAAGCAGAAGAGTCATAGGAAAAATATAAACATCTGCAGACTATAGAAACATCTTTCTAAGAGATTTCTGTCATTGTGCAAACAGGACTGTTGAAGTGAATTGGTTGAGCAGAGCCCTACCGGGTTAGTTTAAGAGATGATTCCTGGCAGCATTCTGAAGGAGGAGGGACGTGCATTGACAAAGATGATCTGTGAAGACTTCGGGGCTGGGGGAATATAGAGGTAGGAGCAAGAGGCTAAAATTCTCTTGAAATGTGAAAATGACGAGAATCAGATACTGTTAAAATGTAAGCTAGAAATGTGTTGGGGGACAGGGTTGAACATAAGCAAGAAAGAAGGGGAGGAATCACCAAAATCACCTCTGAAGTTTGGTGAAAAAAATTGTTAAGTAATGGGGCAAAAGAAAAAGATGAAGTAGCATGAAAAGGGAGAAAAAAAGAGATGGAACTCTAGCCTTAGTTGATAAATTGTCAGGTGATGGCTTCTTCCATATGGAAGCAATGCTGGCGAGTTTAGGCTTCCCTTGTGTAGAGGATTCAGATAAAATTCGAAATCAAGTTAACTGCTTTTCTTAAAAAAAGACTGATCATTAGTAGCAAAAGTAAGATCATGGTGTGATGGTTCAGGGAACTCAGTACTGCGTACTAAAGGGGATCTTCTGAAAAATCCAAGTCTGTTACATTGCAAGAATGGTTAGAACTTAGAAATCCTGCCAAAGAAGGGGACTAGGAAAGGAAGGTGTGCCAGGTTAAAGAGCAAAATGACTTATCTGTTAGCAAAACATTTGACAATTTTTAAATAACTTTGTTTCACCAAGAACTCCGAAGCCAAGCCCCTCACAGTCTCCCCACAACCAACACTCAGCTCCCTGTCCCACTTTCCCCCTTCTTCCTCCCATTTTGAGATTATCTTTGGCTTCTAACCTGTCATGATGCATGTACCAGGGCACATTGTAAAATAATTTGATGTTCCTTTATGGAAAGAGAAAACATTTCCTAAATCTTCTTTCCAGGCCACCTGTAAACCAGTAACAGGGCTAGCTAAGTAAACAGGAAAGCCAGCATCCTCTGCTTCAGAAACCAAACACACACAAGGACTGATTCTCTAGATATCTGGTGGGTTAGTCATATGTGAACATCTGCTTTTCTTAGCCTTCCTCTCCTTTTGCCTCCCTTGATGGAGAAAGTCTTTGACTTTCTCTACTCATGTGAAAAAAAAGTTCCCCTTATTAATAATGCAATGGAAGCAGGTTTAGATGACTTGAGCTTTAAAATTTTGGAAAGTCTGGGAAGGGGTAGAAAAAGAAACCAACCAGATCCATTGATTAAAGAGCATGCAAAAGAACACATTATAAAGAGATAGGCATTTTGGATTTTTTTTTTAACTGAGAAAAGATTTCATCTTGTTGGTAAATGTTGGGTATGTATGATAACAGAGCAGGTGTATTTTAAAACTGCCTGCAGTAAACAGAAAGGCAGGTAGAAATCCACATATTGCATGGGAAGAGTCGGCTTAAGCCTCTGGATTTCACTCCATGTTCCTGATCTGCAGTTACTTTTTGATTATAGCACAGCCTTGGCATAAGAATTCAACTTGCTAAAAGTGTTCCAAAAAAAGAAAATCTCTGGCATTTCCTGTTGGTTGGAAGCTGTTTGGCTTTCTGCATTACTATTTAGTGTTATCATTGGCCAAGCACCTTTGCTGGGTAGAAAAATACTGGTGCAAATTTTACTGGCGATGTGGGAATAGAAGCCATAAAAATTCTCAATTTCCCTTTTAAAAACTTAACTCATTTGTCCAGGAGGAATGAATACAGAAAGACAAGAGATTTTAAACTTCCCATACATCTGGGTACAGCAGTGTATTTTGACTCCAAGTACAATAAAACAACCTTACTTGCTGGTGGTATATGACATAATGACCCAAATATGTTTTTAAAAAATCATTTATTGCTGTACATAAACAGCGAAGTTAGCGCAAGGGATGATAAAATAACATGGGTAATTCTTCCTTTAGCTGGGAACCATTGGCGGCCCATTAGGATTCCAGATGTAGCTGTGTGTGCTTTTCCATTTGTTTTCCAATGTCTAGTGCTTATGCCCTTGGTACCTTGACGGTGCTTGTCAGGCATGTTGGCTTTTCAGCTTGAGGTCTTCCTTGGAGAAACACACTGATCGGTCTCTGGGCTATAAAGCACACTATTGTCTTGGGCCCAGTTTGTTGAGAATATAAGACCCAGGGCAGCCTCCTGCCAAAGGTCAAATACCAGCTTGACCAAAGTTCCTCAAGTCAACACTGGACCTCCCCAGACAAGAGACACTTCAACTCTTCCTGAAGAAAAAATGTTTTTATGTTTTTATCACTCTGTAATAACAGAAATTGTTAGAGTTCAAGTAAGCTGAAATGCATTTCGATAAATTATTTATTATAGTTACTCTCATAAAAAACAGCTCACAGAGCCAGAAGCTTATAGATCAAATAAAAAATAAAATTTATTCCCATGTTTTGGGCATTTAAAAAAAGAAGCAATCTCCCAGTTCAAGAGACAGTCTTAATAAGCAGTAGAGGAGGGCATGGCTGTAAAACTGTACAGATAGAATCATTGTATTTTAGGCAGAGAAAGAAAGCAGCTAAAAATAGAACCATAGCTAATTTAGCCAGTGCCCTGACTGCCAAAAATGCATGTCTGAAATCAGGTGGGTGTTTCTTTATGAGTGACTTAGCCAAATGTAAAATTTATATCCCTGTCTTGTATATACTCTAGCAAAGATTCAGTGCATCAGTTTATTACAAGGCTACTATTAAGGATGCTTAAAATTCCCCAGCTTTACACTCCTCACTCCAAGGGTCTAGCCTTAGCTAGTTATGATTGGGCCTGGCCCAGACGCTCTTATTAGAGAGGGATTTCAGTATTCAACAATACAGTTAGGCCTTTTCTGTGGAGCTGAATGCTCTTCCTCCAGGGGAGCTCAATTCACCCCTCCTGTATCCAACAACAGCAGCTTCCCTTTGCTTCTTACCAATTTTCACCTGTGCCCTAGCTTAGCCAATCGAGAGGAATAATGCTTAAAGAAAACAAAATAAATAGCAGATGGTCTAGTGTACTCTGGGATGAATAAATTATAGCTGCAAAGGGGAAAAGTGACTTAGTGGATGCACACTGCTGTATTTGTCGCTGACATACAGGATGCTCAGCACCCTGACCTCAACATGTATCAGGCCCACCACCATTAATCACTCCACATAATCCAAGCCAGAAATTTATTGAGCCCAAGGGATCCATGACCCCTTGGAGTGGGAACTGAGAAAGTGAACTAGAGGCAAAATATAAAATACAAAAGTGGCTCCACATAAGATGGCAGTGAGTTTTCAGTGCCCAAGAAATTCAAGTGATTTTGGATGGACTTTATCCTTGTGGAATCAGATGGAGTGCAATCATCTGAAGAGCTACGCCCTGTATGGTAGGTTCATTTTCTCTAATAGATAATAAAATAATTATCCCCCCCATTATATCACAGTGTCATTCCGGAAACTTTTCTAAGTTGCTAAATGGAACACAGTGCTCAGCCTTTTAGATGTCAAATGGTTTATCAAATTCATCATCAAAATCATGGAATACCTGTAACACAAATTTTCTTTGAAAAATTCAGGATTTAAATGTAATTTTTATTAATCAGAAGAAGTTTTAATCTGAAAAATTTGGCACTCTCCCAGTCTTCATCCATCCATTTGTGGTACTTTTTTCTCAGTTGAGCTACATCTCTTACAGCTATATCCCTAGACTAAGGGACTAAAAATATATTTATATCCATCAGCATCCCCTGAATAGTTCTATCAAGAAAGAATACCAAAATTAGAGGGGAGTAGAAAACAAAAGTAGATAAATAATAAATTTAGTTTCTTATAGACCCACTGAGTAATTTCCATCAGGTGTGCCCAGTTTCTTATAGTCCTTGGAGCAATGAATATCAAGTGGCTAGACTTTGTTCCAGTAATTGAATATCCATTCTTTCTCCTTGTTGCTTAGTTGAGTTTTTCTCACAGCATGTTTTGTTTCAGTTTCCTCAGAAAATATATTAAGATGAAGACTTTGAGGTGGAAGTAACTCAAATGTCCATCGACAGGTGAATGGACAAGAAATAAAATGTAGCATATACATACAATGGAATATTATTGAGCTTTAAAGAGGAAGAAAATCCTGTCACATGCTATAACATGGATGAACCTTGAGGACATTACGCTAAGTGAAATAAGCCAGTCATAAAGAGACAAATACTCTATGATTCCATTTACTCTAGATATCTGAAGTAGTCAAATTCATAGAAATAGAAAGTAGTGGTTTTCAAGCGCTGAGGGAAGGGGAAACGGGGAGCTGCTGTCTAGTGGGTATAGAGTTCAGTTTTGCAAGATGAAAAAGTTCTGGAGATCCATTGTTCAACAATGTCAATATACTTAACACTATTAAAGGTCACTTAAAAATGGTTAAGATGTTTAACTTCATGTTATTATTTTTTTTAACACAATGAAAAGTCTTCTTTAATTGGAAGACACTGGTTTTATTCTCCTTTACCTTTTTACTGTTTTTTAAAAATTTTATTTATTTATTTATTTTTGGCTGTATTGGGTCTTCGCTGCTGTGCACAGGATTTCTCTAGTTGCGGCGAGCGGGGGCTACTCTTTGTTGCAGTGAGAGGTCTTCTCATTGTCGTGGCTTCTCTTGCTGCGGAGCACAGGCTCTAGGTGCACATGCTTCAGTAGTTGTGGCACGTGGGCTCAGTAGTTGTGGCTTGCGGGCTCTAGAGCTCAGGCTCAGTAGTTGTGGCGCATGGGCTTAGTTGCTCCGCGGCATGTGGAATCTTCCCAGGCCAGGGCTCGAACCCGTGTCCCTTGCATTGGCAGGCAGATTCTTAACCACTGTGTCACCAGGGAAGCCCCCCTTTTTACTGTTGATTACAACAGTCCACTGGTATACATTGGGACTTGGTAATTGTTTAAGTTCTCTCAAAGGGCAGTATGTGGATTAATTTTTAAAATAAATAATATATTATGAAAATTTTCAAATATTCACTGAATAGAATAGTATAATCAACCACATATATCTATTACCAATGGTAATTTTACAACAATTATAATTAAATTATAATTACAACTGTGATTTTGCTGATCTTGTTTCATCTATTTTTCCACCTTTTTTTCCCCTGGAATATTTTGAAACAAAAAATCGATTAGTTTTTACTTACAGACTTGGCACTTATTTCAGAAACTCAGAGTGTATTGTTTAAGATTTTATCACATAAAAATAATATTTGTGATTTAGATGTAATATTTTCTATTGTACCTTAATTTCTCAAATATAAAATTCAGATAGCTGTATAGGAAAGACTGTGGGGAAGGTCTGTGATTACAGGAATAGGAATGTTGAATGGGAATGATCAAACCCTCGTGACGGAATTTGGTCCTGCTTTGGAAGTGCTAAAGAGTAGAGGACTAAAATGTTTAATTTTAGGAGTTGGGAATTCTTTAAAGAGAACACCTTCGTTTCTTCTGAATATAATATGAGATAAAATCTTTTTTTTTTTTTTTTAAATGTGTTGTTTTACTATTCCTGCCCAGAGAAGAAGAAAGAGCTATTCTGGGTTCATCCACCCACCAGCCATGTGACCTTGGGTGATTTGCTTCATCTTTCAGGGATCTTAATACCTTCAATATGTAAAATGATGGCTTTGGAAAGAATAGTTCCTAAGGTCTTTTCTAATTTAAGAATCCTATGATTTGAGAGTAGGAGTGAATATTTTACTACAGAATATTTCAGTTGATTAAATTCATGGCTGAATTTACTCTAGTAAAGGCCCTAGCTTTTGATGTGGTTGCCACTATTCACAGGCTATGTAAGTTGGGGTATTGTCTCATATCTCAGCCAAAAATCAAGTGAAAAAAATACCTGTGATTCAAGGTAACCTGTAAGTTAGTGTGGAATAGTTGCCAAAACATCTTTGTAAGATTTATGAAAGTTTTATCGAAGTTGATATGATAAATAGTATTTTATATTCTATACCCACTTTATATTCTAAATTTTTAAAACTTAAAATGAAAATAATCTATAATGAAATAATTTGAACTAAGGGGCTACTTGGTTACTTTGAACCAAGGAATTTTTTAAAAGTAGAATTTTTTCATTAGGGAATCTAAGAGGAAAAGGAAGAATCTGTGGGAAACATGCTTTGAAATGGTTGGCTGGAAGAGTGTAAGCTGTGTGATTGTAAGAAATACTGTTCACCATTCAAGTGCGCATGTTCTTTAGTGTAGTTTTTTTTAACAAGCATGCCCAGAAAGGCTTGCTGCCTTGGAAGGCTCTGGGTTGTTGTGAAGTGGCTCTTGTTAGAGTCCTGAGGAAAAAGAAGGCAAAGGGAGGAGCTTAGAGAATGCCAATCTTTGCAAAATCCATTTCCTTTGAACAGTGGTGTCCTACTCATCTTCAGAGTAAATGTGAATGATCAAAGAAGCAAAGGAAGTAGAAAAGAGTATCAGGAGTAACTAAGAGCTAAGGAGAGATCAGGGACTCAAAAGAAGTATTTGAACGTAAGATAAGTGATTTTCAGGGAGGGAGATTCTCTTTTCAGCACAGGGATTCTATCTGGAGGTACTGCTCTGACACTGCTTGTGGAAGCCTGTCTAAGGAAAACTGAATAGAGTTTGACCTTATACTTGACTTAGCAGTGCAGTTAAAGATATACTGTTTAAGTAGCTCTGACTATGCCCCATTTTCTTTATAAATTTGAGTTAATGACATTTGCCTATTCACTAGGATTTACGCAGTAACAAGAGCAGGCTTTGTGTTTCTTGAAAAGAAAACACTGGCTATGAAAAGTGGTGGGACCATTCCTCCATGTTACCCTCCTCAGATTGCAGACAGCTAAGAATGTAGACTGGCTTCTTGTGCCCTATCATTTTTGAAGATCTCAGTTAGTAGAATTTACATTAACTGTCTGAAAGGGAAAAATTAAACCTTCCTTTTAAATATTGCTTTTCACTGAGTTCCTCTCTAATCCTTAGGTAAATTGTACGCTGTTGATCTAGTTCCACAGCACATTTTCTGAATGGAAACCCCAAACATGATATATTCTCCTATTTAAGGAATATTGACCCCAAAGAAGGATCAGAATGTGGAAACATTTTCGAGAAATAACACATGTAACTCTGTTGTTTCTGTTGTTCTGATGTGCTGGCAAGCACTAGTTAGAATAATTGGCAAGGGCTAGCAAGAAATACTGTTTAGCCTTAGGAAAGTTATAAAACTAGCCCACTGGAAAGGTAAATATGTCATGTTTTGAGTCTAGCAATAATAATTATAACAAGAACATCTGAGACTTTTCCCTGGGCTTTACACCACTTAAGTAATTTTCTTCAAAATATTAATTTTCTGATGCAATCTTTTCTCTTTCTCTCTCTCTGTCTTTTTTGTTGGCAACCAAATTAAATGTATCTAAATGAATTTCAGTGCTCTAAAGATGTCACTTTATTGAAGGAATAATTTAAATAGTTGTTAGTATTAGAAAATATATTTATGTTATTGTTTATTCATACATTTAAGTATCCATTCAGTGATATAATGGAGATTGACTTAAAAATTAATAGTGGCCAAGACTTCAGTCCTTGTTTTCTTCAAGAACTTAACGTCTTGCGTTAGACACTATTTAAAATTTTTTTAACCATTTAAAAATAATTACTGGAGCATCATTTAAAAAACTACCAACAACCTACCAGTGATTTGTCCTTTGTTATCACAGACAAGCTGAAGCAGAAATAAAGCATTTAAATAAGAGAGGAATAGCATTGGTGATGGTAATAGATGAAGGAAAAGCAAAAGTCCACAAGCAAGAAATGGAATTTGAAATGACTTGAGTAATTTATCTTACTCTGAATAGTGTTAAACCCAAAAGCCTCTTCTTCAAGAATCTTCCTTTGCTGTGATTCTTCATTATAATTGTTTTTCTTCCCGACCACTGTTGGTATGCCAAGGTTGAATTAGAAAAATAGAAAGATTTACACTATTAAAATAGACTTGTTTGGGGGCTCAAGAAGTAACTATTCATTGGTTACTCTTCATAAAATCTCTATACAAAAATGATCTTTACAGTTATTTGAGCATGGGGATATGTCATTTCAGTAAAACTTGAAAAACTTAGTGTTTTAAGGTTAAAATATTAAAATATTTTCTCAGCATAGATACTGAAAGTTATTACTGTAATGTAATTATGTATTGTGTAATTATGTCTTGGAAGATTTAATCAATTGGTATTTGAAAAGGTTTATAGGTAAAGTTTTTAGAAGATTATGTTTCTGGAATTTTTTATACAGTGGAATTTCTGATGCTACAGTAAATTAAAAAGTTGGATGATTTTCATGTGATATCCTATTTCACTAATACAGAACAACCTTGAACCACACTAGAGCAATAATTACTTAACCTAAATCAGAGACCAAGCCAGGCCAAACAGCTGTTTTCATTTTGTTAGGAGATCCATTTGATTTACTCTTTTAGTCAGCTTTCATTACTGTAGAAGACAAAACTTCCCTTGAGTTTTTAACCCTGAATTCTCTGCCTTGTTTGCTGCCTGCTGTAAAATTGCATGGTTGAGCTGCCACAGCCGCTGAACACGCTCCGGAGCTACTGTAGTGCTGTGGGGAGGCTGCACTTCAGCTTGGGGAAAGAAGAGCTTCATGAAAAGAGATAACATCTAGGTGCCTCCCGCTGCCCTTTAAAAAAATGAAACAAAACAAAACTGGTCATCATTATTCTGACTATAAGAGAAGCCTTTAGGAATGAATATCTGATTTGAGTTCCTGTAGTAACTGTGTCATAGCTCATCTGTCTTGGAAACTAGGGAAAGGAATGTTCCAGAGACACAGAGATAAGATATTTGAATTCAAATGAATTACTTAGAGCTAGATTCAGATGTATTAGGTATTAAGTCATTACCCCTAAAATTGATCTCTTATGTGCCGTAGTATGTCCTCCTTTAAATTATGAAACCAGTTTTCCTATAATTTCTAAACACGAGGATGCACCAATATCTTGTGGTTTGTATCTTGGTGTTTGTAATTCCATAAACGTGTTGTCCCCACGCTCCCCAGTGAAAATAAGGTGAAACAGTATTGGGACCTTGTGACTTCATGGAAAAGGTAGCTTAAACCATTTCTTAAGATTGCTGTCACTTGAGGGAAAAAAAAAAATCCTTGGAATTGTTGGTGCTGATTAAATCTGTTTTTCCCTTTTCTCAAAGCAAATCTGTATCTACTTCTTAAATAAACAGAACCTGGCAAGACAATAGGCTCTCTGTGGCTCCACAGATTGGCATAAATAGAGTCAACCACACAAAGACAACTATCTGATGGTTGTGATGAACTCTTTGACATATTTCTGCCATATTACAGACCTGCATTTCTTAACCATGTCTATTCCAGATTTTTAGAGTTCCCTGAAAAAGACTTTCATGGTCAAATAAATTTTGTAAACACTTCCTTAGAATATCACAATACATGATAGCATATTGTAGCTCTGAGAAATCCAGCAGAGAAAAAAACTTTTAAACCTAGTTTAATTCAGTGTTTCCCAAACTTACTCGAGTATGAAAGACTTTTTTTTTCACATGACACCATAATATCCCACAAAATAGTTTTACTTTGGACACTAGTTTGCCAAGGGGCATATGCTATATAGATATTATCTAATACAATTATTCCTTCAAATGCAAAAATATGTGGAATTTAAAGTTGGTGGAGACAAGGAGCTCTTTTTGGTGCTTATTTTTTTAATAACAACATAATTTGGAGGTCTTGCTGCTGCTAGCTAAGAAAGACCCTTGGGAGATTACTAGCTTGGTCAAGGCTCTTCATAAGTACCTTTATTAAAGGGTAATCATTTTGACAAAACCCAGAGAACTACAGTGATGCCTCAACCTTTTTCTAGCCAAGTCATAATAGTTAGTGTTGGGGAAGAGTCTTATTGAAAATAATTGAGAACTGATGATATGTAGAAAAACAAAGATTATTTCCTGTGGTGCAACAGAATCTTTACAAAGAGCCATGGATTGCATCTTAGATGTTAGTACTTCACAAAGAGGAAAAGCTAGTTGAAGATTGCTTCTTTATTTAGGAAGTCTAGTCTTTAGGAAGAGAGCTGGTATCCTCTGATGCTTTCCTGTTATCTAAGACATAGAGGATTATGTCTGGGATAGCTCCTGACTCCCATGGTGAAATGTAAACGACCACATGCTCGCTAGGGCTTCTTTCCTTCACTGCGGGTTCTGATATTTACCACCCAGTTTTGTCCACACCAGTTTGAATTTATGCACTAGTCTCTTTATCTCACTTCTTTTTTCCCTCTTTTTCTTTCTTTTTCCTTTATCTTTTCTTTCTTATTTTTTAAAAGAAGCTTGTACAGGAGTTGCTGAAATTGAATTTGCAACAAGCAAATCAAGGAAGCGAGGGCTACAAATCTCCATCTGAAGTTTACTCTTTTCACAGTCAGTTTAATAAAATATGATTGATATGTGCTAACAAGTTTGTTCTACAAGAGTGAGGAGGAAGCCACATAAGAAAAGGACTCTTCAGTTTGAAGAAACATGAACTATAGCCTTTTTCTAACAGAGCTATATAGTATATGTGTTTGTTTATTACTCTCTATTTAAACTATTATAAGTTGTTTTCACTTGGTGTTGAAACAAATATTTCAGCCTTGCCGATGGCTGATTCTGAACAAAATTAATTTTCTGTCATGCTAATTACATAACTAACACCAGAGCATTAGCGATACATCTGATGGCAAATGTCAGGCTATTACTACCATCACCACCATCAATAGCCACATTGCCAAAATAATAAAAATGATGTCTTTATATTGTATAGTTTTCCATAGTTTTAAAATTACTTCCATTTATGTTATGTTCTCAAAACAACCTGAAGAATTAGATAAGGGTGGAACTATTATTTCTGTTTTAGAAATGAGCAAAGTGAGGTTCAGAAAGTTTCCTTGACTTGCCCAATGTCATGAAGCTTATGACTGGCAAAATGAGATTCAAACTAGGATTTTTCTGACATCCAGTTCTTTCTACTTCTCTATATTGCCTAAAGTAGTGTAGTTCTGTCTTATTGTAGTTTTCATTAAATATTTTGTTTGCCACTAATTTAAAAAAGTACTCATCCTGCTTTTAAATCTTTAGGGTATAAAAAAAAAAGTCCTGTAAGTTTGACAGTGTTGATGTCAAATATAGTTATGTTTTCAGTGTAGTTTTTTTCAGCTATTTGCAAAGTAAATAACTGCTTATAAATTGAAAGATTTAAATTTACCAGTGCAAAGTGTTTTCTGAAAATTATGCTTCCTCATGAAACACATAAAAGCTTTTTCCCCATTTCTGAAGCTAGACATGTGTACATAAGGAAATTAATTACAGGCACAGAATGACAAAAGATGAAGTGTTTCAGTTTCAATCTGTTGCTTAGTTGTTTGAGTAACTTTGCTTTTCCTGCTTAGATCAAATACAAACTATCTGGGAAAGGAAAGATGCCAACAAATATATACAGTATAAGTAACAAAGCTGTTGGTCTGTTTAAAAAGCTACATTATTTTCTTCCTCTAACAATCCTTCAAATCCAGTAAAGATTTATCTTCATCCCCAAAGTTAAATGTGTTGAGAGACCCACCTTACTTTTTGTCTAGAGGATTATGCAGACTTCATTTGGAGAATCCATGTGCTAAAAGTTGAATTAGTTATATAACTTGCTAACTTTGATATATAAAGTAGGTACCAGTGACTCACTATATTAGTGGGATGTGGTCTTTAAAGTGTGGGTTCAGTCATGGGTTTCACAGAACTATCTACACTCTGCCCTCAACTGACCCTGCTTGGAACCAATGACACTCCCATGAGACACTGACAGGGATTAGGATGTTATTTTTGTCCTGTGCACAAGAAGTGTAGGGTATGTTCAGCTTCAATATAAAACAGGTGACTCAGTTATAACACAAAGCACAGGAGAGAATAGAACTGCCCCACAGAGGTCAGATTTCCATTAGCAAAGCTAAGCATTGGAATGAAATGATGGATTAGATCAGTTAGGCAAAATCTTGCTTACTTACTTTGCCCAAATTAGCACATTTTTTGTCCTCAGTGATCTGGATAATTACTTGATTTCACTGCTGTCCTCTGTGGAAGCCTGGCCTTAACCAGTAATTAACATGGCCTGAATTACAATTTGTCAATCCAGTTCAATTTGGCAAATACATTTATGGAGCACCTAGTATATGTTAATTACTATGCTGTGTTTTGAAATTCAGAGGTGGCTAAAACGTGGTCCTGTCTCTCAGGAGTTCACAGACTATGCTAGCAGGGAGGAAGGAAACCCACATCACCATTGTAATACAATGTAGTAAGTGCTGTGTTAGTGATGCAGGTGGGGAGAGACTTTTCTGTGAGAGCACACGTAGGCGAATCGTTAATCACAAGTCGAGGAAGTACTGTTTGGAGTAAGTGTAAGCAGGAGTACAGAGTATTTGGAAGAACAGTCTCATTATTTACATTTGAGATTTTAAATGCCAAATAAGCAGAGAATTAAAGTTCTTGCGCACAAAGGCAAAGATAGTTTTAGAAGAAAGTTAATTTACCGATCAATCAATAGATGGAGAAAAGGGAATCCATTGGTTTTTCCATTTCTTTGCTATTGTTAAGGTAAGTTAGTGCTCCTTCTAACAGAGGAAGTAATTATGAACTCTTGACCAAAGGTGCAGGGAAATTGGCTCGTTTTAAACAGATTTTTTAAGGTCCCTCTTGAACTTTAGAGATGGAGCACCGATTTAAAACAAACACACCATTCTTAAAGCAGCACAGGGGTGCCCAACTGTGTGCCCTAAGGCTTTTACTTCCATTTAAAAGTTCAGTCTGAAGTTTCCTGGCAGCACAGAAAAGTCCCTAGATAATAATCCATGTTAAGGGAAAGGTTGACTTTTGGAACACTTCTGGAATAAAGATTGACAGAGAGATACCTTCCAGAAAGCCAACAGAAGAGAAGATTGTTATAGAATGTCACTCAGGTTTTCACCGGAAGAGCAAAACCGTGCTGGAGGTGTGTTCAGCCTGTTGGTGATCACAGCAATCAGAGGCAGTGTTTGAGAGCTGGGATGGTGACCTGGAGAAGTGATACTGGAAAAGGAAAAGGACCCTGTAGGAAATTACCTTAAGTTGATAATCATGCCTACACCAAGGGTTCCATTACATTATCTTTTAAAACCTCTTCCAGGGAATTCCCTGGTGGTCCAGTGATTAGGACTCCGTACTTTCATTGCCAAGGGTGCAGGTTCAATCCCTGGTCAGGGAACTAAGATCCCACAAGCCGTGTGGTGCAGCAAAAAAATAAAAAATAAAAATAAAATAACTTAAAAAAATAACCTCTTCTGCTTTAATAATTAGATGCTATAGTTTTTATGCTAGGAGGGAAATGTTGACTAACAAAGGCATTTGCTTGGAGTAGTTTGTCTAGAAGTGATTTGTCCCAATCCAATTATTTTCTTATTCCTTTAGAGATGACATTAAACTTCAGCATAATTGGGCATAATCAAAGGTTGATGCCTGCCACCACAGAACTAAGTTAGGCAAGTATCTCAGGTTCCAGATTTTATTAACTCATGATTAGAGTAACGTTTTAGGAGGATTAATTGGAAATGCGTGCAGAAGCTGAAGATCTGATAAAAGCTCAAAGCAAAAAAGTTTGGACAGAATGAAATAGTAGTAATCTAGAGTAGAGGTGATGAGATCTGGTACTAGGATGATGGTGGTAGAAAAAAAAGTAAAAAACAAAATAAGAAATACAAAAGGAAGGACAGACAAGATTAAGAAACAATGGAATGTAAGTGGCATAAGGTGTAGAGATGGAATGCTGGTCACAGAAACGGCCAAGTGGAAAAGGTGAAAAGTGAAAACAATTTGAGGAGAAAAGGGGAGAAGTGTTGGTTAGGGCCAACTGGGAAAAGATTTGCTGAGAGATTAAATGATAGAGTAAGAGAGAGAGAGAGAGAGAGAGAGAGAGAGAGAGAGAGAGAGAGAGAGAGAGAGAGAGAGAGAGAGATCTAATGTGTTGATAACAATAAAAGAGTCTGTTAGGGGCTTCCCTGGTGGCGCAGTGGTTGGGGGTCCGCCTGCCGATGCAGGGGACGCGGGTTCGTGTACCGGTCCGGGAGGATCCCACGTGCTGTGGAGCGGCTGGGCCCGTGGGCCATGGCCGCTGGGCCTGCGCGTCCGGAGCCTGTGCTCCGCAGCGGGAGGGGCCACAGCGGTGAGAGGCCCGCATACCG
>NW_006792683.1:2308053-2326801 GCF_000442215.2 Lipotes vexillifer
AAAAGAGTCTGTTAAACTGAAGTGATGGGGTCTTGTATGGCGTTGACCTTCAGAAACAATTTGGTTTGGAATACTGAACTGCCTTCCTTGTCCCTGTTCTCTCACTGTTGCTCTATTTCAATAAACACTTGGTTCAACTTGAATGTAGTGCTTTTTTTTTAAAAAAGGAACGTTTAAAACCACATCATGTTGGATTTTTAATGAAAATATCCTAGAGTCTATTTCCTAATGTGATCAGTGTTGGTATAATATGTGTAAAATATTCTTATTATGAAGTAAGTTTTTATATAATTCGCTATGCTTTACACCCTAGTTGTTATAGTTATTAACCATTATTTTAAGTGAGACCTACACTATACAAAAAATAATGGCAGTCTCTCGAGTGTCTTCCACCTCATCAATGGATTTCTAGAGGATTTTTGAGTAATAAAGGCAACTGAAGGCTTATAGGAAAATAAATTCTCTACGAGCCATCTAATTCTCAGAGGTTTATTTTAGAAATAATCCTCCACCACCACCTTTGTCATACAACTTCACTCTATCCTTTTAAGGTGCTCTATTCCATTTAGAAATCTTAACTCCAAGGAGGCGTTAGTCCAGCTTTCGTTATGCTTTCTGATACACTCTGTTGGGCTTGTAAGAATCCCCTGAGAGTGCTCTGGGGAGAGATTCTCCTTTGGATATTCTTTTTCAATCCCTAGTATTTCTGGACCACCTGTGCTCTATATCAAGGCACAATAGTTACCGGAGAAATTAACAAAAGTACAAGTTGTGTTATAAGCTCTTTTCCTGGAACTTATTCTAGTACCAAACTCTCCTTCCTCCCACTACTTCCGGCCCCACCAATTTGCAAGTTGTCCCAGCCTTACTCAAGCAGGGATTTAAAATCTGTTAGAGAGCTCAGCCTTTGATTTACAGAGCTGAAGTCTGCACAGAGGAATCATCTGTAATGGGATTCTTTGCTCCCTGGAGAGACATTACACAGCAGAGCTGTAAATTACTGAAGAAATAGAGGAGGAGGAAGGGGAGGGAGGAGGAGTATGCTCAGTAAAAATAGGTTATACTATTGATCAGAGCAGTTGTCTTTTAACTTTTTCTTTCTCACCATAAAATTAAGTGGTTGTCGTGAGAAAAGGAAGAGTGGATATTTAAGAAATTGAGTGTGCTGTATTTGTTGTCCCGTTTACTTAGTATAAGGTGTTTTGATTTGTTTCGTTTGCCAGTGGTCTCTTAGTAAATTCTCTTTTTTTCCTCCTGGAATTTATTTTTAAGGCATTCATTTTCTTTAAGTCTATGTGACTATGTGTATTTGAATCTGATTTACAGCCAGAAGTCATCACAATCAGCCCTTTGCCCTCTCTGCATTATCCCTGAATCAAACTATAATACGGGTTTGATCAGGGTAATGTAGAAGGTGTAGCGATATAAAGTTCTAAGTGAAAATGTCCTAAACACATTGCCAGTGCAGTGACACTAACCAACAGAGAAATAGATGACCTCAGGAAATGTCTGGCTTAACAAATGTATATCTTTAAATTGGAAATCTAATTATTTGCCTTAGATTTGCACTGCTGGGAACCTAATGCAAGACCATGTTAAATAAACTTATTATTTCCGTTTTTCATTTAACCTGTGGGTTGTAGTATGACCAATCTGTTTTATATCCTCAATCAACAGATGATTGTATTTGGTAATAATTTATCAAGAATAAAAATCTGTTTTTGAAACTAATCACCTCATGTTAGGTCTGCCCTTTTTCAAAACCACCATCTGATATTCATTTTGTCTGCAAAACAAACATACTGATGAAAATGCATATACCACAGGATACAGCCAGTGGAATGAAGCGTTTCCACTCTTTGTATATATTTAGAACATTTTCTGTCCTCCCAACAGATGGACCAAATTTTAGTATTAAAGAAAAAAATCAATTTTACATAGTGCAAACAAATCGAACAAGTACATTTTGTATTTCTAATTACTTTGTAGCAGAATGTCCAGTGGAATTTGGGGTCAAATCAGGTCATAGCTAAACTCTGTGATTTGACTTTTTTCATATTTACTAGGTTTTTTCCCCCTAGATTACTGGGTGAATCTCTACATGGAAACTACTGTTTCATGTATTTTCCAATTAAATTGTTTTTAATTTAATGACTTTTCGTTTATGTACAAATATTTGACATTGTTTGTTTTTCTGTAAGTCCAGCAACCTTACCATATAAGGTTTACCAAAGTGATACATGGATTATAATCCTCAAAAATTTTTTTCTTTTTAAATTAGGGCAAATTACTCTGCTCCTGTTCTTATAAACTAGCTACATTGACTGACTTTTATCCAGCACAATTTTGGCACTGGCTCCTTTGGAAAATTAGCTGACCTTCCCCAAACTGCATTACTTTTAAAAAGTTAACTTTTTAAAATATATTTGAATTTATACCAAAAATTTACATTTAATTTTTCTTATATATTCAACTTTAATTTAAAACTATACTTATTTCATCTCTCATGTTTTAGATTTGTAACAGATCTTAATTTTGTTAATGAGGAGAGTTGGGGCTATAGATTTGTTTTTTAGAGGATAGTCTCTAGTCTTTTCTCCTTTTACTGCATCTAAATCATAAATCTAATATTTCACTCTCTTTCTTTTAAGCTTCCTGTGGCTCCCCAGTGTGTATAGGACAAGAAGAGGCTCCTTAGTCCTTCAGCATCTGGTTGCACCTATCTTTTCAGCCTCAATGCCATATTCCTCACTTTCCTCCTTAGGCCCCAAATGTAGTCTTTAGGAATTTACATGCTTTTGCCCAGCTTCACCAATTGTCCCCTTGACCTGGAATAACCTTCCTCATTTCCTTTCTTAGCACATTCCCTTAAGTTCAGGACTTAATGTCATATTCTAAGAGGTCTTCCATGACTCACAGCTCCCCACTACCAATGCCTCTATCATGGCTGTGTTGCACAGAACGTCCAGAATGTTGAGAAGACAGCTGACAGACAAGTAAACAAACAATTTCAGTTTGTGTCAAGTGATATAAAGGGAATGAATATGGTAATATGAGAAATAAAAGTAGGAGTAGGCTAATTACTGGTCAAGGAAAGACTCTCTGAAAAAGTGATATTTAAGTTGAGACTGAAAATATAAGAAGGAGCCAGCTGTATAAAATGTGGAAGGAAAAATGTTTCAGGCAGAGAGGCACATAGAAAACTCCAAGATGAAGAGATTGGTGTATTTGAGCAACTGAGAAGAGGCCATTTGCCTCAAGTGTAGTAATCAAGGGGATGATGGCATGAGATAAGGTTGGAGAGCTAAATGGGGGCTAGATCAGGTCGGTCTACAGCATTGGAAGCTTTTTTTTTTTACATCTTTATTGGAGTATAATTGCTTTACAATGGTGTGTTAGTTTCTGCTTTATAACAAAGTGAATCAGTTATACATATGTTCCCATATCTCTTCCCTCTTGCGTCTCCCTCCCTCCCACCCTCCCTATCCAACCCCTCCAGGCCGTCACAAAGCACCGAGCTGATCTCCCTGTGCTAAAGAATGTCACGAATATATTACCTCTTTTGATGCTGTATGTAGAATAGATTGGAGGGGAGCAAGCATCTCAGGGAAACCAGTAAGGAGACAATTGCTCAGGTCTGGGCAAGAGATAACTTTCAAAAGGTTGATCCTGAGATGAACCCACTGCTATCTTCAGAGTAGTTACTGATAGTTACAGTTGACCCTTGAACAACATGGGTTTCAGCTACGTGGGTCCACTTACACTCGGATTATTTTCAGTTATTATGTACTGCATTACTACATGATCTGCTGTCAGTTGAATTTGCGGACGCAGAACCATGGATATGGAGGGCTGAATGTAAAGATACGTGGATTTTTGACTGTTCAGGGGTCAACTATATATTTCTTAAAAGTTCTTTTGAAACCTAAGTGAGGAATTATTTGACAATATCATTATTGCTCTTGCAATAATAATGCCATTCGCTGGAGAAGTAGCCAGTGTTGAGATAATACAGTTGGTGTAGGCCAAGGAAAAGAGAGTAGATTTTCTCTAAGTGCAGAATGACTCCATGGAGTGTTTTAGGTATGGAGTGACATGCTCCAAAATTTTTAAAAGGGTATAAAAAGTGGATTAGAAAATTGCAAAAGTAGGAGACAACAAATAAGATAGAGGCTATTGTAAAAATCAGGGGAAGTATGATGGAGGTATAGGGTAATGGCAACGGAGATAGCAGGGAGTAGACAGATTTGAAGTGTTTAAGACTGAATTGGAGATGGGAAATACGAAAGAGGAAGATGTCCCTGGTTTCTTGAATGAACAAGTGGTTAGAGGTATCATTTAGTAAGATAGGGGACAGTGTTGGGGGAAAGATCAGTAGTCCAATTTTGGAGACATTAAATTTGAGACATGTGTGCCTAAATAGAGATTTTTTTTTGCGGTTCGCGGGCCTCTCACTGTTGTGGCCTCTCCTGTTGCGGAGCACAGGCTCCGGACGTGCAGGCTCAGCGGCCATGGCTCACGGGCCCAGCCGCTCCGCGGCATGTGGGATCCTCCCGGACCGGGGCACGAGCCCGCGTCCCGTGCATCGGCAGGAGGACCCTCAACCATTGCGCCACCAGGGAAGCCCCCTAAATAGAGATTTTTTTAAGTAGACAGCTAGATATATGGATCTGAAAGTAATATACATGTAAGTATTTATAATTTAAAGAAATATCATACTATAAATATTCTGTTTGGTTTTTTTCATTAAAACCAAATTATGGGAATTTTTCCATATCTAATATAGAATTATGTTACTATTTTTAAAGTTGCATGATAGTATAGCTATACTATAATCAAAATTTACATATATGGTTGTTATTATGTATATCATTACATAATTTTACAAGTATTTCTATAGGATAGATTTCAAAAAGTAGAATTTGTGGATCAAAAGGTGTGCACATTTTGAATCCAGATAGAAACTGCCATCCTTGAAAGGAACGGCACCATTAACCATGTATTAGAGTGCCAATTTCCCTAACTTTGGACTCTGTCAATTTATATTGTGCTTTACAGTCTGAAAGGGGAAAATGCAATCTCAGTGTTATTTTACTTTACCTTCTTGTGATCCATGTTGCTGAACATCTTTTGTTATGTTTATTAGCTATTCCATTTTTTGGTTTTATGTAAAAATATGAAACGATTCTAGAAATGGAAAAGCAAAATAAAATTCAGATATTTAAGAGAAAGAAAATGAGAAGTTAAAAAATGAAGGAAGAAAAGAAGGAAGGAAGGTAATAGGAAAACATAAAGGAAAGAAGTGGAGACCTAATTACTAGTTGCTTATTTGTTTGTTATTGGATGACTTATGAGAGTTTTTAAGAGTGGTTGGTGGGGGGAGGGTTAAATACTTTACAAAAGTCACCAGTTATGGTTTTGTGTATAAAAGTTGTACATTAACAAAATATTAAAGGTAAGTTTGGGAAGGCATTTTAGAAATCAATGTTTTAATGTCTGTTTTAGTTACCTATATATTAAGAGACGTGAAAACAAATGTGCAAATGCTCAAGAAACTTTGATGGTTAAAATAGAGAAAGTTAACAAGGAGCCTGGTGAAGTATTTTTTCCCTTGGAGCAGCCAAGTGTACTTCATAGAGTAGCTGTTCTTTGCAGGCTGCTACAACAGTCATAGCAAAACCAGCAAGAGGTCGCCCACAGCCACGTGTATCCTGTTCTATTAATAAAGGAAATGTCGACTAGGACACTGGGGATTAGACACAACTAATTTTCTAAAATGCCATTGAATAGATCTTTATCTGTAAAGCCAACACAGACATACAAATAGTTAAAATGAGCTCCTTGCCTCTCAGATTTCAGTCGGATAGTCTGGTGTTTTATTTCACACCCATAGAACAGCAGCTCTGAATGGCAAGAAGTCTTTAAAAATCACATTTGTTAAACTATTATTTTCAAATACTACTCCAATTATTAGGGTTCTTGGAGTATATATTTTTAATTACAAAGCAATTTAACTGTTGTTTAACTAGACTCTAAGCCCTACATTCTACCACTATTTCCCCAAGAAGTCTGATACTGTGCTCTCAAGAGTTCCAGGTTCATGGTGGTTGGACCAAGTTGGCATGTCCCCAGAGTACACTGGCCTTCTTTGGAGAGTATTTATGATCAAATCAGTTTTGTCATTTCAATAGTAGGGATGACAAGTTAAACATAGTCCAGCACTGTGGATTTTTTGTGGTGACCCCTAACTTCAAGAGCAGTTATTTTACACTGAATGTCCTAAGTGGTTGGTCTATTATGAAAATTGAGTCCTTTAAGCCAAATAACTATTATTAAAATTGGGAAATTTGGCTACCACACACATGCAGACACTGTTCTAAAAACAGTGTATTAAATGATGGAATCATGAAATAAATGAGTCAGAATTTGACTAATATTTATCAAAACTAAAGAAAATATCAAACCTCTGTTAATGCCTTGAAACTGAGGTTAACTTTTCAGTGACAATTGAGAGTTTACTACTTTCTGCATGTACAGTTTATACTATTTGTGGGCATAATATTACTCAGACATATAATTTTAGCTTCTAATTTCCTAATCTCACTTTAAGGGTGGTAGAGGCAGAAGTCACAGTACTAAAGTCTTTTTTGTTTATTTTTTTGTGTTTTTTTTTGCGGTACGCGGGCCTCTCACTGTTGTGGCCTCTCCCATTGCAGAGCACAGGCTCCGGACGCGCAGGCTCAGCGACCATGGCTCACGGGCCCAGCCGCTACGTGGCATGTGGGATCTTCCCGGACCGGGGCACGAACCCGTGTCCCCTGCATCGGCAGGCGGACTCTCAACCACTGCACCACCAGGGAAGCCCTAAAGGTTTCTTATAGTAGATTAATTGCAAGTGCGATGAAATATATGAATTACATGTTAAAAAGTACACAGCAAGATAACATAAAAAAGACATTTGATAGCAGCAGCTTTTAAACTTTATTAATAAATATTACAGCTGTGTTCTCATTATGTAGTCTCATTATGTAGTCTATACATCATGCTGTCTCCTAACTTCAGCGATCATACACAATAATAGGCCTTTGGATTTAATATTCTTGATTTCACTCTTCATGCATGGTCCCAAAGTCCTGACAGGGTACTGACTTGTCACCTTGCTGAAGCATGGCTTGAATTGCTTGTACTGGGTAGGAGCAAATCACTGTGGTTACAGAGTAGGCCCAGCCGACTACTCTGCAAGAACTTCTCAGAGCAACTTAGTTGTTCCGATTTGGTCATTGCTATATTGTAGTTCTTGTGAAGAGTAATGATTTGGTTTATTTGTGAAAAGTAGTCCAGAGGAAAAAAAGCTAAGAGCTAAGTGGTGAGTATGATATGAAGTGAGAAGGTAAAAACCTATGAAAAATGATGTTTATTTATTTCACCATGATTCAGGTGTATGAATTGAGCTTATTATATGCTCCACAGAGAAATAAGAAATGATTTATAAATCTGTTCTGGGAATGCTGTAGCCAGTGTAAGAATTGCTCATCAAATAAGAATTTTTTTAGCAAAATTGAAAAGGCCATTGACTTTTGGTATGATAGCATGCTCACCATTTGGGGGAATAAATGGGTTCCTATCTGTCAAGTACTTGAGACAGTATTTAGCAAATAAAAACCATGCAAGTATTAGCTGCTATGATGATGGTGATGTAATTCAGGATGAGACTGTGATTTGAGAGAAAACCAAGGACCTATAGGCATTTCCATACATCAAATATCAAGGGTCTGCTGTGTTGTCTCCCAGTTAATAACAAGCATGTAAAAATAGAATGTTTGGTGTGGTTTTATCAGTTTATTCCCATCACTGTTTATTCCTTTAGAAGTTCTCATGAATCTCAAAAACATAACTATCTATATTACTTTTAAAATTATCTCAATTAGAGTCACTGGGGAAAAATGGGTACAATTATGAATGGTTTAATATGGACACATAACCCATGAAAATTTAGAATTTAGGCACCTTCAAAAGGAGCATTTTAAACATTTAAAAATATTTTAGAGTTTGTATATCTTTCTTGAGGTTCTGTCTGGAAGACTTCCCCACTCTCTCGGATGCTTGGCAGATTCCTTTCCTGATCCCTAAGCCTGAGTCCAAGTCTTGCTTCCTGCTGAAGCCTCCCAGTCACTGTTTATTCCTTTAGAAGTTCTCATGAATCTCAAAAACATAACTATCTATATTACTTTTAAAATTATCTCAATTAGAGTCACTGGGGAAAAATGGGTACAATTATGAATGGTTTAATATGGACACATAACCCATGAAAATTTAGAATTTAGGCACCTTCAAAAGGAGCATTTTAAACATTTAAAAATATTTTAGAGTTTGTATATCTTTCTTGAGGTTCTGTCTGGAAGACTTCCCCACTCTCTCGGATGCTTGGCAGATTCCTTTCCTGATCCCTAAGCCTGAGTCCAAGTCTTGCTCCCTGCTGAAGCCTCCCAGGCTCCCCTCAGGCTCCTGGACTCCTCTTTTCCCCGATGCTGCCAGTGAACCACCATCTGCCTTGTTGTGGCAGTTACACCCTGGGTTGTAATAATTTGCATTTCTCCCTTACCGCAAGCTTGTTGAGGAAGAAAATAGGTCCTCACTAAGTATATGAATGAACCTCAAATCATTTCACATATGACAAAAGGAGATAAGAGAGACCTAATATTTCAAGCAATCCAGATACCAGGCAGTGACCATATCAGGAAGAATATAAGTTCCTCCCTATCCCCCAGAAAAAGGTTTTAAGTTATGAATTGATAGCACACAGCTGCAGTGAAGCAAAGTTGTTTTTGTAAAATGTTTATTGAGTATCTACTGCATTTCAAGTACTATGCTACTGATTCTCATGTTTCATCATGTTAAATCCTCCTGACAGTCCTATCCTGTATGTAGTTGTATTTTCCCAATTTTCAGATAAGTAAATTAAGGCTAAGAGAGGCGGTGTCTCCAAAGTCGCAGGTAATAAATGGCAGAGTAAAATTTGAACCAGATGTTCTGACTCTAAGTGGAGTTTTCTCCCCACCATTCTGTTCAAACCAAGTTTTACTTCTTATTCACCTAGACTAGGCAATTATTTGAGTTCTAGAGATATTCTTCACACTATGTCAAAATGTCTTAAGTTGTTAAAGCTTACAAAGTTATGA
Source organism: Lipotes vexillifer (assembly GCF_000442215.2). Classification (NCBI taxonomy): domain Eukaryota; kingdom Metazoa; phylum Chordata; class Mammalia; order Artiodactyla; family Lipotidae; genus Lipotes; species Lipotes vexillifer. The sequence continues at coordinate 2,317,233 of NW_006792683.1, forward strand.
TATATTTCCTGAGCCCTGCCTCTCCCTGCTATCTATGATGTGAATTTATCCTTGATTTTGCCTGTCCTATCTTGTCTTATAAGCATTAACACCTGAACTAGTAGGACCACTGAGAGGATAATGTCAAGACATCAATCTATCCATAACTTTCATTGAGCATTCTATAGCTAGGTTGTTGCTCTTATTGGGGGAAAAAGTTGCTTAGAGGGTGGCAAATGAGTCAGGATTTTCATTATGTTTAGACACCAACACTAATTCAGAGATGTTACCAGTGATGCTAAGGTAACATTTAAGGACAAATGGAAGCCTCCTTTTGTTTCTTCTCCTCTCCAGATTTTTCTGAATTAAGATTTTCCTTTTAAAACTAAACTAAGTTCTTTATTCCTTAGTATTCCTTAGTTCCAAGGAAAAGCACTAAGCCTGTCATTGAGGTAAATCAATATATATTGGCTCTGATGGAGTGAGATTAAGAAAGGAAAGAGAGAAGCAAGAACAGGTATGGGAGGGGAGAAAAGAACTAAGAGAAGGCTTATGTTTGCCTTGCTGCACTCATGCCTTCACCTGGGCCCTGGGTTCCTCCCACACATTTTACCTCCGTGCACCTCTGTCTATAAAGAATTATTCTCCCGGACTAAGATTGTCTTCCATTTGAACTTGTTTGCTGTATTCCTTTGGTTACACGGATGTTGTATTAGAAGCAGGAAAATATATTTGCAGCCTCTTGATATAAAATTGTTTTTTGTTGTAAACAGTCCTTTAACCTGACCATAAAATAATTGAGACATAAAACTCTGAGGGAAAAACTTTAAAGAAGGGACAAAACATTAGTATTTAATGAAAGCCTCTCTTCCTTCTCCAGCATCATCTCCTAATTGGTGATGAGCTGTACCTCTTTGTCAGGTCATCTCTGCATTACACCAGCTAGTTAAAATTATGGGGTGCTGCTCTAGCAGGTAGAGTGGGTGGATGTGGTGGGTCATCATAAAATATAGTTTAAAACTCAATGACATAACAGAAAAATCAGGTTTATATGTAAAAGGTTCAAGCTTGATTTCCATTGCTTTGCTTTCAGGTCTTCTATTTTTAATTTATACACACTAGAAACACCAATTTGGGTAAAACTATAGCAGATTGCTCCTTTTCAAATGTTACCTTTCTATACAAATATCTTTGGATTATATAAAATGAAAAAAAACAACAACAGTGGCAGAGGAGGTGCCTTTATATTGATGTGGTTCCAGTTGCTGCAGGAGACTGTGTGAGCTTTGGGGCACCACATGTATTGCAATGGCTGAAACTCCCTCACTGCCCCCCATCCCAACCTCCTTTATCAGGTTCTATAAGGACAGAGCAGCATCATGACTATATATCTAACCTGTAACATTTTCACACAAATATGGATAAAGATAGTTGATGCAAGTGTCTAGAATTCTATTCAGTAATTAAGCAGAATAAGCTCTTGTTTTGGAACAAAGAATACATGCAATGATATTTGGAGCAATGAGTAGCGTGGCAGTTGGTATGATAGTCTCTTCCAGCAATCAGCTTTGGGCAGTCTGAAAATCTGTACAGTCCTTTCAGCCTGATGGTTTACTTGCACGTGCTGAGTGAGAAACGATGTTGGGAGTTTGAGTAGAAATCATATAGACATGTTCTTTAAAATAATCAGAGGGCTTCCCTGGTGGCGCAGTGGTTGAGAGTCCGCCTGCCGATGCAGGGGATGCGGGTTCGTGCCCCGGTCCTGGAGGATCCCACGTGCCGCGGAGCAGCTGGGCCCGTGAGCCATGGCCGCTGGGACTGCGCGTCTGGAGCCTGTGCTCCGCAATGGGAGAGGCCACAACAGTGAGAGGCCCGCATACAGCAAAAAATAAAAAAATAATAAAAAGAAAAATAATCAGAAGTAGGGCTTCCCTGGTGGCGCAGTGGTTGAGAGTCCGCCTGCCAATGCAGGGGACGCGGGTTGGTGCCCCGGTCCGGGAAGATCCCACGTGCCGCGGAGCGGCTAGGCCCGTGAGCCATGGCCACTGAGCCTGCGCGTCCGGAGCCTGTGCTCCGCAACGGGAGAGGCCACAACAGTGAGAAGCCCGCGTACCGCAAAATAAAGAAAAAAAAATCAGAAGTAAATGCAGAAATTTTGAGATGGTAGAGGTTTTAAATGGAATTTGGTATATTTTAAAATGTGCCTATCATACTTTGGTTGAAAAGATGAATGAATGTACAAATGAATTAACTATTGCTAATCTTTCCCTTAAAGTGTGCCAGTAAAATCAAGATAGATGAACGAGGTTTTTTTTTTCCTTTCTTACCAAGAGAAACAGATTTCTTGGGCAAGGTATAGTGAGTGGTCTGAAAATTCTGGCCTTTTAATACCAAAGTAAGTTCCAGACCATCAGAGGTAATTTTTAGCCAAGGCTTTTGCATGAGTAGTTCTTGGAAGTACTCTGCATGTAGTCTGGCCAAGCTAGTGTAATGGCCTAGTTCTTGGAATAACAACGTGTCGTCTCATAAGAGAGTCCCTCTACAACAGATAATTCATACTGGCAATTTGGCAACTAACTTTATTATTTTTCAGTAAGTTTTGGTCTCTATTATCTATTTTTCTAATCTCTAAATCACTCTCTGGTGTCTTCACTTTGGTAAGTGATAAAATGACTTGGCATTAGTTGCCATTGTAGAAAAAAATATGTTAAAAAAAAATTGATTGGTTCCAGGATTATGCCATTTCTTTGTTTTAGGAGATTGTGAGGGCTCCACTTTGGGTAGGGTGAGTTGTAACTTTAGCAAGTATTACTGGAAGAAATGGCAAATTTAAAAGTACTTAACTTAGAGTTACCTTTGGTGAGTAATACTATATTTACTATATTTCTATGATTCTGAATCTCTATCTCTTATCATGTCTGACATCAAGTTAGTATAGTTCTTTCTTTTTTAAAAGGAGAACTAACATAAAATGTATATGTTCTTTGTAAAATAATCCCAATTTTAGAAACATTAAAATACAGGGAAAAATAGGAATTAAGGAAATTAAGGAAATAATGTTGGCTAAGATTTCTCTGAGATTCTGGCACAGTGTTTTAGGAAATTAACTGTTGATAAACTTGGACAGTATGGAATTTTGCAGGCTCTCTTCTTTTTCCAGCCAATATAACAAATTGTTGAAAGGCTGTGCTAGAGATTCCCTTCTTGTCAATCCTGCTTTTGCACAATTTTGGTAAATCTTTTCACAGGGATCTTATTTTAGCAAGTTGTTTAATAAATATGTGAATATGCATGCTGTTTTACATATATATAATATTTTAAGATTGGGGTATGATTTGCAGTAAGGAGAGAAAAATAGGGATATTATACTTCAAAATAAAATTTTTCATGAACATTTGAAAATACTATAAAAAGTTTAGAAAAGGAGGCCAATGACTGTTCTTTATCATTAGTGAGACGACAATGGGAAAAGCTCACACTTTGCAAATGTGATACTATGTATGTTATTCAGTTATTTAAACATAAACATGTTAATCCAAATAGCTTACATTGTATTTCATATAATGGTATTTTTAAAAATTAAATATCTTTGGAATAATTGGTGGGGTAAAGCCAAGATCACAGTACATTTACAATTACCTAGCAGTATTTTTTTTTAAAGAAAACTGCATTGTTATTTACTCAACAAGTGGATAATGGGCTTTAATTTTTATTTATTTATTTATTTATTTTGTGGTAGGCGGGCCTCTCACTGTTGTGGCCTCTCCCGTTGTGGAGCACAGACTCCAGACACGCAGGCTCAGTGGCCATGGCTCACGGGCCCAGCCGCTCCGCGGCATGTGAGATCATCCTGGACTGGGGCATGAACCCCTGTCCCCTGCATCGGCAGGCAGACTCTCAACCACTGCGCCACCAGGGAAAACCCCTGGGCTTTATTTTTTAAGAAAAGAAAAAAGGAAAAAGTACTCTAGGGAAACAATGGCCATATACTTTATTTTATATAGGGAAGGAACATGCTATCCGTGTTTTATGCTATAGTTCTTTTCATTTTGTGTGTAATGTGCTTTAATTCCACATGTACTGATTTTGTAATGTGTAGCTTTGAAAAGTCTTAACTTTTGAATCACATGCAGATATATATATAGATATAGATATATATGAAAGGTATACAGTATATTGATTTATAAGGGAAAGTAAATTACAAAATATACATAAAACAAATCTAATCCATAAGTGCCGTATTTAAAAACTAAAATGTATGATCACTAGGTGAGTGAACTCAATTCTCTTTTTTTTTGAACTCAATTCTTAACAGATGCTGTATTATGTTTCATAGTTTGTAACAAACTTTTTTTTTAAAACTTTTGTATATCATTCTACTATCCAATCATAGCTCTTTAATAAAATATAATGGATGGATATTGACATAGTTCTTAGAGTACAAATAAGAGAAACCAAACAAGATACCATGTTGGCTACAGATGGGAACTGAGAACCAAAAACAAGAGGTTAATTTCGAAGAGCTGCCTGAGCTTCCTGTGGAAGTCAGTCAAAACGAGATTGAACGTGAAGACTTGCTTCTCTGACCTCTGCTGTCTCCAGAATTCTTTTTGTCATGACGTGTTTGTGCCCGTGCACACACATGTGCACGAGGTGCAGATGTATAAAGGATGGCTACTTAGATGGAATAATTTGGAAGGTAGTATTCCAGAGAGCAGTATCCTTAGGGGATTTGGTGATTCAACATAAGTATGTGTCACGTGGAGCACTGCCTCCCAACAAATGGCTGGTTGAAACCCAGAGCAGGGATCTGAAGGGGTGGGTATGGATCGTAATTATTCCTTGGCCTGGCCTCTGTTCTTATTCCACTTGCTAGAATGAGGGCAAAAGGAGGTAGGAGGTGCTTTAAAATGAGGAAGCAGTATAGCATAATAGTTGTGAAATTGGACCTGGGAAGCAGCAGATTTGGTGTGAGCCCTGACTCTGCCCCACACCAGTTTTCCATAGCAGGTGCCTCTGACTAATGAGCTATTTACTGGGCTCTGAAGGGAGGGAGGGAGGGAGGATGTGACCTCCCAGGGCTCAGCAGCTGGTCCCTCTTCTGAAGGAGCCCTCAGCCGGCTGATGGCTGCTCACACCAGAGGCAAGAGGTGGTCAGAGAACGGCTGGAACAATTCTGGATCTTGTTTTTCTCAGAGCTGTTTACCTGATCATTAGCCATTTGGTGGCACAGAAAATGTTCAGTCCATCCATCTTCCTGTCTAGTGGCTTTTTCAGTTACCCCGTGAATTACACATTTTCACTGACTTAACACGTAACCTTGGCCCAGGTGCCCTCAAATGCAGCACTAACATGAAATGCATGTGTTGACTCTGCGGTCAGGTTTCACGTTAGTAGATAAAACACTCTTGACATCCTTAATACCCTTTATAGGGTCTTGTGTAAATAATAGTTGTCAGTGGATAGTTTTTTCTCCAGGCATTGATGACATTTCAAAATAGAATTTTGTGGGCGGCTGCAGGTTGTTTTGGGGAAATAAAGACAAGCTGTTTACTTACTTTACCATCAAATGACTCTTTTTTTTTTTTTTTAACATCTTTATTGGGGTATAATTGCTTTACAATGGTGTGTTAGTTTCTGCTTTATAACAGAGTGAGTCAGTTATACATATATATATGTTCCCATATCTCTTCCCTCTTTGTCTCCCTCCCTCCCACCCTCCCTATCCCACCCCTCCAGACAGCCACAAAGAACCGAGCTGGTTTCCCTGTGCCATGTGGCTGCTTCCCACTGGCTATCTACCTTACGTTTGTTAGTATATATATGTCCATGTCTCTCTCTCGCCCTAACACACCTCACCCTTCCCCCTCCCCATATCCTCAAGTCTGTTCTCCAGTAGGTCTCTGTCTTTATTCCTGTTTTACCCCTAGGTTCTTCATAACATTTTTTTTTCTTAAATTCCATATATATGTGTTAGCATACGGTATTTGTCCTTCTCTTTCTGACTTACTTCACTCCGTATGACAGACTCTAGATCTATCCACCTCATTACAAATAGCTCAATTTCGTTTCTTTTTATGGCTGAGTAATATTCCATTGTATATATGTGCCACATCTTCTTTATCCATTCATCCGACGGCGGGCACTTAGGTTGTTTCCATCTCCGGGCTATTGTAAATAGAGCTGCAATGAACATTTTGGTACATGACTCTTTCTGAATTCTGGTTTCCTCAGGGTATATACCTAGTAGTGGGATTGCTGGGTCATATGGTAGTTCTATTTGTAGTTTTTTAAGGAACCTCCATACTGTTCTCCATAGTGGCTGAACCAATTCACATTCCCACCAGCAGTGCAAGAGTGTTCCCTTTTCTCCACACCCTCTCCAGCATTTATTGTTTCTAGATTTTTTGATGATGGCCATTCTGACTGGTGTGAGATGATATCTCATTGTAGTTTTGATTTGCATTTCTCTAATGATTAATGATGTTGAGCATTCTTTCATGTGTTTGTTGGCAGTCTGTATATCTTCTTTGGAGAAATGTCTATTTAGGTCTTCTGCCCATTTTTGGATTGGGTTGTTTATTTTTTTGTTATTGAGCTGCATGAGCTGCCTATAAATTTTAGAGATTAATCCTTTGTCAGTTGATTCATTTGCAAATATTTTCTCTTTAATTATTTTGCCATTTTAAAAAGGTTTTAATGCCCCATAGAACATGTGGCACCAGTGAGCTAATCATAGTCAAAGAAAACATTGATTCTAAGAGTGGTTTGCAGGAATATCTCTCTACTCCCATTATGCTTACAGAGGGAAAGATGATTAACGCTTAGATTGGGTGGGTTCTCAGAGCGTCTGGCCTTTGGTAGAGTGACACACAAAGCTAAGAAACACGTGGCCTGGGTGTTGGGACAGTGAGGGGAAGATAACGTTTTGTGGGGGTGTTTTGTTGAAAAATAACATACATTAAGAAAAGTACATTTGATGAATTCTTACCAACTCCCTATGACCACCTGACTAGGATCAAGAAACAGATGTTACGAGAACATTAAAAGCCCCCCTTGTAACTCCTTCCAGTTGCTATACCCCTAAGAAACCATTGTCCTAACTCCTAATATCATAGATTAGTTTTGCTGTTTTTGAACTTGATTTTGATTCAAAGAGCATGTTTACTTTTGTATCTGGCTGTTCCGTTCAACATTGTATCTGTGAAATTCATCCGTGTCGTTGCCTTCCATTGTGATTTGTTCATTATAACTGCTGTCTAGTGTTGAATGAATATACTACAGTTTATGTTGATGAGTATATGGATAGTTTCCAGTTTTTACTGGTTATAAATGGTGCCATTGTGAATATGCTTATAAATGTCTTTTGGTGAACATATGAGCATTTCTGTTGGGTATATAATGATGAGGGGGTATTACTAAGAATCATAGAAATGTTTAGTAGGTACTCCCAGTTTTTCATCATATCTATTACCATTTTAAAATGCAAATAATCACTGAAGCTTTCTTGCTACACCATGGTTTCTGAACTGTAGACTTGATGGAAGGACTGCACCAGCAGATTATGGACTAGCCTTATCTCTAATACATACACATGTTTGTACATAGGCATATACTATGTCTTTATGCACTATAGTTACTAGTGCTATTATGTACAGTTTGTAATAGTTCTACCTGAATATTACTGCATTTTATCTAACTAACTGCTCTCAGTTTTCTTCTTGCTTTTTACCATGTTTGTACCATCACTGTGTTGTAGATACTCCTATTAACCTCACTTTACAGATGAGGTACAGACAAGCAGCTTTCTCAAAGTTACATAGTAGGAAGTAGGGAAGAATGTGTGCTCCTTCTTTACATGTAAGATCTTTTAAAACAAGATCTTTCAAAGTCTGACCGGGTATAATTCTGAAGACCAGACCTATATGCAGAGAAAGCTTATAGGGTCAGCAGAGCCCTTAAAAATTCTGCAGAAGACAAAGCGTTTGGATAATTTATGTTAAAATATCTGAGATGAAAATTGTCTACCTTATAATGTTTACCAATGCGAAACCCATATCAACCTCAGTGAGCACAGTAGAGAGCCATGGTTAAGAATACAGGCCCTGGAACTGAGCTCTCTGCATTTAAATCCTCAACAGCCCACCCAGAGAATCTAGTTCTCTGCAGAAAACACATGGGACCCTGCACTTGCCTTGTGATGCTTTCTGCTGGAGTCTTGCACTGCAGTTATTTCTTCTGTGTCCCTCTGCCTGACCGTGAACTCACTGAGGAGCAGGTGCCATGTCATAGTTAGTTTTAATCCCTCAGGGTGCCTAATGCTGTGCCTTGATGATAAGTATCAATAAGTAATTGTTTAAGGAACAATGAAATATTTACATTTTATGTCATTTACTATTTATACTGAATCTACTTTCCAAAGAACGAGAAACAACTTGCAAGGGGAAAAAAATACAAAACATGGTCTTTACATATTTTATGGCAATTGAGATAAGCAGATTACAACATTTAGGCAATGACTGACTAAAATTTCTTGCAGTTTAATGCAAAGTGTACAATATGTTGCGTAAAATGATTCCTATTTTCTGAGGGAAAATAAATACACATCTTGGAATTATTTGTTTATATGTCTGCCTTCCCTCTAGATAGGGCAGCTGTTTGTGAATGGGGAACATGTCTCATTTAAATTTGTATCCCCAGAGCCAATCACAGTGCTTAACATGTGGGCACATGAAAGAAAGCATGAAAGAACAATAGGACAAAAGGAGGAAAAAGAGGAAGAAAGGAAGAGAGAAAATACATATCTGGGAACTGTCATGAAAATAAGAATATTGGAATGACTGATAAATGTTCACCATAGCAATGTAAGCAGAATATAGAGCATAGAGGTTCAGAGCCAGAGCTGTCCTCCTTGGGTTTAAATCTTGACTTCTTTACTGGCTAGATGTATGCCGTTGAGCAAGTTACTTAACTTTTCTGGGCATCAATTGCTTCACCTGTAAAGTGAATTAATAATGTTAACTGTATTTATTTATTTAGGCTACGCTGGATCTTAGTTGCAGCATGCGAGATCTTCTTTGCGGCATGTCAGATCTTTTAGTTGAGGCATTTGGGCTCATAGTTGTGGCATGTGAACTGTTAGTCACGGCATGCATGTGGGATCTAGTTCCCTGACCAGGAATTGAACCCAGGCACCCTGCATTGGGAGCACGGAGTCTTACCCACTGGACCACCAGAGAAGTCCCTAACTGACTCTTAACGGATCATGAAATAGTGCTTTTAAAGGTCTTAGTGTATAATAAGCACTTGACAAACATCAACAAGTAATTTATTTAGCACATTTTTATCAGGGCTACAATGTGCCAGGTACTATTCTGTGTGCTGAAGCTACAGAATTTAGCAAAACAAAGTCTCTAGTTTTATGGAGCTTGCATTCTAGTAGAACAAATAGCCATACAAAATCAGAGAGTGGCAAGCTATGAAAAAAATAAGGATAAAAGCATGGAGAGAATCATGGTGGTGAGGCTGCTCTTTTAGGTTTCTCGGGTGAGGTGGCCTCCAAGAGAGACCTGAAGGAAGCAGGAATGGAG
>NW_006792683.1:2326811-2327212 GCF_000442215.2 Lipotes vexillifer
AAGGGAAGATCCCCAGATGGAGAAGCAGTGAGTGTAAGGCCTTGCAGTGTGGAGTGTGCTGGAGGTAACCAGGGACAGCAAGGGGTCCAGTGAACCTTGAACAGCAATGAGTGAGATGGAGATGGGGCTAGATCATGGCCTTGGAAGGTCTTGGGAATGGGAGCAATGGAACCTGATTTATAATTGTAAGGGACAATTCTGGCTGCTCTGTGGAGAAGAGATGCTAGCAAGGTATTAGAGGAAACAGGGAGAACAATTAGGAGGCTATTAAAATAGGCCAGACAAAAGTTGATGATGGCTTAGTCTAGGGTGATAGTAGTGGAAATGGGAAGAAGAGGTCAGAATTGGGATACAGATAAATGTAGACTTGATTTGGTTTGCTATTTGATTGTAGGAGGGTG
>NW_006792683.1:2327269-2415909 GCF_000442215.2 Lipotes vexillifer
GGAAAGAGGAATGAAAGTAAATTCCAAGATTTTTGGCCCAAGGAACTAGGTCAGCTGGAGTTGTCATTAACTAAGATGGAAAAGATGAGGAAGATTTCTTCTGGGTGCTGGGAGTGGGTGGAGGAGAGATCAAAGAGTCTGATTTGACTGTAAGTTTCTTTTATTCATTTATTTATTCACTGTTATTGATCTCTGACTGGGTGCCATTGCCAGCCACTGTTCTAGACACTTGGGGTAGATCAGTGGGAAAAAAGTGAAAAAAAGAACTCTGCTCTTTAGAATTTTTCATTCAAGTAGGGGAAGATAATAATAAATATTTAAGTATTATAAATAATACATAAGTGAATTTGCCATTACTACCTCAGTCCCCTGGTGAGCTCTCAGTTTCCTTCTAAAGGTGTTGGACCACCACCTTTTCTGTTGTGTCTGATGATGCTTTCTTCCAATCGGATTTTTCTCCTCATCCCTGTTCAGATGCAATAAATATGTTCTTTTTTTGGTCACAAAATTCATACCAATTGCTGTCTCTAACATTATTTATATCTGAATTCTCCATAATGAAATACACACATGCACACTCATCCAGACTTAGCATTGCCTAGATATTTATGGATGTGTGGTGGTCTAGTTTAGGGACACCAGCTCCTTTCTGCTTAATGGTAAGTTGTTCCAAGTAGATAATTTATTCCAGAATCATCTTGTCAGAATTATTCTACATCAAATTTATATTTCTCTGCTCACACTCAAAACTTGTCTAGATTCTTGCTCATGTCAGTCCACATTGGTGCAGCATTTTTCAGTGTGTTCCATATTACTCTAAGTCCAAGAGATAGACCATGAGAAAAGTGTTCTGTGATCAAATAATTTTAATAAAAGCCACATTCTACATCACCTATTTGGAAACTCACATTGTACATGATCATTTTTAAGGCTCTGAGAAGTCTCACAGTAAGAAATTATTTAACTGTTCACTCAGCATGTCCGACACTTACTTTACTATAAAATAGAGACTTGCTCACATTCTATAGAACTAGTGTTTCAGAGCTCGACTTTGGGAAAATGCTGAGTGGTTGACAGCATCATAGGCAAGAAATCCAGAGAAATGTGTTCCAATGTTGAGGCTGGCTTTGTTTGCGTAACCTTAGACAGGCAGTTAACCTCTCTGTTCCCTAGATTTCCCATTTGTAAAATGGTGATAATAACAGGCTCTCCTAGGCTTGCTTTAGGTTTCACTCAGTAGCTCTAAGTGTATAAAACATGAATGAAAGCACCTTCTACAAGTTTAAATAAAACAGTTTTAAATCTTACTTTTTGTGTCTCTTCAAGCATTTAATTTCCATCTCATGCATATTCTGAAGTAATATTTATTCTTAACTTACATAGTAATTTTATTGCCAACTTAAGTTTGTTTTACCAACGGTCTAATTTGTATTTGTGATCCCACAGCTAAGTGTTAACTGTCTCCTCCTACACGAAGTCATCCTCAATTCGGCCTCCTCTCATTTCTCCCCTTTACTCCTTTGTTCATTCATTGAGAAAGTCTGCCTCTCCTCTGGTATGTATCTCTGCAAGAGCACAGACCATATCTTCAGTACCTGGCCCAGAGCAGGGGTTCAATTAATATTGAGCTGAATCCTAGATTGTTCCATTTTTAAGAATTATATCATCCTGTTTTCAATTATGGTACCCACAAAATTGGGGGAGGGGTGCTCTCTTTCCTTCATCTTGAGTGTGTTTATCATCAGGATTCCCACAACATAATCCTTCACTGACTTTGCTTTGGTTCTAGTTCTGAGAACAAATTGTCCTGTGGTTCAGGGCACTCCCTGCTTCCCTACCGGGATTTGGGCTGTTTCTTCTCTCATTCCTTCTTTTCCCTTAGTGAAGTCAAACACTAATCAGTAGAAGTAGGAACAGCTCCAAGGCTTCCTTCTTTCTTTTGAATTAATAGCTCTTCATTTTGAACCTCTTTATTTTGTCTGCATTTCATATACTCTGTATTGGTCACCATATTTCTGTTTGAAGACACTTGGAGGAGACAGAGCCCATGGCTTTGTCATTTCACCTGGGAGTCTTAAGAAAATGTTGACTTCCTGGGTAATTCCTGACATCATTCTCCCTCTTTATCCCACTGTTTTCTCCTTTATTTCTTCACCTGATTGTTTTGGTTTTATTGCTTTGAAGTTTTCTCTTATGCCATTTCCTCATACAGGCAGCAGACTGTGGGAAATTAAGGAGAGGAGAGCAAACATTCAGACAGTGTAAAGGAGAATGAATAGGATGTACACAGCCAATGTGGTTAATCAACAACTTATATTCGCTGCTCACAACAATTATTATTATCCCCATTTGGATGATGAGGAAATGGAGTCACAAAAAGGTTAAGTAACTTGCCCAAGCCAGAGAGTAGAGAATCCAGGCTTTGAAACCTGGACATCTGGCTCCAGAGGCCCTTCTTTTTTTTTTTTAGATGTTGGGGGTAGGAGTTAACTAATTATTTTTTGCTGTGTTGGGTCTTCGTTTCTATGCGAGGGCTTTCTCTAGTTGTGGCAAGCGGGAGCCACTCTTCATCGTGGTGCCCGGGCCTCTCACTATCGCGGCCTCTCTTGTTGAGGAGCACAGGCTCCAGACACGCAGGCTCAGTAGTTGTGGCTCACAGGACTAGTTGCTCCGCGGCATGTGGGATCCTCCCAAACCAGGGCTCGAACCCGTGTCCCCTGCATTAGCAGGCAGATTCTCAACGACTGTGCCACCAGGGAAGCCCCAGAGGGCCTTCTTTTAACCACTGTATTATACTATTACCATATACAGTAGGAAGTCATTAATAATGCTGAGCATCTGTGAGGACCTGATTGAGGCTGGCTAGTGTGGCGTCGATATTATGATCAAGTGAAGCACAAAGAACTAAGATGATGAAGATTTGGTGGACCAGGAAGTGGAAGTTAGCTGAACAAGAATGCTAGGTACAAAAGTTTCTGACGTTAATGAAGACATTAACCAAGAGATGACACAAGGGATGTGATAGACTATGAGGGCAGGGAGAGTGGAAGCCAGCTATGGCAATGACAGAAACAACAAGTAGTTAGCGAGATGGTACAGCAGAAAGGTTAAGAACTTTTGAGGCATAAGTTGGAAACCAGGCTTTGCCAGTTTTAGCTGACTTTGTAGGTGGCCTACCTACCATAATGCTCAAAATGCAGTGGTTGACTGTTCCAAGATCTGAACAACATGTTGACTCTATATCATATATTGCTTTCTTAAAGATTCTTCCAAGTGTTTAGAGTCTCTATACAATTTTCTGATATACTTGGCAAGTTTGGGACAGGATCATAAGCAAATAAAGCATCTTAGTTCCCGATGAGGAAGAAAGAGGTTTGGCACAGTTTGTAGTGGCTGGCATGGACCCTACATAAAATGAAGTGTCCTGTGTTCCTGTTAGTATTCTTGTTCCAGGCAATGCCAAATAGTCTCAAAATCTGATATTTAAGACATATTCTTTCTGTAGGCTTCAACTCAATAAATAGAAGTCTTTCAATACTGTATATGGCTCTGGTTTGCCTTTGGCCTGAGATTTTTTTTTGCTCACAGAGATGTATGAGTTCTCTCCGTATCTAAACCTCTGAGATAACAAATTACATGGATAAAGAGTAAAACCTGAAATAGAGGTTTTCAAATTTCACAGTGGGCTTATGATGTAGGAGCCATCATTTCATCCCTACTTGTTGACTCAAATTATAAAAATGAACTGGACTTGAAGGAAAAATTGTTTAAAATATCAAAGCTGGATTAAGAGCAGGGGCAGTTAGTTATTCAGGGCATCAACACATTACTGTATGTAGTAATGTGGTCACCTCTATGAATGAGTTGCTTAGGTGGGGGACCACAAAAGGTATACAACAATAGTGACAGACGGTTGCCATATGGCTTCCAAGTTCAGTGGGTCCTGTTATCTGGGCCTTGGTGTACAAATAGGGATATGGTGGTCCTCCCCCCCGCACTTCCCCTCCCCTCACCCCCCCACAATTAGTTCACAACAGTGTTAGGTGAATAAATAACATCAGCTTGAAGCAGCCAAATTATTATTATATATATTTTTTAACATCTTTATTGGGGTATAATTGCTTTACAATGGTGTGTTAGTTTCTGCTTTATAACAGAGTGAATCAGTTATACATATACATATGTTCCCATATCTCTTCCCTCTTTGTCTCCCTCCCTCCCATCCTCCCTATCCCACCCCTCCAGGCAGCCACAGAGAACCGAGCCGGTATCCCTGTGCCATGCGGCTGCTTCCCACTGGCTATCTACCTTACGTTTGTTAGTATATATATGTCCATGTCTCTCTCTCGCCCTATCACACCTCACCCTTCCCCCTCCCCATATCCTCAAGTCTGTTCTCCAGTAGGTCTGTGTCTTTATTCCTGTTTTACCCCTAGGTTCTTCATAACATTTTTTTTTCTTAAATTCCATATATATGTGTTAGCATACGGTATTTGTCCTTCTCTTTCTGACTTACTTCACTCCGTATGACAGACTCTAGATCTATCCACCTCATTACAAATAGCTCAATTTCGTTTCTTTTTATGGCTGAGTAATATTCCATTGTATATATGTGCCACATCTTCTTTATCCATTCATCCGACAATGGGCACTTAGGCTGTTTCCATCTCTGGGCTATTGAAAATAGAGCTGAAGCAGCCAAATTATTAGCCTGCCTTGGGAATCCAGTGTCTTGGTCAGAGCTGTGCACTATCTAAGGGAATATATTAAACAGAAAAATGTTCATCTATTGATATTGCAAAAATGTAAAATCTAACAGCTTGACTCTTCATTATGACAAATTATGAGAAGGAAGCCTCACAAAGACAAGAAAATATGATGAATAGTCAAGAGACTCAGGTGCCAGTCCAGAGTGTATCCCTAACCAACACTGGGCATTTGGGCTAATCATCTAAACATTTCATCAACTGCATTTTTTCATTTCAGTTTCTTTATCTTACTCATAATGCCTTAAGTCCTAATGACAGGAGTACTAAGCAAATCAATTTCTTTGAAAAAACCCTGAAAAGACATACACTTCCAGGTAGAATATATACTGAGGAAAAATATAATGTTGCAAAAACTCACAGACTTAACTAAAACAGATGTTTTTCACAAATTCAAAGAATTTTATTGCTGAAAAGAATATCTGAGTTCAATTTGCTTAGTACACTGAGGCCTAGAGAAGTTGCTAAAGGCCACAGAGCTTCGCCCTGATATTTAAAATTGCTGAATGTTTGGAAAACACTTTCTCAAAAAAAAAAAAAAACAACACAAAAAAACAATTGGAATTGCAGATGGGAGAAGGAGAGAGTTTTTATTCCTTTCCCCTAAGTAGCCCTTTAGTTGTTTCCATCTCCTTTTCTTTAAATATGAAATGAAAGAATGTGTTTCTGACTTTTACTGCCTGCATTTTGCTGTGGTGTTTATTTCAAGTAAAATGTTGCAATCACAACTATAATTCTCACTCCATATTTTTTCCCCAATGAGCTTGGCTCAAAACCCCACACTACTTCTTAAACATTATATGTTATTTTTTGGAGAAAAGGGAAACCTCAACACTAAGAAGAAAAACTAGCTTGAACCCATATAATTAATTTAAAAGCCATATCAGAGGCTTGGAAGGGCAGGGTGAAACTCTGTGACTTCCACTCACTTGATCGTAGCCAGGTTTGATGCCCAAAGGAACTAATTTTAGGGGAATTGCACTAGAATGTCCTCTTAGTCAGCGTCCTCTGAGCAGACACCAAACTGGGATTATATATGCAAGGATTTTACTGGAAGATACCAGGGCCAGCCTTAGGGGTGAGCTACCTGTGCAGTTGCACAAGGCCCTGCGTTTAGAACAACTGGTTTAACGCTCTGCTCTCCCGGTCTTAAAATTCTTAATGATTTTTGAACAGAGGGCCCCACATTTTAGTTTTGTACTCAGATTATGTGTTTGGTTCTGGAGGAAACTCCCATGAAAGGAAATGGGAAGGCAGGAGAGGCAGAGCAGTTTTGTCTGGCCTCTCTTGAGATCTGACCCTGAGTGGAGGTGGGAGGAAGGGAAGGTGGTTGGAAGTGTCCTAGCCTGCAGTGCAGTCTAAGGAATGTTCCGCAAGGCTATCATGAAATGGGGCCTCGAGATAGGCAGTCAGAAGAGCTTGGTGTCTTCTGGAACCCGCCTGTATCAGCATGGCCGCTGGCTCAGTCCTGAGCTGGGAGCAGCTGTGGGACACACGGTCTCTGCACAGACACCAAGGTGGAGTGCAGAGCAGCAGCTGGGGCCCGAGGTCATTTATGTTTCTGGGAGTTGGAGGGTCTGTGAGGTGCATCTCCTGACTCCGCATAATATTCCTCATCCCCCTTCCTCTGCCTGATGACTGAAGATTCAAAATCAGCATCGGTATCTGTGCTAGTCTCCTATTGCTCTTGTAAGAAACTACAACCAACATGGTGGTTTAAAACAACACAAATGTTTACCTTACAGTTCTGTAGGTCAGAAGTCCAGCATGGGTGTCACTGGACCAAACTAAAGGTGTCAGCAGGGCTGTATCCCTTTCTGGTAGCTCTGGGGAAGAATATGTTTCCTTGCCTTTTTCATAAGCCCTGCCTTCCCTGGCTCTTGGCCTCATTCTCCCATCTTCAAAGGCACCAATGTTGCATCTCTCTGTGCCTTTATTCAGTAGTCAGGACTTCCTCTGACCACAGCTGGGAAATGTTCTCTCTGATTTTTTTTAAATTAATTAATTTATTTATTTTGGGCTGTGTTGGGTCTTCATTTCTGTGTGAGGGCTTTCACTTGTGGCAAGTGGGGGGCCACTCTTCATCGCAGTGCGCAGGCCTCTCACTATCGCGGCCTCTCTGGTTGCGGACACAGGCTCCAGACACGCAGGCTCAGTAGTTGTGGCTCACGGGCTTAGTTGCTCCGCGGCATGTAGGATCCTCCCAGACCAGGGCTCGAACCTGTGTCCCCTTCATTAGCAGGCAGATTCTCAACCACTGCACCACCAGGGAAACCCGTTCTCTCTGATTTTAAGGATCCTTGTGATTAGATTGGGCCCACCTGGATAATCCAGGCTACTGTCTCCATCTCAAGGTCCTTAATTTAATTCCTTTTGCCATGTAAAGAAATATATTAGGCTTCAGGGGTTAGGATGGCACATCTTTGGGGGCCATTATTTTGCCTACTGTACTATTTTTCCCTCCAAACTAGCTTTTCTTCCTAAATTTCTCTCTCTCTCTCTCTTTTTTTTTTTTTTTTTTTTTGCAAGAGGGGGTTTTGTTTGTTTTTGTGACCAGGTAGGTAATGAAAGAGGTGGCATTTTGTGGCCTATACAGTGTTCACTGTAAATGATATTGATGTCGAACGAGTGAATCAATGACGAGGGCACTCTCTTTCACTTCAAACTAATGGTAGGACACTTAAAGGAAAAATTACAACTTCATTAACTATGCATGTGTGTGTTTGTACACTTTCATTCTAAAGCAGTGGTTCTCAACTTTGGACTTAACGTTAGAATCACCTGGGGCATGTTTTCAACTCCTGATACCCAGGCACAGCACATACCAATTAAATCAGAATCGCTGGGGCTGGGACCCATCAGTGGTTTTAAAAAGCTTCCAGGTGATTTCAACATGTAGCCAGGGTTGTGATGTTTTATAAGCCTTAAACTGTGTGGCTTAATTTTAACTTGGGCAATGACAAGTGAAAAGCTTTTAACATTAGACTTTTCTGTAGTAGGTGCTCTTTGTCTTTAACAACTTTGATTTGTAAGATCCTAATAAACTGATGAAAAGCATTATAGTTTCATTTATCAGCAGCAACCCATGACCTATAGTCAAAGTCTTAAAGGCATCAATGATTAATTTGCATTCTTAGAAAAATAGTGGGTAAATAATGATTTTGTTCATATTCTCTCTGCCAAAGCCTTTGGTGTTATAAAAACCTGAAAAGCTTAACGTTATAGGCCTTAAAAGCAAAATAACTAACAGAACAATTAGATATTTAAATTGCACAAATAGAAAAATAATTGACAAATGGAAAACTTAGAATTAACATATTCATAATCCACAATTACAATTAAGAAATTGTGGGATATTTAATTTTTAGTAAAAGTTGGTGTTAAATTTCTATGATCTTAAGATTTGCTAGCCAGTATGACTTTAAGTTGAATAAAACAGCACCACTTTAACACACTTTGGGAAGTATAATGAGACATCAAAAAAAAAAATCCCAATAGAAGACTCAGGACAGACCTTCGAGGGTATCATTTCAGACAAACTTGAGTAGCCATTTGACCCAGCATCAGGAAAAACGGAAAGAGAACTTCAGTCATTTGCTTATTTAACTATTTTTAAAGACATAATTAGTTCTATTGAATTATTGCAGTGGAGGAAGGATAGAAATATGAGAACTGGTACAAAGTAAGAGGGGAAATAAAGGCAATGGTGACTCAACTTGAAATTTTCAAGAGCTAAATAATGTTGAACACAAGGACCACTTGGTTTAATGGCTTGTTTCCTTTTGTTTATCACTGGGCACTAAGCAGGAGGTCCATGGGCCGGTTTATGGAAGAGGTGCTGTAGGTTCAGTGTACCTGCCTTCACTGACCTGGTACTGCTCAGGGTCAGCTGCAGGCAGATCTAGACAGATGGGCGATAGTGCTGGTCTATGTGTTTATTCTCAGATGATGCTAGGTTCAACTTATACCCCAGACTCACATTCTGCCTGTTGTAAAATGGATTTACACCCCTGTGTAGAGTGTGTAAAGCTGCTTGGACAGAGAACAGTGGGATTGAATCGACTGCAGACAGAATGTGGAAACTTGTCCTCTTCAGAGAACATTCACATGAAGGAACAAAATCCATTTTCCAGCCATTTTATTGAATACTTCACAAAGTTCCTAAATAAGGATTAGTGAAAGGGAAATATCTGATTACTTTATTTTCCCTCTTCTCCAAAGAAATTGATTCCTCCCCTGTTCTGTACCTTTTGTGCTTCCCTCCTCTCCTGAAGGAAATAAACAGAACAGGATGTAAGAATCTTCGGAACCACCTTTAAGATATTATGCATTTTCGTTTTCTAGACTTCTTTCCAACCTGAGAAGCAGGTAACATACCGTGGTTTGGACAGCAACATCTCCCCCACCCTCATTGTCTGACCACTCAGGTTTAATTTATTAATCAGTCATCACTCAGGTTATACCTGAGAGAAATCAGTTATTAGAAAGTTAATTGTCTTCTTTGTACATAGCTTGTTATCTCTGAGGTTACTAATATTGTGTATAGCTCATTCATCATTGTGTGTAAGTGAAAAGAAGCTCTTCTCTTTACCCAGTGCAATGTAAAAACTCTCATCTCCTTCCAGTAAATGAAACGCTTTCCTTGTAGACTTATTTTGTTGTTGTTATTCTCATGGAACGTAGTCATTTTCTGGGTTTACGGTAAACTTAGGTGAAAGATTGTCAAGTGGCCACATTTGGGGGATTGATGAAGTGTTCCATTCCTTCCTTACAAATTCACCCCAAGGTACACAGGTTTTCTAGGGATTTTTTTTCCATGCAGAGAGCTGTATTAGCCCCATATTAGTTAATATTTATGTTGAAACTGATAAAATTTATTGTCTGGAAATGAAAATATCAATCTCTCATACCCAGTTTGTCCATTGTGCTTTGATATAACCTCAATCAAAATGGAGTTAATCAGGAATGACCTCAGAGGGTCACTAACTCTAAAATTAATTCTGGTTTTAATGATATATATCTCTAATTTATACCTAAAAAGTGTGGACCACCTGTGTTGTTGACTGGTTGTGATCATCTTGAGACCTAAGGGATTTGTATCAAGAGAAAATCCAGACATGCAGGATACATGTTTCTTTAAAGTGATGCTATAAAAATTATTTTCTCAATTGAATCTAAGTGATTCACTTTTTATTTTGTAAAGCCATAAAACTCGTGGCTTTGAATATATGTTTGTGATTTGTTTTCACTAGCCTGTTTCCTTATTACCTTTCTCCAATGACACCATTCATGTAGTGTAACCACAAGTCTTTTAAAGCACATTTCGTAGCCAGGGCCACATTTGGCACTGGGCTGTAGGTTTCAGTGATACAATTTTATAGAAAATAGCAGTATTAATTAGATATATTCTGGTGAGCTAGAAGTAAATGTTTCTGATTGTTGTCTAAAGCCAAACAGGAAAATGTAAAAGCAATAATAAGTATGTTCTCCCTCATTCTGATATACCAGCATAGGCAAATTTTTGGCTGGAAAAGCATAAGTGAGTAATTAGATAATTGCTGCCTTGATTGAGCTTAATAGGAAACATTTCAATTAGGCTAAAACTACATAGAAAGGAAGTGGGTTTTTTACAAAGGGAAACATTCCTTGTCATGCAACTGTCAGCTTGTGCCCACACTAAGAGATGGGATTAAGTGGATCTCTGCAAAGGAAACAAAAAAGAAATGATTGCGGTAATTAGACCTATACTTAAACATTGTGTCTTCTGATAGAATTTCTTGATGATTCTAGCTTCGATAACGCAGCCCCTAGAAATGTCTTGCCTGTAACAAATTACTGCCTTAAATCTGTGGCAAAACAAGTTCCTGGAAAAAAAAGTTATGATTTTCTCATACCACAAAAACTAACATTCTAGAATTGCAGTCCTCTTCTCCAAGCCACCTGCATGCTAGCAAATAATCAGAAAAGCCATTTGGGGCTAGTTTGCATGGTTAATTGTTTCTCCTTAGCATACCTTGAGCTTATGTAGCCGGTTGCTGACTCAGGACTTGAACCAGATGTAAAAAGGCTCCTTTCTCAGAGTAAGTGACCAAGGAACAGAGCTATTCTTAATATCCTGGGAGTTGAGGTAGTGATATGACCTCTCCAGCCCATCAACATAGGGGTTTTATCCATGAGAAGGGCAAATGGTTCCACCCACACGTGGTGAATTTTTGTGGGGATCATGTAATTACTGATGCAATTTCATGGCCCCCAGCCTAAGGCCTCACACATATAGAGACTTAATAAATCATCAATGTTGTTTTCGTATTGCTTTATGTGACAAAGAGAATCACTTGAGCTCTTGCTAAATGAGAAATGGAGAAGCCACTGATAGAACACCCAACTACTATGCTACCTCTATAGAAATGTGATATGTTCCCCAAATCTTAAGGATCTTATCAAGTCAGGCATAGGTCCCACTTAAGGTATGCTGATGCCTTAACATCCTAGGCAGTGATGTTCCCTGAAACAACCCCCAAAGCAGTTGATCCTTCCTGTCTCTCCTGAGTGGGCATCCTTCTCCCTCAGTGTTTCTGCTGCATGAGGGAGGAGCCCAGGTTAGGAGACAGCAGCTGGAAGAGATCATTAATTTCCTTGTACTGTGCGGTGGTGAGGAACACGGACTTTGGAATCAGGTAGGCCCAGTTTTAAATTTGGGCCTACTGGCTGGGGGATCTTGGGCATGTTACTTAACGTTTTCAAACCTTCCTCTGTAAAATGGGAATAATAGTATTACCTCCCTCCTAGGGTGTTGTGAGGAATTAATGAAGTAATGCTGGTAAGGCCTTGGCACAATTAAGCACTCAAAAATTCTTGGCTCTTCTTATTACTAGAGGGTGAAAATTCTCATAATGGAGCATAGTGCTTAAATGCTTTTTGAAGTCAGTGTTGCCAAGGGGTTGTTTCCACGTACCTTCTCTAAACCAGCAGCCAAGTTCATAAGTTTTAATGCCTTGTATCAGGGCCACCTCTTGCCTGCTTCAGTCTGGCAGAGTGTAAGACTGGTGTGAAGCTGAGGAGACAGACCAAGATGAGCTGAAGCATTGCGTCAAGTGGTCCCCATTAACAGTCCTTCCACTTCTGGTCAGTGTTATTCAGCTGTCTGACAGATGACCCATCTCCCACTGTGATCAACTGCTCTGTACAGAAAGCAGCCCTCCTTGCTCATACCCAGGTAAAGCTGGAGGGTGTGTGATGTTCTTTCAGTGCTAATGACTAAAAATGCTCCATTTGACTATTTACATTATTAGGACTTTTACATAAAACAGGCTTCAGATGGAGTTAACTTTTTTAAAGAGTCCATTTGGAGGGAAAACTGTATGCTGTTGAATAGAGTAATTTGCACTGATTTGTTTCCCGGCACATGGGGATAGGAACTCCAATCCTACTGCCTGGGACATGGCTGATTTTAAAGTCTTAGAATTAGATTCTTGCAAATCTGTACTTTGCAGTTTGTATACTGGCCATGGTGGGGAAGATTTCTTTGGGGGATGAATTTGTAAGTATATCATGCACCACATACAGAATTCTTTCTATTTCCTTTTTTCTCTTTCCTCAAAACCAACCGTGATAGGTTAAACAGAAAAAAATTTCTGGCTCTCATTTAGTGTGTAAAACCTTAATTTGTTTTTTCTTTCTTTGGGAAGGTGGCCTACTAAATGAGTAAGTGGAAGAGGATCCACAGATTAGTTCCATGGAGAGAGCTGGGATCAGTTCCATGGAGGGAGCTGGGGGCAGTCCCATGGAGGGAGCTGGGGGCAGTCCCATGGAGGGAGCTTGGGGCAGTCCCATGGAGGGACCTGGGATCAGTCCCATGGATGGAGCTGGGATCAGTCCCATGGAGGGAGCTGGGATCAGTCCCATGGAGGGAGCGGGGTGCAGTCCCATGGAGGGAGCTGGGGGCAGTCCCATGCAGAGATCTGGGAACAGTGCAGTTGGGGCTGGGGACAGCTTGTGTAGGTTGATAGGCCTTTGCTTCTCTTGAAGAGCTGATAGAGATTTTCAGTGTCCTTAGACTGTTTATGAACAATTTTCCTGTGGGGAAGTGCCAGCCTGGAATCTCAGGTAGCAGATCCCACTTCTGTGGTAAGACTCAGAGGCTATGTGTGCCCTAACGGACAGAAACTTCTTGTCTTTTCTATTATACTTTCTCCTATGTGGTTCTGTGTTCAGTACTGTGTCCTTTAAGAACCCCTTTCACCGAGAGTTCTATTTTATGACAGCAGCTTGACTTGCTGCCAGAGAAGCTGGAAATGAAGGAAGTTTAAGATAAATATCAACGGTGATTTTTTTTCTTGGTCACTCTCTCTTGGTCTTTTTTTTTTTTTTTTAAAAGAGAGTCATATGCTCATATCCTAACTTGTCCCAGTAGGGGGTCAATTACAACCAGTTGGCTGTAAATCCAATCCAAGAAAAACACTGAGAGAAGGAACTGTAGCACTAGATACCAAGGGTCTCTAGAATCACTATAAATGTTAAGAGCGTGTCAGCTGTGAACTCAGGGCCTTTAAGCGATATTTTAGGACACAGCTCTTCCCGACATGGCCCCAGATGAATAAAAATTAGCAAGGCATTTTTGTATGGTTAGATTTTTTTTTCTGGAAACTGTTTAAAGTTAAAACAAAGCTGTAGTTAAGACTTCATAAAAGACGTGATTAAAAGTTCATTAGCAGGCTGTCCAGAGTCAAAATTAAACTGTTAAAAACTGGTTTGTTTAAGGCCTTTTACCACCGAAGGTCTTTAAGATCATCATACCTCTGCTATTGCTGACCTAAGCAACATTCAACATTCACCCCTTCCCCAATATCTAAAGAAGAAACAGTATATGTTAAGAGAGGGGTTCTTCACAAATGTTCATGGCAATAATAATAATTACATTTTAGAAATTTAAAAGAGTTTTGGAAATGGCAGCCCATGGAGAACCTTTCTGACAACATCTACACCTCAACCATTGCACTTTTAAACAGTTTTTGAAAACCAAGAGTTAAGAGAACTTAGTGTACTGAGGAGAACTAACAAAGATTCTGCATTGCAGCAACAGTTGCTCACTTCCTGGGGGGAGAGCAAATGGCAAAGCAAGCATTTTTGGGCTCTTCATCCAGGTGAGAACTGAGATCTAATTTCTTCATCCTGCACATACATACAATATGAAATATGATAATTTAAAAATGAGGGCAGTAATGACCCCTTGCCAAATGGCAGTAATTGCTTTCAAAAAATTGATTTTTGCAGTTTATGAGATGTTTGTCTTCTATCTAATAAGGTTCTTTAAGACATTCTGGCAGTGTGCTAGAATTCTAGGTTTTCATCCTGTTATTACCAAACTATGTGATATTTAGCAAGTAATTGAACCTCTGTAGGCCTTATTTCCTAATCTATAAATAAAAGGTGTTTAATTAAAGGTTTAGATGACCATTTCCAGTTCTTTCATTCCAGAATCTATGAACCACATTATTCATTAAACCTCAAATTTGGCAGTGAATCAGAATCAGCTAGGGAGCTTTAAAACATACAGATACCTGGGCCCCATCTCACAGAAGTTCCAATTTGGTACGACTGGGTGAAGCTTTTAAAAGCATCAAAAAAGTAGATGTACAAATAGGGGTGAGATTGCAATAAATAGTTAACTCCTTGCCAGGTCCTTCTGTGTTCCTAGATAGAGCAACCCAATCTGATCAATTGAAACATGATGAAATATCTTATGCATCCATTTCATTTTGGCTTCTATATCCTAGATGCCCTTTCCCCTAGGCCAGTCCTTTGAAAGTCCCATGCTTTCATGCTGCCACATTACAAAATATAAGCATCCAATATATGAACTCACCTGTCATGTATATGGTAGAATGGTGTATATACTAACTGATGTGTGTATACTAACTGTGACCTGTGTAAGAAGCATGTTCTGTTTTATCTAGCTCACGAAATTGTCTTAAGGGTAGATATTCAAATCTGATGGGGAGGCATAATTAGGGGATAAAGAAGTATCAGGCAATTTTACATTTAATCCTCGTAATCAGATAGGCATCGGTAGTTCATTCTACAGATAAGGAAAATAAGTCTCAGTGAGGTTTTATCTCTCTTACTTAAGATTACACAGGTAATAGGTGGTAGGACTGGGACAGGTATGTCTACTCCAGAGGCTGTGATCTTCCCACAAGGCCATGTTGCTGCTAAGAAGGGAAGAAGTCCATTCTGCATAAACAGGGCTTTTCAGGTGTTCCTATGATCCTTCTTACACAGGTATGTCTAGTTGGAGGGATATCCATGGTATCCCTCAGGCTCCATTCCATAATCCAAGAGTCCTTTAATTTGGAACTTTAGAAGAATAATGAAAAGGAATACTTGAGAATGGTCCCGCCCATATGGAAGAACCATGGTAAGGACATGGCAAGACCAGCTTTCGTAAACCCATAATTTGTAGCACGAATTGTTACTATCTTTTTGGAAAGTAATTTGCAGTATATATCAGGAATCTTAATTACATTCACATCCTTTGACCTAGAACGTCTGCTTCTAGGAATCTGTTTTTAGGGAATAATTATTGGTGTGAACTAATATTGAATAAAAATAATGTTCTTTAGAACATTATGTATAATAGGAAAAAAGTGGACAATCTAAATATTTAGTGAAGGTGAATAGTTCACTATACTTAAGTACATCCATATGATGAAATATTATGTAGCATCAAAAATAATGCTTATGAAGAGATTTTAATGAGGTGAGGAAATTTTAATGATATTATGTGGAAAAAAGATGCAAAACTATATGGTATGATCTCAGCTATGAAAACAAAGGATGTAAGCATTAAAACCCCAAAATGTTAACAGTAGTTATCTCCAGGTAGTAGGATTATAAATAAGGTTTATTTTTAAATACTTTTTATGCATTTAATTATTTTCTAAAATGATCATATATTATTTTAATAACTGGGAAACACATTAAAATATACTTATAAAAATAATCATGAGTTTGGTTAAAAAAAGATTGGACAGAAATAAATTAAGGATAGTAGACCAGAGACCTGAGTTCCAAATAAATCTAAGCAAACTCACCAAAATGCCATTTATTTTGGTAGAAATCCTTCCTCTCTATTTAGGCTACATTTTCTCCTTGTGTCAAATTAGGGGAACGGCTCAAAGTAACGTTAATGATCTTTAATATTTAAAAAAGACTTTATCTTATCACAACCTTGTTGTAAAGAATCTCTATTTTCTGATAAGAACAAAATAGAAGTGTTACCCAATAATTTCTCTAGTCTCACTTTTTTTTCTGCCTTGAAACAGAAATCAGGCTGTAGCAGAGATTCCCATGGTGTTTCAAGGGCACCAAGTTTTGTGACATAGGAAAGATCAATCCAGATAAGCATATAGACACATAAAGACAAATTATGGCTGGTTAGAAACTCTGAAGGGCTCCACTACTTAGTACAACTGAATCTGGATAAATTAGAAGGCTAACTTTCACAGCATTCCTAGGATTGCAAGAAGCCAGTGGAAGTCTTTAAGGGCAAAAACAAAAATTAGAAACAAAGAATACACAAACAAACAAATAACAAAACAAAAAATAACAAAACAAAACAAAGAGTACCCAACCCTCCAAAAAAATTCTTCCCCCAAACACTCAGAGAACTGAAATTGGAAAGGAGAGCAGTAAATGGTGGGATAAGGAGACTTTGAGGCTTGCTGTAATATGAGATTGCTAACCCCAAACTTCTGAATTCGCTAGAATTCTCTGTAGGGGAGTTTACATGATCTCACAGTGATTGTGCCTTAGCCTCCTGGTAGAAGCACACCCAAATCCTCTTTGTAGGAAAGCAGCCTCACTGTAGGCCTTTAGGATTCCCACAGACTAAGTCCAGTTAGCTATGAGATTATAAGGATCAACCAAGCAGATAAGTGGGGGTGGAGGCCCAGCAGGGTCAGGACATTGGCTACATAAGAGGGAATGAGCACACAAGTGGATGGATTGAGAATAATGGGAATAAAATTTCTTACTTTTGAAGATGGATGTTACTAATATGAAAAGGGAGAATACAGAGTAAAACCTTGTGGTATTGAATTGGAATTGCAAGTATTGGTATGAACTCATGAATTTCAATATATGTTGATAGACATAGAAATAAATAGAAATCTAAAAAATGTGTGTATATAGATATGTGTGTGCATGCATGTATTTTGTTGCTCTGTCCACTTGAGAGTGTCTGAGAGATCTCAGTAGTAAAGAGCACACCTAATACCTAAATCTTGGTTTCTAAGCACCACTCTCCACTAAAAGGAGAGGGCTCTTTGGAGAAATGGTGGATTTCAGGGCTGGGGCAGGGCTAGTATAAGATTAGAATGTCTTATATCAGAAAGTAAGGACATACTCAAAGAATGTTGGGGATGTGAAAAGGACATATAAAACAGTTTGAAGGGGCTCTCACTGGCCAAATCTGGGACAATTTGAGCATTAAAATAATGATACTAATGAATTCTATTACATTGAATAGAATAGGAAGCCAGAGTCTTCACTGATATAAATAAATGATATAAATAAATGAATGAATAAATACATGGAGATAAGAGAAAGTTCTTTTTTATAATAGAATGCTGACTACTAAATGTCGAGGAAGTAAATGGGATCATTTCCACTGGACAAGTTGCAATTGGGTACAGGCAAGCATGGCTTCTTTGAGTATATAAGGACATTCATCCATGTTTTAACTCCACATTCATCACTTGTTGGTGTAGATGTTAAAATGTCTGGGTAGCCCCAATGAGAACCCAGAAAGGAAAGGAAATTCTAAAATGTAACAATACCCTCCTTTTTGGGGTACATTATTTCATACTCTTCCGTTAGTCTCTTTCAAACAATATCATAAGCAGTTTCACATAATACCAGAGTAATTGAAGTTCTTTGTTTACAACATTGTCCCTTAAATAGCCTTGATGGGGCAAATGAAGAAGAGACAATAGATTCTACAGAATCCAATTAATTTTGCCACTCACTATTCTGAGGTTACTTGGAATGTATTACCCTTAAATACATGGGGTAAGAAAGGCAGAGGTAATATAAACCTATGAGGATAGGGTTTTTTTTGTCTGTTTTGTTTACTGCTATATATTAGCACCTATGCCAATGCCTGGTATATAGTAGGCACCCCAAAATGGCCTACTTGGCCTATTTTGAAGAAAATTCAAAAGAAATTAGTACCTTTAATGTAGGCTTAGAAAAGGAAATGAGTATGTTTCCTTAAATAAGGGGGATGTTGTTTAGTAAAGTATATCTACATTAGCCAATTAAAAATATCAATCTACTAAAAAATACACTAGAATCTTTGATGGTTAAGAATGCTATTATTCATGTATTCCTGTGCTTTTTTTTTTGTATGTGTGGTTAGTTTTTTTCCCTCCGTGCTTATTTTATTTATTTATTTATTTTTTGCTCTTTGTTTCATGTGTGCAAGCCCAACAGAATGAAAATAAGGTTACTGTGTTGTGATTTTTGAATAATATTTTACTATTTTGGGACACTACAAGGTTATTCATTAAGGAGTGTTCACACTAAGAATGATACTATGAATAATACACAATGAATAATTTAAATTCTTAAATGAGTCACACTTTCTGTGATGGTACATTTTCTTTTTTCTTTCTTTTTTTTTTTCGGCCATGTCACATGGCATGTGGCATCTTAGTTCCCGACCAGGGATCGAACACGTGCCCCCTGCCCTGGAAGCATGGAGTCTCAAACACTGGACCACCGAGGAAGTCCCTGTAATGGTGTATTTTAAAAGATCTTCCTATATGACATACATTCTTTAAAAATGAGTTTAGAAGATTCCAAAATCAGTTCTACATTCAGTTGGTGCTGAACTTTTACTGCTGCCTATAAGCACTAGGATCACATAATGTTGACAGTAACAGACATTCTCCATGTTTTACAAGCACTTTCCAGAATATTTGACTATATTACCCCAAAAGACATAAAATTATAAGGGATGGCCAATAGAAAACTCAGAGTATTGCTTGTATGACACCAAAACAATCATTCACTTAAGTAAAAGTGCAAAGAGTGAATTCAATTAATAAACAAGCCTATTGGGTATCAAGTGAAGCAAACAGTGTTGTTTTTTTTTAAGTAGTTGTCACCGTATATACCCAGCCTACACTTTAGGAAATAAATAAAAGGTAAGGAACAGCCCCTTCTTCTGTGATGGTCTCATCCTGCAAGCCAGAAAAAAATGTCAGTGACCTTAAGGTTGCCCTGTAGATAACGCTGTTGAGTTAAAGCATTGGACTAGGTCTGGGGGGGATATAATCAGAGGATACACTGTCTCTGCTCTCCAGGATTTTATAGGGGCTATTTTTGAAAAGGAAATCTCATTGTTTAATGGAGAAAGAGCTTCCAGACAACAGGTTAGGAATTTCTGTTCTCTATTTGAATCTCTGTGGCCTTAGAGCTTGCTGGATTATGGGTCTGCAGATCCTTTGCCCTGCACAAGATTCTCCTCTCTCTGTACAGAGAGTCAAAAATGAAGATGTTAGCACTGCATCTAATTTACACACAAAAACTTTTCAATTAGGTTTTGAGAGCTTGGCCTTTTCTCTATGATCTGTTATTTATTTAACCAATGAAAAGATTATTTTTAGACAGCATAAGCAAGTTTTAAAACATACTACCTCAGCTGGTTGTTTAGATTACCTCACAATCTTCTATATTAATTTTCACTGAAATTTTTGGCTGACTTGTTTTCCAAAATAGTAATATAAGCTCTAAGGTAAAAGACTCCATATTCTACTTAGTTCGAATACCTCAAAGGACAAGGTACTTGGCAAATACTTGGGTTTCGAAAGTACCAGCATCATGGTTTCTAACCGGTTACAGCATATTGTCCTCTTATGGGAAACTGTCTTTTAAAGACTAAGAATAGCTGCTTAATAGCAGTGATCAGTCAGTTAGCTAACAAAGCAATGATCCTAGCAACGTTGATGAATGGCTTAGGCACTGACATCATCTAACTGTCTGCGGAAAGGACATTCACTTTCAATCTAGTTGAGAATAACTAAGTCTAAATAGAAAATGATGTACAATACGCAAAACTCAATCTTCCAAGCCAAATAATTGTAGTATTCTAGAGCATACTGAAAGTATGTGGGTATTATATTTTATACTTTTATATTACATTAGATTTTATACTCTACTTTGAGGCATGAGTTATCATCATGAAATAGAATTTACTTATTTATTTATGTGGATGAAAAAAGCCTCCTGCCATTATCAGTAAACAAAGGATGCTGTGGCCCTCAAGCCATCAGCCACTGTAGCCACCCCCAACTGTGTACCCTGAGGGGATTCAGTATGAAGAAAAGCAGGATACTGGTCCTAGATAGTTAAGGTGCATATCAAAGGAATGATTTCAGTGAGCCCAGACTATTGCATCTTCCCATACAGAGAAAAGCACTAAATTCATGAACTTGAGATGTCTGGTTTTCTTAAATTAATAGTAATCTTTTGATGTTCTGACTACCTGACTTTTGTTGCAAAGCTCCTACATATCCTGGCTCCTCCCTTACTTCTTCAGAGCAGCCCCTCAGAGTGATCTGAGAAGCTGTCTTCCAGGCTTAAGTCCTCGGTTTTGTCCGCCGAACAAACCATAATTCTCAACTTTCAGGTTGTGCATAAATACAGATACATGTATTTATTCATATACATGTATATACAGTTATTTATACGTAGATAAGTATTATCCATCAAAATTGTCATCTTAGAATTGTTGCTGCAGTTCTGCCACTGCTCCAAAGTTTTTGTCTTAGAGCTGGGTTGAATTGCGGAAAAAAACAACTAATCACTCATATAGTACTTTACAATCATACCTTGATTTTAACCAAATGGTATCCAACTTGATCATGTTATGGCCGATGGTTGCCTCCAAATTTGGATATTTACAAAATTCAAATTAATTCCCAAGAGAAAACTTCATGACCACTGAGGGGAATATGCAAACTAAAAAAGAAGGAGAGAAAAGCTCTGAGGACATTTCCAAAAGAATTCCTAAAGTGTCTTGTGCAAAGAGAATGTTCCTGATATGCATTTGCCTTAACAAGACCACAACTTTGAAGGAGACAAAACCTGCTTCAGTTTTGAAAATTAAGTAATATCTTTATCTTTTAAGTAATATCTTCTTTCCCTCTTTGGGAATGATGTGTGGTATAAATAATACTGCCATAGATTATACTACATAATTGATAGTATCTAAGAAAACAAACTTTAGTAAAAGATCCCACTTGCATTAGAACATATAGAAAATTGTGTGGTAACATTTTCCTCCAAAGGCCGTCTCGCTGTAAGAGAGAAGTATCAACAAACATTCTGTTTTCTCAAGAATTGGGGAGAATTTTTTATTTATCAAAACACTCACCATTTACTATGTGCCAGTGGGTCTGCAAAGCAAAGAAAATAAGACAGTCCTCCCTCTCTGATCAATCAAAATGCCTTATTTATATCAAGAAAAAGAGAGAAAGTGTTCATTTAAAAATGAGCTAAATCTCCTCCTCCCCAAATTACAAACCCCAAATCTAAACTGTTGAGGACAGATTAGGCAACTGATTACTAGGTCAGAAAAATAGACTAAGGAAAGAGGATGGAACAAATAATTAAATGACGGTAGAAAAAAATTAGTGCCTTGAAAGCAAAGTCCTAAATAGAGAAGTGTAACATGTTTAAGAGGAAATACAGGTCATGTGAACATTTTGTCCTCCATGTGCACAAAGGGAAAACGTAATGATTTTGAAAAATTCTGAATAACATTTACTCCCGAGTACATGTGATCTGGCTGAGAAAAAGATTTGAGAGGCTGTGGTGATGATTAGCTGGTGGGAAATGGGGCCCAAGGCCTTCCTTGCATCCAGCAGGGAGGCTGGAAGAGATGACTAGTGCTTTTCACACAAGGCTCTCAAAAAAAGAGGATTAACTCGCATAGGTAGCAGGTGTGGCAACAAAGCAAGGAGAGCACACCTGAGATGCAAGTCCTAATTGAAACTTGGTTCCTTCTGAAGCCAAGCCTCTGCTGTCCCACCTGTTGCCTGGTGAGTGACTGGGCAATTTCCAAGAACCCCGGTTTGAATCAGCCTCAGCCTGAGGGTGAGGTCCTCCTGGAGCTTGGGATAGCAGGAGAGGTGAGATGCAAATCCTCTCACCACATCCTGACCCCCCTTTTCACAGGCACTTCGCATTTGAGTTTTTTTCATCTACAGACCATGGCTTGTTCTTAAGGAACCGCTAGTCATTTAATTTCAGTGATGCCTAAAATGTGGGCTAAACAAAATCAAATGATATTATAGGCAACAACAGAGAGAAGTCTGAGAGGTAACTGTAGTTTGAGCCTTGTGAAGATACTCGAAATAGGTTAGGGTTTGCCCACTGAAGTTTCTCAGGTCCCTGGGGGACATTCCAACCACTCCTTGCCCAATACTGATCTCACGTTTATATGTTCTCGTGTGACATTTACACAAGGGGCCCCCCACCACTTGTTGGGGACCTGCCTACAATCATTTCATGGGCTCCTTGCACGTTCCTTCTCTCCTATGCTGCATGATTGGTGGTCTGCTGTACACTGTGCAGATGTTCTCCTGTGCTATTTCATGATTATTTTTCAAGTGGCCTCTTAGTCAAGGGATGGCAGGTCAGCACATGGAAACATCTGCTCTTACCATTTTTCTAAGCAAACAGCAGATGGCATTGCTGCTGTCCTTTTGATCTGGAGCAAAAATTCCCATGGCTAAGGTGTTGGTTTACATTGACGCTGCCTGGTAAGGGACTGCCTGAGGGTCTGCTTCCCCCAACAGTAGCACTGCTTACAGATGTTTTCTCTGCAACTCTCATTTTTAGTTTGTTTCTTCCTGGGACTCTACTTCTGCAGGGTGTCTTGAACTTTGACTCTTCCTTCTGTGATTGTTGCCTGATCACCTCACTGATATCAGTCATAGTTCCCAGGTTTCTTCCCATTTGTCACCTGTTGGGGTCCTACTCCTGTTGCCAAAGAGGAGACGGAACTGTCAGTCTGGGTCACCTCAGGATTTGGACACTGGATATGTATGTGCCATGGACTAAACAAGGTTATCTGTGAAATAGCTGAACCACCAAGCTTTTTCTAGGTGCTTGTTAAGCCAAACAAGACCATCTTTTTTTTTTTTTTTTTTAACATCTTTATTGGGGTATAATTGCTTTACAATGGCGTGTTAGTTTCTGCTGTATAACAAAGTGAATCAGCTATATGTATACATATATCCCCATATCCCCTCCCTCTTGCGTCTCCCTCCCACCCCTCTAGGTGATCACAAAGCACAGAGCTGATCTCCCTGTGCTATGTGGCTGCTTCCCACTAGCTATCTATTTTACATTTGGTAGTGTATATATGTCCGTGCCACTCTCTCACTTCGTCCCAGCTTCCCCTTCCCCCGCTGTGTCCTCAAGTCCATTCTCTACGTCTGCATCTTTATTCCTGCCCTGCCACTAGGTTCATCAGTACCGGTTTTTTAGATTCCATATATGTGTGTTAGCATATGGTATTTATTTTTCTCTTTCTGACTTACTTCCCTCTGTATGACAGACTCTAGGTCCATCCACCTCATTACAAATAACTCAGTTTCGTTTCTTTTTATGGCTGAGTAATATTCCATTGTATATATGTGCCACATCTTCTTTATCCACTCATCTGTTGATGGACGCTTGGGTTGCTTCCGTTTCCTGGCTATTGTAAATAGTGCTGCAATGAGCATTGTGGTACATGTATCTTTTTGAATTATGGTTTTCTCAGAGTATATGCCCAGTAGCGGGATTGCTGGGTCATATGGTAGTTCACAAGACCATCTTAAAATTACCTTTTTAACGGTTGGATTTGCAAAGCTTTAATGTTTGTGTTCCTTTAAGTCTATTACCCATTGAACAACTGTTATCTTTACAAACGTTGCAAATATACAAAGAAGTTTCTTCAACTTTGTTTTCTAGTTGGAGTGTTAGTGTGTTAGAAGAAAAAAAATCTTACATTCTTTCCTAGTTATATTGGATTTTCAATGGATATTTCATTGTAATATAACCTTTAGTCATCTGTTGTGCTTCTTGATTCTCTAGCATCTTTCTTTGGTAGGGGTGTTTCTTCTTTGATGTCATCAGTCAAGACCTTTATGTATGTCTTTACTTCTTCTTCCTAGTCTTATATATCCTGACAAGAGTTCTAGGAAGCTTCAATTTCCTCATCTGTTAAATGGAGAGAATTATTTTCCTTATAGAATTGTTGTGAGGATTAAATGAGATAATGTGTGCCTAGGGAGTGCTTTCAAAGTGGCAGTCATCATCATCTTATTCTCATCATCATTCCATCATTAGTAGGTCAAGGAGTCAGAAGACGCAGCTTGATCATTTCCCTGCTGAAATGTTGGGCACTATTATTATTTCTTCTTTCTCACCGTAGGTCCAAGTTTGATTGCCTTTTAGTATACCACTTGATTTCTTGTTTTATGTATTCCAGCTCTGCATTAATTTTTTTATATCCCTAGAGAACTATACTCAGATACAGTTCTTGAAATGTTTTTGGTCTTACTTGATATAAATATTATAGCTTTCTGGCTCAAGAATCCCCAGGTTCATACTTATGACTTTAACATAATATAGTAATTATCACATTTAAAGATTTATTCTAATCTTTGCCTTTGGTTTTTAGCAAAAGAAAAAAACTACAGCCATACAGTTAAACCCTCACAGAGAGATTGAAATACATTGAAACGTGCTGCAGAGAGAGTCCATGCCTTTCCATGTATTCTCAGTTTGCTACTCTCTCCTCAGAGTTCCAGCCCCTCTGATCTGCACAGCCTGTGATGATTCAAACTGGCAGGCATGGGACTTCCCTGGTGGTCCAGTGGGTAAGACTCTGTGCTCCTAATGCAGAGGTTTGAACCCTGGTTGGGGAGCTAGATCCCACATGCATGCTGCAACTAAGAATCTGCATGCTGCAACTAAGAAGCCCACGTGCCGCAACTAAGACCAGGCACAGCCAAAATAAATAAATAAATACGTTTCTTTTAAAAATGGCAGGCATGTACACACGTTGATTGTTTCTTGTGTATCAGGTGGCCCGGCTATGGTAGCTCCATTCAATTTAAGTTTTATGCAGCTACTAATGTCTGTTATATTCTTGCAAATCAGACTTCAAAATGGCCCAGTTTTTGGGTATGTAATTTTTCATAGCAAAGTATTTGGAGGCTTAGGAAATATAAACTTTTAGAATATTTGGCAGCTGCCTGAAGTGATTAGAAAAAAGAAATAATATGTGCACCTACTGTTTTTTAAGACAAGTTCTCAAATGTAGAAGAGCTGTCAAAATGAAGGTCTTGGTACAGCCACTCTTTCAGAATTATATTAGCAAATAAAAAGGGAGGAGTAGAGGGGATATTCAAGAGAAAGTATGAGTCATAATTCTAACAAGAAAAGGCAGTCACCAACTTTGTGTGGAAACAATGTAGGAGCACATCTAAGTCATTCTAGAAGTTGGGATTACCAAGAGTCAGTAAACTTTAAATACTGGTGATTAGTTTACGTAACACTGGAAAAACAAATCTCCTTCTATCTTTCAAACAAATATTTCTGGTGAGCCCATCCCAGTGTTCTTTTATTTCACTTCCACTCAACTCTTTTGGAATTTGTCAAATCTTCTTATTCAAATATTGCTCTTTTTTTCCCCTCATGTGTAGCCTTAGGAATAAGGCTGTCCCCAAAAGAGGTTTACCCATTCTTAGCTAACTTTTTTTTTAATTTAATACCACATTTGACTTTGTCCTTGAAAATTTTGATTTGAAAATTCGATTTACCACACTTCCTTCTCCTGCCCCAGTTAGGCCTGATCTTTATCCTTTAAATGAATGCTCTTGTGCTGTTTCCTTTCGCCTTTCCCCTGAGAGCTTTCAGTTCATTTCTCCATTTACTTCGTTTCCTTCAATCTTTACAACGATTTTACAATCCAATTGGATCAATTTAACTGATTAATATTAACGTGTTATAACTTATTGTACTTTGAGTTTAATTCTCACGGTAAAAAAAAGTTCCTCTTACTAGTTATGTAGTCTTTCCTGAATCAGTAAATTGGTCAGTTTTCCACTCGAGGTTAACTCCAAAATTGGCCCTGCCTCTCTCCTGAACTCGAATCTGCCTTCCTCATCTGCTACTGAACATCAGTTACATTGGTATCCCTCCAATGCTATAAACTCATCATGTCCCCGTGTTTCATAATGGAACCATTCAGTTATCCTAGCCAGCAGATTTGGTGTTTTCTCCCCCTTATGCTTCCTCTTGTTCCACATTCAACTGGTCACCACATCCTGTAAGTCAGCTTCCGGTGTGTTTCTCTCACTGATGTGCTCAGTTCCACGCTTATGTCACTGAATTCATTCAACTCCTCACCACTCTTCTCCTCCTCCATTGTTCCCGACTTACAACTCATCCCCCCTGCCATCACCACCACCCCACACATGTCCCACCCTCAGCTTCCCTGCCTCCTGCCACTGCCGATCCAAGATACACACAGCCACCAGATTTTTCTTCCTAAAATGTGGCTCTAATAGTTGTTTATTTCTGCCCCAAATCCTTCAGTGCCTCTCTGCTGCCTACGACCTCCCTCCCCAATCACTACCTGCAAGGACACTGGTCATTCTTCAAGACCTGCTCCAGGAAGCCATCCTTGGTTCTGCCATATTGCTTCCCAAGCCTGCTGGCCATCTCACTTTACTTGTTCCTCTTTCTTAGTCTGTCAACCTCTATCTCCTGTTATAGCTTATTGTATTGCTTGCTTTCTTTTTGGCTAGAATTTAAGATCCATGAAGGTGACAACCATTGCCTTAAATATTCCTGTATTCTTCATGGTGCCCAGCATAAAGCCTAATACATGCTTGGTACTTGATAAATATGTATATGTTGAAAAAATATATATATTTACATATATAATATGTATATAATTAAATATTAATCTCCAATATCTTCACTTATTTGTTACTTTTTTTTAACATAATACTCACACCTAGTGTTTCTTTACTTTTGCAACACTCCAAGACTCAGGACCTCCCCTTCCCAACGAGTTCTTATACTTTGCACAAGAAAGTGGGAAAGAATCCTTCAAAAGCCTGTTATTATTGCATTTGGATTAATGAGGAAATGCTCAGAAAGGAACTCAGAAAGTTCATTTCAGTTTGCCTGTCCTGGTGAGCTTACATATTTACCTGAACTTTAAAAATCTTGAAGAGCTGTATTTGCTTATATATTTATCTCCTCTGCCAAAAAGTCTTTGAATCCCTACAGGCAGGGACTGATTGAATATATTCAATGTG
The DNA here is from genome assembly GCF_000442215.2 of Lipotes vexillifer. NCBI lineage: Eukaryota > Metazoa > Chordata > Mammalia > Artiodactyla > Lipotidae > Lipotes > Lipotes vexillifer. The sequence continues at coordinate 2,354,430 of NW_006792683.1, forward strand.
TAAATGTTGAATATACAAATAAATGTATAAATATAGACTGTATAAATGTAAAAGAAGCTGGACATTTTAACATAACTTCTTTTAAGAGCTCTTTGAAGAGTAAGAGATTAGTCATATGACTAATCTGTAGTAATTTGTTACCTTTACTTTTAGTTCAGCACAAGGATACCTGCATGAAAATATTAGGTTAAACTATATGAAACTGCTGATGTTTGAGCATTTTAACAAAAACAGCAATTTCACGTGGCTCAACCTATGGAGGCATGGAGTGGGATCAGTCTTGAATCTCTAAAACGTAATGTTTGTACTTTGGATCTGCGTACATCTGGTTCTTTCTTCTCCCTAAACTGGTTTGTTATTTTACTTTTGACTCAGCCTATAGAGACAAAATGCTAATTAGTAATGCTACTTGTTAGTCATTACTGATAATTATTGGCTTAATTCCCTGCAGTTATAGGTTCATATTAGTTCATAATTAGTTGGTTTTATTATACCAGTAATTAAAATAGAAAATTAATTGAGTGTTTCCTTTTCTTTGATGTTGGCCTAAAGGTATATACATGCCATGTCATGACTCTGACTCAGTAACTTTCATGCATGTTGGTGAATTATGCTCTTAAGCTCATCCATTCATTGACAATTCCATCAACAAGTGTTTCTTGAGCACCTACTCTGGGCATACCACCTCAAACAACATAGGGCTCCTGGCCTCAAGGAGAGATGGTATGAAAAGTGCCTGGCCTAAGATCTTTGCTCAACCGACAGTCGCTGTGATAATCGTTATTGTGATGGTGGTCACAAACCCAACTGATAGTTAGCTATATTTTAAGAATTGCTCTTCATAATAAAAAGATTATTGTTATACTTTTCTTTTTCCCTTCTGACATTTTCATGACTAAGGAGAGTGAGAAGAATCTGGAGGGGGCGTCATTAAGTAAATGCTCAATTGTGACAACTTTATAGGAATTCATCTGGATCTTTGCTCAAGGTATGCAGAGACAATGGGATCTTCCCTCTTTCTGCTCTTCCCCTGCTGGGCACTAAAGCACCTGAGAAGTATTTCCCCTGTGAGGGCAAGGCTCAAAACCTGTACCACCAAAACGGTCCTGCTTGCATCTGCCTCTGTCACCTGCTTGGGATAGAAGATTTGAAGTACAGAAGTGAGTGTCTAGGGCTTCTTTGGACTCTAATACTGAGCTCTCTAAAAACTAGAGTGTGATTTCAGGCCCCCAAGTGTCAAGTAGATTCACTGTGGTCCAGCCCCTCATTTCACAAAGGTCTTCCATAGCCCACAGGGGAAACCAGATTGTGAGACAAGATAGCAAAAGCTAAACAAACCTATTCCCGCGCCTGGAAAAGCAGCTTAGCTCGCAAGCTCTAGAGCAGGACCCTGGAACACCAACCTTGGGCATGAAAGACCACATATTTATTTATTTAATTAATTAGTTTCTGCTTTGTACGTAAGTCATGTTTCCCAAAACTTAATTGTGATTGTTATGAGATTATTCAGAAGAGGAAAAGGCTAAATTTTCCAATACACTTTCTTAATTTTTATACTTTTTCTGACACCATGCTTTGATTTTTATGTCTCTGCAACTTTGTAATTTAAAAAAATCAAGGCTGAATGAACTCTAAAGGCCTTTGTTCTTATTAGATTTATTAATCCTGCTTTATTGAGAAGACTTGACCCTGTGGTTGCATTATCTTGGGATCAGGATATATTTCACTATATTTTCTTTGATATATGTACAGTAAAATGCCAGACCCTAAAATAAAATCCCTTCCTGGGCTTCTTCTCCCTGGGAAAGAATACACTTTATGGCCAGATGGAATGGCATCATGTCTCACTGCTGGGGTAGCGCAGAAAGGACAACATCACTGAACGCTATCCATTCTCATTCAGCGGAGCCTCCTTAGTTTTGTCAGGTGCTGTAACTTGGACCCAACACTGAGCTGCAGCTCAGGAGACAAAACAGTTGGAAAACTTGGGGAAAGGCTCTAAGGGTCAGTGAAATTTACTGTGGGCAGCTGCTGCTTCAAAGCCACTCTCTGTGCAGAAGCCTATTAAGAAGTAGTAGGTTACGTTCCTGCCGTTTCCCCCAGCATGATGGATGATGCTCTGAAAAGAGAAAAGACTTCCTGTTCCACAGAGGTGGCTTTCCTCTAAGCCTGCCTCACTGTGTTTCTCAGGCTCTCTCCATTCCATTTCTAACCATTGAATTCACTGCTCCACTACATTTAATAATAACCTGGATTTGTCAGGAATGACTGACTGTGACTCACCAGTGACTGCTTGTCAATCAACAGGACCTCCCACTCTCAGACAAGGGGCTTAGCTGTGCTGTTCGTGCAGGGGAGAAGCTCTGTGAGGGAAAAAAGTCAGGTTGCATATGGTCAAATAACAGAAGAAGAAATGGCTTCAGCGTTTGCTTGACCTCCTTTGCCTTCAGAAGCATTTTCACTTTACCTCATCTAAAGAAATTATTCCTCTCTGGCCTTCTCGCAGGCCCTGATAATTGCCAAGCTTACTCCTACCACAAATTTTGTACAGGCTGTTCCCTTGACTATGCATGCTTTTCCCTCCTTGCTTTGCTTTCTTAACTGCTACTCATCTTTCCATTCTCAGATTATGAGAGAATCCCCCCACCGGCCACTTCTTGCTTAGGTCAGAGCTCCCAGCTCAAGATGTCCATAGGACAATGTCCCTTCCTTGGCCGCAGATTTTCAGTGACCATTCAATGGATGTCTTTCTCACTCTCTATGTTATTAAGTACTATGTGTCTGTCTGTCTGTCTGTCTGTCTCTCTCCCCCCAGCTCCCCCCCACACCATTGCACAATGCCTGTCCTCCCTGCCCCAACTTCAGGTTCCTCAAGGATAGGGATGGTGGCTGCCAGTCTCCATCATTTTTACTTACATTGTCCACTACTCAATGCATGTTTGTTGTGGCTGGATACAGTGAAATTATACAGATAATTTCTCTGTCATTAGGAAAGCAGAAACTTGTCATTATATCCTTTCCACAGGCATAAACAGATACACAACATTCATGGTATGAGGTACATATTTCAAATAAAGTTCTCTCTTACTGACCCTATCAAATAATGGTTACCAAGTGCTGGTTATTGTTTAGGACAGTCCTTTGCTGTTGTATGGAGATGACTAACATAGATAAAATCCCTGCCCTCCTGAGGCTTATCATCTAAATAGGAAACATCAGATAAAGACCAGAGAAGAAAGTGTTCACTTGTGGGAATGTGAGAGAATCACAAACATGAAGGAGAGGAAAGTTTAATTCTCACTCCTTCTACAGGGTCAGATCTGTGGACTCAAGAAAGATAAAAATGTAACTGACCCTTGGTTAGTGGTGATTTATATAGGGCTACAACCCGTAAATCTTGTGATTTCATTCTAAAATTAACCCAATATTCAAAAGGAAAAAAAGTCAAGATTCCTTACAAGATTTGGGGGGTGGCAGCAGGTGCATTTTGTTGACATTTGTATTTAGCCAGAGCTAAGGAGTTAAGTATTTAGGGAAATGAAAATTCACACAGAGGTTTCCTCTTGCTGTATGATTTAGAGGCTTTTCATTCCCTGTGAAATCCCTGCAGGAGCGTCTAAAGAGGAGGTCAGGAAAGGAGGAATGCAAGGGATAAAGGTCTGGTCCCCCCAGTCCTCCAACCAGAAGGGCTTTGTGCTGAAACCTTCATTTTAGAATTTTAGAATCCCATTAGAAGAAAGAGTTCTGCTGCCATGATTCGCTAACTTTTGTTTAAACTGCAGAATTCAAGGATTCTTGCGCAGGGCAAATGACAGTAGTCAGTGAATTTGAATGTTGGAGGACAAGAATGTTAGTAAGCTGGGAGGTGTGAGTATAATATGTAGACAAAGAGAGACGTAGTCACATGTCCTATAAGAAAAGCAAGGAATTGATAAGATCGTAACACTGATCCACTGATCAGTGAGGACTTTAGGTCAGGCTGTGCTGAATCTACTCCAGCACACACAAGGGCTCTTCTTTGAGGTATCTGAATTGAGTAGAAAGAGACTCTTGAGCGATTCCTTTGATCAACTCGGGAATCTCCTCTAACATGCCTTGGCGTTGCTTAGAGGTTCATTCTCTGTGGTGGAAATGGGAGTTGTTGGAATGTCTGGGAAGTCATAGATCGCTGTGCTGATGGGAAACTCCCCCTCTTCCCTTTTTTGGATACTTTCTTGAAATGTTTCTTTAGAGATAGCAAATGAGGCAGAAGAGCAGAGGAAAGAGAGAAGTCATCTTGAAAATGGAGATTCAGCAGTTTCTCATGACTGTGACACCTCTGAGCCATCCACTTTCTTATGTTCTATGTAGTTCCTATCCCAAACCAAAAGTATGTTTACAAATTGTTGTCAGACAGTTAGGGCTCTCTTAGAGGCTATGATTTATTTTTATGTTTAAGTATCATATTAAAATATTATATTAACTAAAATAAATTATGTTAAACAAAACAAAAATATTATATTAAATGAAAATACAATATTTCATAAGAATATTAAAATTATTTGTCATAATTTAATGAGAATCTGTTAGAGTAAGAGAGTGGGGAATAAACTCAGAAGGAAAATATTTCTGGTCTAGTGTACTCTAGAAAATATTGGACTTGCTCCAGAATATTTTACTTTTATTTTTGATAGGAATAAATAGGAATGCTATAGTTCTTACTTGGAAAGTATGTCTATATATAGTGTGTGTGTATTTATATACCAAAACCAAGTGAGATTATTCAAACATTGTAATGTTAGAGATTATAAAATTCTCTGTAAATTTCACTGTCTCATGAGGTCTTTGTTCTTTGTTAAAAATTAAGAAATTTAAAGGTCTATTGACAATCCTCAAAACTAATAAACATTTGAATCTTAAATTATCAAAAATCATAACCAAAATTCATTGATCTGGTTGAGGGGAGATTCATTTTTAAAAGAATATAGCCTAAGATTTTAAATTTAGTGGAATGGAAAAGATGGATAATAACTGTAGAATTGTGAATTTATTATGTTTACGTGGAAAGTCATGATGATTGTGATATGAAATAATGATGTCCTTTGGTTAAAGCATAAATCTGTTCCATAGGTCAGGATCATAAGGCAGCATTTTCACCCTCAATTTGATCAATTCTGAGGATTCCAAAAGAGAAACAAAGCTAGCAAATATTAAAAAAAAAAAAAAATCAAATTAGCACATCTGCTAGCCAATTGATCCCTATCCTTTGAAAGGAACCACAAACATTTAAAACTGACTGAACATGAAGTAGGTAATTGGAAGACAAAGTCAGATCCCAGCCACAACCATTCCTTTAACTTCGAAAAGCCTTTTCTCAATCTTAGAAACATCCACATGGGTAGAAAAAACAAACTCATCTAATCACACAAATCAGAACTAAACTGATAAGACAGATATAAGGAAATTGTTACCCTCCCCATCACAAGCAAGTCTGTAATTCCGATATTAGAATAGATATGTCCATGTTAAATAGTTTATCTTCTTGAAATGCATAACCAAATTATAGTTCTGGGTGAGCACACTGGGTGGGATTGTGTGATTATACTGCAGGCACTGATTCTGCTTATATTTATATTCACTTTTGCTTAATACCTAAGCGTATTGTTTGAGTGTTGACAAGGTACCAAAAATGTTACTTTGTCCTTTTACTGCACCTCTCATGAGAGGATCTTTAAGAGCTTTACTCACATTAGTGTGTTATTCCCAGGATTATTCTTCCTGTTTTATAACTGAGGAAACTGCTTCCCATGGATATAAGTAACTTGTTCAAAGGCTGCAAACCAAGTCTCTAATGTGGCTACAAAGCCGCTCCTGATTCCAGAGCTTGACTGTTCCACCCTCGAGATTAACACTTGAAGGAGGCATTCTGTGATGGCTTTCACCCAGAGTGTGGTCATGTGGACCCCATTAAATTAAGAATTTGTGAACATGCATGAGGGATCCACTTTGTAGAGTCCATACAGAAAAGGGTTGCTGAGCAAACAAAGTAATAGAAATACAGAGAAAAAATGGTTAACTTGCTGCATCGAAAGATTGCCAAGCATTTCATCTGTACTGACTTAGACTCAATATGCTGATTATAAACAAGCTATTGATTCATAAATTAAGATGCATATACTTAGAAACATTTTATTGGTACTTGGTTTGATTCCATGATAATTAGTATTTATGAGAAGGTAGTAAAACTATATTAAGTTAAAAATATATTTACTCATTTTGGCTTTTCATGGATTTAGACTAGGAAATTGTATATGTACATAAGAAGTCTTGGAAAATGAAAGCACTAAATAGCCTTTGCAAATACAGCAAAAGTGAAATTTCTAAAAGAGGTTTCAAGGGAGAGATGGGGAAGAGTATTGTGGAATTGTGAGTGCAGCAATCCTGGTAGAGACAGGAAAAGCGATTTTTCACTGAGACTTTTGAGTGTCCCTCCACTTCAGTTAACAACTTTCTTCACAAACAAAAAACAGTGATGTTCTATCTGTGATTCTTTTGGATTTTGCCATGTAATGAGAGGTCACCAGGTGCTCCTGGCACTCTTTGAGCAGGCTTGCAAAGTTGGAGCAAGACTGGCCTGGCTGGGAATGAGGGTAGATGCACTTCTGTGCACGTACCTTTGGCAGCTCATTTTGCAGACAGGGTTAAAGGTTGTAGCAACTCCATTTTCCATTGGTGAAGAGTCAAAACATGGCTTCTACAAGCGGGTGCAGGATACCAGCAACAGTAGCCTGCTTGGTCATGCACATTGATTCAACTGTTTATTTTGATCACAACCCCATGCATGGTCTTGTATCTCTCTGTGCTGAAGGCGGATAGAGCTATTATTATTATGGTCCCTGCATGAATAATCTATTATTTTCAAATATAAATTTTCCCTTTACTCTGTCAGCCATAAATACCTTCTTTGCTAACATGCTGTTCAGGATCACCATAATCTGGGGAAGGGCCATTTTATATCCTCTGTTCACATGATCTAAGCAGCATTTTTGCATGGCTTTGGGGAATAAAACAGGAAAAAGGGGGAAATTTTAAAAATAGAATAAGCTTAATGGCTTTTTCACTTATCTTTCCTTTAACCACTTTAATATACTATGGGGGGATATGTACTAACCTTTGGTAGAAAGGGGGGCCTATTTTGTAACCAAAAGAAAGTGGAAAATATTTCTGGAACATTTTGACTTTCTTTCAACCTCTTAAATGACTCAAAAGAAATATGGAATAATAAAATAAAAGCTTGAAGGCTGCCAACTCAGGTCTCACAATAACTTTTCTGCCCCAAACTAAAATTACTGCTATTCATATTAATAGTTCTACCCCACTACCAAAAAGAAAATTTCTGGCTCAACCAAAACTCCGTATCGACTACCTCCACCTCAAATTCTAGAATCAAGGAAAGCAGTAAAATTATAAATTTTTAGAAGTGAATTTCATTGTGTTTGTATGTCTAACCCCCAAATGAGACTGTTATCCTTAGAGGCAAGAAAGGCTGGATGGTTACATGGCATTCTATGACCTTTAATTCAACTTTTGAAAAATTTCTTGATTCCTTTCTGGATGAAACATACATTATTAATACCCTTTGCAGTTGTTTTCCAGATATTTCAGCTACTTACTTAAATTTGATGCTATTTGATTGTGTTTTAAAAGCATTACACCAAGGAATAGCATGGAGCCTAATAGACAGAAGCAAGAATATTAACACTAATAACGATTTATGTGAGAAAAATAACTTTGGTAGAAGAATAGAGAAAGGACAAGTGGTAGAAGAGAGTGGAAGCAGTGAGCTGCCTTGAAAGTAGCTGGAATTATCCAGACAAAGATGAGGAGATCTCACACCGGGACTGTGGAGCTGCAGTTGAAATACTTCCAAGAGGTGGCATTGTTCATAGACTGGCCTGGGGCTCTAATTCTCCTTCTTTCTTGTTTGTATGGGCAATTATGTCTTAAGACATACAGGAAAGAGGGAACATGTCTGTCCTGGAGGGAGCTCTCACAACTGCTTCAGCATCTAGTGGACTCAAGGAGTTTAGAGTAGGGGTTCAGGGAATACTGCTTACCTCCCCAACTCCAGAGAGGGGATGTGCCTCTCTACTTCTGATGCAACATTTGTGTGCTAAGGGCATTTGTAAGGCACTTTTTCATCACTCTAGAAGGGCCTGTATTTCCTTTGCTCTTCCCCTGCATAGCCTGTAGCTTTGGGAGTCAACTGGAGAGCCCAGCTGCCCTCTGCTCCTCACCAGCAATGGAGCAGGGATGGCAGGAAGAGGAATGGCCTCTGAGCTTGTGGGTCAAGACTGAGGCTAAGGATAGTAAGGGGTAAACACCAGGCCTGGTGCCAAAGTGACCCTCTTGGGACCATGCCCTCTTAGAAGATTTTCAGGCCTTGTATAATAGTGGCCACTTTCTCAGCAAAACCTTAGAGCAATGTTTCTCAAAGTGTGGCCCTTGGATGTTCTTTATCAGAATGCCTGGGCAAGGCTTGCTAAAGCTATAGATTCCCAGGTCTTACCCCAAACCTTCAGAATCAGACTCTCAGGGGGTGGGTTTTTACAAGCTCACTCAGTTCCACACATGAAAGTTTGAGAACCATTGTCTTAAACCTCCTCACCTTAACAGACTGTGATTAGTTTAAAAACTAGTACAGTGATGACAGCGTTATTGCTGTCAGAATTCCATCTGAGCAGTTAGGCTGTTGTGTTCTATATTGTGTGAACCTTCCTTTTTCTGATTATTGGCAAAAAGCAAGAGTTACATATAATGAGAGTGCCTCCATTACTTGGGGTGGCTTGGAGCGCAGAATCACCACTGCTGTTTAGATAGGTGTTCCCACGAACTTTCTTGCTTGTTTTGGCTGTAACTGTGTTTGGTGCTGCTGAGCAGGGCTGTGCATAGAACTACAGCCCATAGCTTTTACATTTCTCACTCAGGAGGGATTTGCTGGAAAGATACAGTCCAGCAAAGAAACCAGAGAATAATGGTGAGGCCATATTCAGGGAGAGTGGATCAGAGAAGGGAGGGAAGGAAAGGACTGAGGTGGCAGGTTGCTGCAAGGAGGAAAAAAGAACAAAAGAAAAGAGATGGCAAGAGCATGACACCAGCACAGAGTCTGCATTGTAAGGTAGGAAATTTACATGGAAAAGGCATTCTTGAGAATAGAAATAATTATTGATATTTTTATTATTTGAAAAACATAGCAGTTTAATATTATCTCTACCTATCCTCATCACACGAAACCCCGAACATGAAAATCTAGTTCTGTTTTGTGAAAGCAAATTTTCTCAACCCTGACTTATTCACTATTGTTATCCTAGAAATTCCACATAGCTTTCTCAGTCACAAACATATGTCTGTGTGTGGTTAAGTGGTCCAACTACTGAAATGAAAAAGGTGGAATTAGATAGGAATAGGGTTCACAAGACTAGAAATAGGGGTGACATAAATGGGCCAGTGAAAATAGATTATGATTGTATAAACACCTTGGTGTATTTTGGTGTATTTTGGATTAAATGATTAGATTCCCATTTTCCCTTCTAAATTAAAAAAACAAAAAAAAGACACTTGTGGAGCTCTCCACGTTAGGCTTCTGTGGGTTTCACACCCACCTCGTCTCATTTGATGCTCTGAACAGTCTGCAGAGAAACAGGAAGTGAATTCTTGCCCTGATTGGACAGATGGAGAACCTAACAGCTAGAGAGCTTATGTGACCTGTTGGACGTTTTATGATCAGCAAGTAACATAAGGAGGACTCGAGTCCATTTCTTTTGGCTCCCAGTTCAATGATCTTTCCAGCGTGCTGCCTTTTCTCTTAATATTCCAGGAAAAGATAGATGTTTAGACTGCTTATTGGTCACTGATTAAATTATTACTAAATAGGTACTGGAACATCCATCATGTGTTGGTCTGTTTACTGGGATCAGACAGAGGAATTGTGGTCTAAATGGTGCAGTCTAGATTTAGGAAATTCAAACAAAGATGTGAAGGTGGAAATGAGCCAAAACTTGGGTTGCCCTTCCTTACTTTCATTTTTTTCTATAGGTGTCTCAGGTCAGTTGGTGGCCTGAGCCCTTTCTTCTCCATCTCTTTGGCTCTGTGGAGAGCCTCCCTTTCTGAGGCCCCTTAGAAACATGGGCAAAACTGGGCATGCTTGGGTTTGGAGACCTTACTTGTCAGGTTGTAAAAGCAGGTGAAGCATCACCTCCTCCACCTGCAGTCAGTGGGGGATTATAGGGGATTAGAATATTTAAGGACATTTCTTGGGGTTTGCTTTTAGAGACAGTAGAGAGAAGAATGTCCTGGTTTGAGTGAGTAGGATCAGATACAAAGGGCTTGGGATCTAGCAATCAAACCAGTCAGCCCCACTCGCCCCATCACAGGATTCCTGACGGAGGGGAGGAAGGGAGGAGACTGGGGCAGTTGCAGGAGGAAGCAGTGAGCCAGCTGCCCTCAGGCTGTGTGCCCTGGAGCAGTGGGGCACATTTGTTGTGGCAGCAACACCCACTGAAAGCAGAACTGAGCCTTGAATTCATGCCACACACTCTGAACACCCTCATAAGACATTTTCAACTTATAGTCAAAGCAACCACAAGAAGCACATGACAGGACTTCCCTGGCAGTCCAGTGGTTAAGACTCCTCACCTCCACTGAAGGGGGTGCAGGTTTGATCCCTGGTCAGGGAACTAAGATCCCACATGCCACATAGCACGGCCAAAAAGAGAGGCTGTGTAGAAAAGAGAACCCTCCTACGCTGTTGGTGGGAATGTAAATTGACACAGCCACTGTGGAGAACAGTACGGAGGTTCCTTAAAAAACTAAAAAGAGAACTACCGTATGACCCAGCAATCCCACTCCTGGGCATATACCCTGAGAAAACCATAATTCAAAAAGAGTCATTGGGCTTCCCTGGTGGCGCAGTGGTTGAGAGTCCGCCTGCCGATGCAGGGGACGCGGGTTCGTGCCCCGGTCCGGGAAGATCCCACATGCCGCGGAGCGGCTGGGCCCGTGAGCCATGGCCGCTGAGCCTGCGCGTCCAGAGCCTGTGCTCCGCAACGGGAGAGGCCACAACAGTGAGAGGCCCACGTACCGCAAAAAAAAAAAAAGAATCATGCACCCCAGTGCTCATTGCAGTACTGAACTATTTACAATAGCCAGGACATGGAAGCAACCTAAATGTCCATCAACAGGGGAATGGATAAAGAAGCTGTGGTACATTCATACAATGGAATATTACTCAGCCATAAAAAGGAATGAAACAGTGCCATTTGCAGAGATGTGGATGGACCTAGAGACTATCATACTGAGTGAAGTCAGAAAGAGAAAAACAAATATCGTATAATATCACTTATATGTGGAATCTAGAAAAATGGTATAGATGAACTTATTTGCAAAGCAGAAATAGAGACACAGATGTAGAGAACAAACTTGTGGATACCATGGGGGGAAGGAGGAGTGGGATGAATTGGGAGATTGGGGTTGACATATATACACTACTATATATAAAATAGATAACTAATAAGGACCTACTGTATAGCACAGGGAACTCTACACAATACTCTGTAATGACCTGTATGGGAAAAGAATCTAAAAAAGAGTTGATATGAAAAAAATAAAAAGAAGTACATGACAGTATTCTCCCCCGCTCCATGTTTGTATATGGCAGATTCATTTATTTACTGGGCAGCTAAAGGGCTAAGAGTTTTTGGAGTCAATATGCACAATCTAGCAATAAAGTTTAAACAAAGAAGCCTAAAGCAGTATATTTTCAAATCTACCAAGAAGCTGGTTGCAGAAGACAGATTTGGAGCATGGTCTTGTTTCTAGAGGCATCCTTTGGTGAGTTTGGCTCTTTCCACTCCGTTCTGATTCATTTGTGTGGCAGCCCCGTGTAAACTCTTGAAAACCAAGTGGCTTCACTCAGTGTCCTCTTCCCTCTGGCTCCTTTGCACGCATGTGTGTGCATGTGTGTCCATTCACATGCATGTATGAGCTTGACAGTGTTATGTGGGCGGAGACTGCCAGTCTCCCATATCTGGGTAAGGCCTTAATACCTGGTGACAAGGCCAGTTTCCACAGGGCACAGTTAACAACTTAATATCTCTGATGTCAGGAACCTTGCTTCTGAACTAGTGCTGGGTGTTCATTTCATAAAGGACCATAATGAAACATACCTACAGGAAGACTTCAAAGGAGTTTAATCTTGGAGATTCCTAAAAGGTTGAATGGTTTCTTAATTATGAAACTTTGTTCAGACTCATTTTATATTTCATTATGTGGAATAAATGTGTGCGCTGATTAAATGAGACAAAATATAAAATTGCATGTCACCAGAGCTGTAGTTGTCTGTGCTTCTGAGAGTTGTCTGTCTTAAGCAGGAGGGCCCAGGGAGGTGGGTGTGGTTACTTGCTTGAACCTATGGCACACAGGCAGGTAGGCAAAGTAGGACAATGGAGGTGTTTTGACAGTTAGGCTGTTCTGGGCAAACACGTCTGGAAATGCCTAGCTGCATTATCCTCAGTAGCTGTTTATGTGTATGATAATGGCCTAATGGCTGAGTGAAAAAATGAGCCTTAAAGAGTAATTTCTTGGTTTTCTTTTTTTTTGTGTGGTACGCGGGCCCCTCACTGTTGTGGCCTCTCCCGTTGCGGAGCACAGGCTCTGGACGCGCAGGCTCAGCGGCCATGGCTCACGGGCCCAGCCGCTCCGTGGCATGTGGGACCTTCCCGGACCGGGGCACGAACCCGTGTCCCCTGCAACGGCAGGCGGACTCTCAACCACTGCGCCACCAGGGAGGCCCTTAAAGAGTAATTTCTGAAGACATTCTTCGTTTATTCTCTGCTAACATGTAACCCAGTCATGCCCTATGTTATTATATATGTTCAAGTTAGTCAACATTATATTTTATCACTTCCAGTGGAAAGATTAGACTCTTACCTAGAGTTACCCAGAAAAGAGAGATATATTAGCAATGAAACCTAAGCAAAATTGAATATAATTGAATATCATTAAAGAACAAGTTCTGTATAATAAAACCATTTTCCTGACCTGGCCAGAAGTCTCTACTAATGCTGATTGTTAAGGTAGACATAATGCATTACATTGAAAGAGAAATAATTTAGCAGGCACATTTTTCTCGACAGAAATATTGCTGTTTCAGTTGGTATTTATACTGGCAGCTGCATTTGCAATCCTAATCAAAGTTAAATTTTGTTCAGGCAATGTGATTGGTTTCTCAGATTTGGGGGTTTTATGCCATTTTAGTTGTGGCTGATGCAAGATGCTTTCTGATCTTTGGTGGTTGTCTGGGAGTGGGTCATAAGACTGTAAAAGCCGGAAGGATCTATAGAGATTACCTGTGGTACCCCCATCCCCACACCCAACCACCTTATCTTGTAAGTGAGGAAATTAAAATCCACTGAGTTGGGTTCCCTTATTAAAGTAGCATGTTAGTGAGTGGACCAGGACGGGAACTCAGGGTTCCAGCCATGGTCAGCCTGGTGCACCCCTGCATCAGCTTTGAATGTTTCCCATAGGCATCCTGGTGAACACTGAGGAAGGCACCTCTTACTCCCTAGCCTCACCAAGTTGCTGCCCTTCTTTGAGTCTCTGGATCTCTGCCACCAGCAGCACCAGGCCCAGGAATGAGGAGGAAGCAAGAAGTAAGAGGAGAAAAGAAGAAAGGGGGTGATGACCATGGAAGAGTTTCCTGGTTTCTAAATTAATAAGATAGACTTTCTCTGGTGACCGCAAAGCATCTCTGATGGCCAAATTCAAGACAAGGGCCAAAAATGCTTTGAGCAGCCGATAGCATCATTTGAATATGCATCCAGCCTTTCAGTGTGGTGCCTTTCAAAAACAATAGAAATTTGGATGAAAAACTCTGATTCCATTTCTGTTTGTATGCATGCAGAGACATGAACTTAGGGGTACCTAAGAACTTTTTTGCATTATTTGTACATTCTCCTTACATCCATGACCAAACCATGTGACATCATATGTAAATGAAGGTGTCTATTTTTGTCACTCTAAAAATAATTGTTAGATGATAAGGCATTTAGCACAGAAATTTTATAAATTTCAGGGTTTTTCCTTTCAGCTTTGATGGATATCCCTGTGATTAGTGAGTTACTTCTGCTGAGACCCTTAGGGGAACACATAAATATTGATAAAAATGGTTTGAGTTTCCATATATATAAAAAATAACATAATTCCCCTCCAGCTACATAAAGTAGGTATGTGATAAATATTCTCACTGTTGAAAGAATGAATGAATGAATGAGGGAATGCTAGGGAGCTAAAAGTGGCTGGCTAAATTAACACAGATTGGGCTGCTCTAAAAAAAACATTTGGCAACTGATGTTATTTAGTAGACACAGTAAGGTACAGTATGCATTACTAACCTCATTAAGTTCCAAATAAAACTCTATACTTTATACCATTTCTACAAGAGGTTTTATTAGATTTCCTTAACTGGTGTCATATTTTTTGGCCAGGGCATTTTTAACCAGCTTCACATAAATAAAGTTCTATTTTGTCACCATGTCATAGTAAAATAAACTGCTTGTACTATGCATCCCTGCCAAAGCCAGAGCAGACGGGGAAAGGATATAAATGTGTCAGTATTCAGGGAGAGAAAACACATAAATGCACATGGCAACTCTCTTAACTCCAAGGCTCAGCGTGATACTAATTCATTTGGGTGACATTTAGAAAGCTACTCCCAACATAAATAATATGTATATGGTGGGGGGTATCTCTGACAGACACAAAGTTGAAAAAAAATGGCCTGAAAGAATGTACATCAGATTTTACAGGTGCTCAGAACATTAATGTACAGTGATGGATGACCTTTTTGCTGAAGGTTGACATAATGTTGAATGGAATGTTTTGTTTATATCTGGTACCGGGTTTATTGACCAGCACCAAAAGGTAGGACCAAGCTGGGATTTGAACAGTGTCTACTTTTTTCTTTTTGTGGAAACTGTTTTCTGTGTCCCACCCCCTCACAGGCAACAGTTCTTAAGTTGTTTCACAGATATAGCTCCACAAGATGTATTACTCTTTTTAAAAATATATCTTAGGCCTAAGTATTCATTACCAAAGGTGCAATTTTTGATGGGTAAATATGAAAAATTAATCACAGAAGGTTTTTAACACATTTATCATACATCTTGAATCTCGGTTTGTCATCTCTAATGTGTCTATGGTTAAAATTCCCATGGTTAATGGTGAATTGCTACTGAGAATGCCTGTAGATAAAATCACGAAGTCTACAAATATAAGAGACCAACAAGTCAACCAAGCCATTTCAATGACAGCATAGACTTGTCCCCATGGTGCCCTTTCCCATGTGGAAGGACACAAAGTTAGAATAAAAAATAGGAAAAACTTTTCGTATCAGTCCAAGTGATAATTTCCTTTCACCACTAAGTAGGAAATTATCACTATACAAAAATAATTCCTTTGGGAAAATTTTCCAAGTACTTAGCATAAATTATTTCTTTCATAATGTCAGCCATCATACATAGTTATTAGAACCTCTTGAGCAATGCTGTACTTTCTTTTTTCTCGATGGTTACACCTTTCAAGTTAAGTTTACCATGACCGTCTTTAGTCACTTTTAGTTTGTTTGCTCATTTGTTCATTCTTTCACTTATTCATTTTATTCAATAAATATTTCTAAAGGCTACACTGTGCCAGATTTTTAGGAGGAGGCAAAGATGCCTCAGACAAGGAACTTTCGGTGGTTTAAAAAGTAGTAGAGTAGGGCTTCCCTGGTGGCGCAATGCAGGGGACTGGGTTCGAGCCCTGGTCCGGGAAGATCCCACATGCGGCGGAGCAACTAAGCCCGTGCGCCACAACTACTGAGGATGCGCTCTAGAGCCCATGAGCCACAACTAATGAAGCCTGCAAGCATAGGGCCCGTGCTCCACAACAAGAGAAGGCACCTCAATAAGAAGCCTGCGCACCACAACAAAGAGTAGACCCCGCTCGCTGCAACTAGAGAAAGCCCACGCGCAGTAACAAAGACACAACTCAGCCAAAAATAAATAAAATAAAATAAATAAATTTATATATATACATAAAAAAGTAGTAGAGTAAATAAAACAGGTGCAAAAATGCCCCAAATATGAGGTAAAATGTGATACATGTCCTTAGAAAGTTACAGATAGCATTGAGAGGTGAAGATGCAGGGATGACCATTAGTTCTTTTCCTTTAATTTTTTAGATTTTTAAATTAAATTTATTTATTTATTTTTATTTTTGGCTGCCTTGGGTCTTCATTGCTGCACACGGGCTTTCTCTAGTTGTGGCGAGTGGGGGCTACTTTTCATTGCGGTGAGTGGGCTTCTCACTGCAGTGGCTTCTCGTTGTGGAGCGCAGGCTCTAGGCATGTGGGCTTCAGTAGTTGCAGCATGCGGGCTCAGTAGTTGTGGCATGCGGGCCCTAGAGCTCGTGGGCTTCAGTAGTTGTGGTGTGTGGGCTCAGTAGTTGTTACCCACAGGTTAGTAGTTGTGGCTCGTGGGCTCTAGAGCACAGGTTCAGTAGTTGTGGTGCCCGGGCTTTGTTGCTCCACAGCATGACCATTAGTTCTTGCTGGAGGGCTCTGGAAAGACTTCCTAGAAGTGATAGTATTTGAGGTGGGCTTTAAAGGATGCCTAGAATTTGCACCTCCAGAGAACAGGATGAAGTAGAAGAAAGCCATTGAAGGCACAAGGAAAATGAATAAAGGCACAGAGGAAGGGAAGGAAGGGAGAAGTGGATTAACCAAAGAATAATGGAAACAGAAGATGGAGCCAGATCACCAGGGACCTTGAGGGGCGAACCTAGGGATTTCAGGCCTTCTTCCCTAGTCAGGAGGGAGAATTGAAAGTCTAGCAGAAACAGACTTGATAAGCACTGTGCTTAGGAAAGTGTTCTCTAGAATGGGGTGGAGGATAAGGAGACCAAAGGTGAGGAGGCAAGTTTGATGAGAGGGAGAGAATTCCTGTAAAAGGATATGGAGAGAAAGAGGGGGGCAGTGGAGTGGAAACATGAGGCAGAGGTCACATCAGAGGGTCAGAGACATGTTTGGGGGGCTGATGCATCAAGGTTTCAGCTGAGTGACTGGGAAAGTCAGTAAAAATGGGGCAGGTTTAGAAGGGATGGAATGCCAAGTTCATTTCTGGACACCAGTATGATAGCCTGGTTCTACAGAATCATATTATATGCATATATATCTTTGAATTCCCAATTTCTAACAAAGTGTGGATGCTGAATAAAGTTGGAATGTTACTTGACAAACAAATTACATCATATGAAGATGTCCAGTAGACAGCTGGAAAATCAAGCAAGTCACAATTTATTTTCTCTCTTCACAGTGCCTGGTATGTAGAATACAATTAAGCATGTGTTAAATATCTAAGAAGTTTTATTTCTTAGCCATAAGAGTGGTTAAAATGCATAAATAGTAAATAAATATTTTTGAATAATTTTCTTTCTTATTGTGATAATTTGCAAAATGATAGATTTATGCCTTCTTTTCCCAGTTAATACAAATCACAATATTTGAAATATGTGGCCTTATACTGAGAAAAATTTTATGCCAAAAGACTTGGTGCCAATATTAGTTTCTTCCAGTAAAAGACACTTCCAGGCATTTGCTTGCAATACAAATAAAGAAAATTATCCAAAAGTTTTTACCTCTTTTAGTTTTGCCGTCTATTGAATATTAATTTTAGTAGGCATGGATTTACATTTTTCAGTGTGGAGCTAACCACTTATAAATTTTTATATCCTATTTTGTTCTGTTTTGATTTTTCCTTGGTATTCCATATCCCTGACTTTATATATGCTTTAAGATTTCTGGTTTGATTTTTCCAGCTGTTTATGCTATTTTCATGTTATGAACAATGTAAATCTTATGCGTTACAAAATAGAAATATTAATGCAATCTTTGTTATTTAGCCCAGCCTGCCATTTACACAAAGTAGCCCAAAAGTATCCCACTGTATTTACATTAAATTCAAAAGCTGATGATTAAGAAACATCTTAAAGTTCAAGCACATTGCTGATTAGTAATAGTTTATATGTAGTATGTCATGTTATCATTAACCAAATATTTTCTGACATTCAACCCCTTATAACCAAAAGCAGTGTTTAGACATGGACCATAATGCAGGCAATTGATACTTCAAAACTAAATAAGTAGAGGTGGAGATAGAATAGCAGAATGATAAAAATCAAATTCCACAACACCGCTGAAGGATTCAGAGAACACTGGGTGGCCACAGCTTGATGATAGATGAGTAACCAGATCTAAATGTTCTGTAAATACCCAGTCATTTGAGAGAAGTCTTCTTGAATATCCCGTTCTTAATACCTGAAGCATGACAACTTGGAGACTGAGCCCAAATTCTAGAAGGTGTAGTCTTTTTGCCCAAGACCGTAGTCTTGTGGACTGGATAAAAATGGGATTTATTTGTATTATACTTTGGGGACTTGTCTTTTTAGGATTTATTGTTATAATGTTAAGGCATCACTGTTTTTTTGTTTTGTTTTATTTTTACCCTTAATTATTATAACACAGAATTCCCAAGAATTGTCAGTTTGAACTCCAAATATCAGGAAAATGGTGGGACCTTTTGAGTCTAGACTTCTTTGGTCTGTGATTTGCTTCTAATCCTGATGTCACTTCTGGTACTGAGTATTTATTTAGTGAACATTTATTTATTCAGTGAACCATTTATTTAGTGAACGTTGGCATGTGATAATATAGTAATAAAGTTAAGAAAAGAGTTCCACTTTTTAAGAAACGTATCCACAGAGACAATAATAGTCATAGAGATATGTAAATACAGGAATCTTTAAGAACATCAAATAATAGACCACCCCCCACCAAAAAAAATTGACACTCTATTTCCTGCTTCAATACCAGTACTGCCAAGAACTGAAAGGAAGAAAATTGTTCATTCCGCTGTGATCCCCTTTTTTTTGGTTCAAGTTTACCCTGCATTCATTGTACCTGAAGCATGAGCAAAAATGAAGCCTGAAAAATTTCAGGACTCCCCTGCCTAGGGTGTGTGTAACCAGTGAATCATTCTTTGGGGTTCCAGAATGCAAAGTCTTAGCTGGTGAAATCTCTAGATAACACCCCAAACTTTGTAATCAGAAGTCTGAATTGATGTTATGTATGTGGATAGAACCGTACTGTACATCCATGATGGCAGATCAAGACTGATCTCTTAGCGATGTACTTTCTTTAGGAAATATCAGGATCCCTCAGCCATCTATTTTCCCAGTAGGGAAAAACAGGCTAACCAGTGGAATTGAATAAGTGTTTTTGGTGTGCCTGGATTTCATTCATTCATTTGGTTATTCTTTCAGTGATTTATTCTCTTATTCATTCTCTCATTCATTCATTCATAAAAAGATATTCAGAATTTATTAGATTAGGCATTGAAGTCAGAAGATGAATAAAATAATCCTTAACCTCATCTAGTGGGACACACACAAATGAACAACTATATGATACAATGTGACTACTTCTATAACATCTTAAGGGAAAGGGAGAGAGAAAATACCCTGATGGGGTAGGATTAAGGAAAGGCTTTACAGTATAAATCAGTGATTCCCAAATATTGTTCCCTAATTCATGCCTGTTCATAATAGAGTCTTCGCTGGTTTGTGAAATAAGAAAAGTAAATAATACATCTTCATAAAATTAATTTTAATCAATTTAAGGAACTGTCATTTTAAAGATTCTGTTCTTTCTACTTCTGTGCTATTAAAATGTCCTTTTTTGTGAAAAAGGTGAGAGTAGATGATAGTAATCTAAAAAATTTTCTTGCTTGGCAAAATAAAAATTGACAACTCTGTTATTACTCAAGATTTTAAAAAGAAATTTTACTGGTCTGTGAAATCTGGTAATTTAAGAACCATGTAGACAGTATTTGAAGTCAGCTTTTGCTTAGGTTTACCAATTTTCCAAATCCTGACAATAGTTAGTAACTAGTAAATCCAGGAATATTATTTTTTTGAAGGGTAAGACAATCTGAAAAGATAATTAGTTTTAAAGAGCATAAAGTGTCCTCACGGACAGTTCTTAAGAGGCAAAATCATCAGTGAAAAAGCTTTTGGCAAGCGCTCCTTTTCTCGTCCTCTTCGTGAACTCATGGTGGTCAGCTATGCGTTACCACAAAATTGACCCTGGTTCAACATCAGAGACAGAAAATTCTGTAGCATGGACCAGTGTCTGCTTCAGTGAGATATAGTCCTGTAATAAGTGGACATGTTTGTGCTCCCACTGTAATTATAAAAAACTCCAAATTCATCTGCTTCATTGATAAGGAACCATGGAATTGAATGAGATTTCCTAACATCTACCACTTATCTGAAAAGTCAAGAGTTTTCCTCACTGTGATCTGCACCCCTGGCAGAACTCTGGAGACACAACCAAATGCTTACGAGTCTCACATCCACAGCCCTGGTTTGTGCAGATAGTAAATGCCCGAACAGAAGGGCCAGGCCCCAGAGCCCCACTTCCTCTGGGTCCTGGGCATGTCCAGTAAAGAACAGGGATTAAGAGCAATAAATATGTCCTGAAGGGAATGATTTTACTCTGTCTGCATTGATATTAAATTGCCAATTGTTACTCGATCACAAGGCAGAGTATTTAAAGCAATGTGAGTGTGTACAATGATATACAAAAATATACTACCTGTTTTTATACGAGCACACACGTAATTAATTTGTACAAATCCCATACTCATTCCTTCCAAGAGATTGGCCTTGTCTCTATTTCTAGACAAAAATATAGTAGCACACAGTTGGCATTGTTTTGCTTTTTCTTGCTATTTAAATAAAAACCACATCTCAACTGTAGTTTTGCAATGACGAAAAGTTAAATAGAACTAGCCTATTTTCTTAGTGGATCATGAGTTGACTAAAATTTAGAATTACAAAATATAAAAGGAATGGAGTTTTAAAGGCAGCTCTGCAGTTAATTTTTTTCAAGAAATCATTTTTTATTCAATAACGGCATTTAGGGATATTTTAGAGATCAGATAAACTTTTCCCTTCATTTTGAGTTTGAGGAAGCAGGTTCAGAGAGGGTAAGTGACTTTTTCAAGATGGGATAGCCAGATCTAAACTAGATCATCTTAATACCACTGGAATTGTTTGAATGTTACTACATCTTAATTGTTTGTTTATACTTTTGCAAAACAATTCTTTGAAAAAAAATCTATTTCTTGAACAAATATTTAGACAAAATAATTAACTCTGTCTAATGGACAGGTCTGTGGCTAAGGAAAGCCCCATTTCTTTTATTTGCTCCAGTGACATAGCTAGAGGAATTGACGAGGTCTGTGCATTGCTTAGTAGGGAGTTTGGCATTTGAGATACAGAGGGTTGCAGTGATTCACAGACAGCGTAGTGGAAAAAGTAGTAGAAATAATGTAACTAATCAGCAGTTCCCAAATTCCCTAAGTTATATATTTTTAAACGTTATTACTATTTTAAGTTATTATATTGTTTACACCACGTTTCTGAACACAATTATTGATTGCTTAAAAATAGGGTATTTGTCTTGGTAATAACTAGGTTTGTTTTTTGTTTGTTTGTTTTTGTATATAATGGCAAGAGAGAAGTCAAATTATTGCTCTTTTTTGTGTAATTTTAAAGGAGAGGCATATAGTTCATGGTGTGTGGCTTGGTTACCAAAACCTTGTCCCTGAGACACATAGAGGAGGCTGCCTCTGTAAGGTACGGTGGATGGGGCTGGCTTCAGATTGCCACCTTTTTTCTTTTGTAGATTCAGGGCAGAGGGTGTCCACAGTGTGGTTTCAGCACCATAGCAGAGGAAATCTTGGGGTTAAGATATGGAGCCTAGCGTTTGGGCTCCTGTAGAGCTGTTGGGGTGTGGGGTGGGGAGCATGGAATGTATATTGCTGGCTGGTTGGAATATCCTTCCACACTCTAAAACAAGGGTGAAGGGACTCAGGCTTTGATTCTTGGGATTCCAGGTTTTTCCTGAAAATGAGAGGGAGGCAAGAGGTCCAATCGGCCCATTTCTCCTTCAAGTAAGAACTTACAAAACAAATCATTCAATTATCCCTTGAAATGAGAATGTAAGTTGGAGGTTGAGCTGTGGGGCAAGTTGTTGCTGACCCCAAGTCAAGTAATTGACTAGTCTAACACCAGAAGGTCACTCGATGTTTCCCACACTGCCCTTGAAATAGAATGCAGACTCCTAGTGGCCAGGGACTATTTCTGTTTATTCACCATGTGCCTCCCCTAAAACATGATGGGAGCTATGATTAGTCTGCTAAGGTGGCAGTAACAAAATGCCACAGACTGGGTGGCTTAAACAATAGAAATTTATTTTCTAGAGGCCAGAAGTTCCTGAACAAGGTGCAGCAGAGTTGGTTTCTGGTGGGACGTCTCTTCCCCCCTTTGAGACAGCTGTCTCCTCGCTGTGTCCTCACATGGCCTTTGGAAAGAGAAAGATCTCTGGTATCTCTTATTCTTTTTATAAGGACATTGGTTGCATCAGATTAGGGACCCCCCCCCCCATGACCTCGTTTAACCTTAATGACTCCTTAAAAGCCCTGTCTCCAAATACAATCACACTGGGGGTTAGGCTTCAACATATGAATTTGGGCGGGGGCAGGTGTGTGTGTGTGTGTATGTGTGTAATTCAATCCATAACAAGCGAAGAAAAGTTTATTGGATAAATGAATTGATAAAATAAATGGTAGTTATTCAGCGATAATACAAAGGTTAAGGGTGATATGTAATTTTATAAAGTATCTTGCAGCAAATTCCATAGTCCAGGGTTTCCCCAAATGTGTTCTATGCGATACTAGTCTCTCAAGATGCTCTCTGAAAATAGGATTTACATGGTTTAAATAGGTTTGGAAAACTCTGTAGCTATATCCCTCTCTTGGAGAGTCAGATGACACATTAGCATAGTAAAGTGTGTGACGCGTACTTCAGAAAAGAAACTGTTTAACTGTATTTAGCCCAGGGTTTCCTCCCACATGTTGGATACAGAACCTTCCCTCCATTTTTTCTTTTGAAACCTGTTGCAGTTTATTGCCCAGTTTGAAAAATGCTTCAAACCATGCTGAAGGGTAATATCCTTAAGCTCAGAGTTGGGAGGGGAGAGGCAAATGGAGATCTCTAGTCCATCCTGTTTTCTATTTACCATTTCACCTCAACCCCAGACTCTCAGGAAATTGGAATCTAGAAATGGACATTAATATATAAACTTAAACTTGGTATCATGGCAAGAACAATAAAAATAAAAGTGTTTTACTGAGATTAAAAAAAAAAATTATCTCGGGACTTCCCCACTGGTCCAGTGGTTGCGAATCCGCCTTCCAATGCAGGGGACATGGGTTCAATCCCTGGCTGGGGAACTAAGAGTCCCACATGCCGCGGGGCGACTAAGCCCGGGCGCTGCAACTACAAAGCCCACATGCTCTGGAGCCTGTGCGCCGCAGCAAAGAGCCCATGCGCCACAAGGAAAGATCCTGCATGCTGCAACTAAGACCCGATGCAGCCAAAGATAAATAAATTAAAAAAATATATCTTAGATATGGAAATAATTGTGGAAAGGAGAAACCCTTTGTATGGGCGTGGGGCATGGAGGAGCAAGGGATGGTAGAGGGGGAGGGGGAGAGAGTGGAAAATTCCTTAGATAGAAAATGGAGCTCATGTGACTTAGCCTTTCTTGTGCTTTAAAGACAAGTTGAAAGCATATTTTAAATTGGTTTGGTTTACAAACTTGTTCACCTTCTAATTAATTTATCTTAGTTTATGACATGAATTAAAAATCTTCAGTGAAATACATACAAATAATGTTAATGGTACGTAAAAGACACATCTTGGGATAAGTGTCCACCACCAGAGTCAAGCAGAGAATGAAGACAAATTGCATAGATGACTGTAAGTCAAGATCAAAGTTTCTTACATTACAGCTCAAAAGATGAGAGAAGGGTTTTGAAACTTTCTGAAAGTAGAGTACCTTTGATTGAGAGATGAATCGTTATCTCTCCTTCACGATACTCTCATAGAAAGAAAGGTGGATTGATAGACACTGGCCTCTGAAAGAATCTATAGCTCATTCTGGGCTTAACCAGAACCCATCACTTTATATAAGCCTTGGTTTTCTTGTTTGTAAAATGGTGTGGGGTGGGGGTTGAACAATATGATTTGTAAGTTCTCAGCCGGTTTTCACATTCTGTAACTTTATCCTTTAGATCGAGGGTTGCAAACCCCACATGTAAGTTCAAATTTTCGCGTAGCCACATTTTAAAAAAGTAGAAAGAAACTGGTGAAATTGATTTTATTATTTTAATATAATTAATTGAAATATTAACCTATCAACATGGAATCCATTAAATATGTTAATGAGATTTTACAGTCTGTTTTTAATACTGAGTCTTTGAAGTCGATGTGTATTTTACACCTACAGCACATCTCAGTTCAGACTAGCCGTATATCACGTGCTCAGTTGTCACTTAGGCCTCGTGGCTCTCGTATTTGGCTGTGCAGCTTTAGACTCAGAGCATTAGAAAGACAAACTTTTCATCAGTATATGGTAAAGAAAGTAACTTTGTTCTGCTTTTCAATGTTGGTTATTTTATTATATACTACTAGATGTCTAGTTACTTCCATTATCTTCAAGCAGATTTTCATTAAATGATTCCTTATTAGTTTTTTCCTGCCTCTTTTTTGTTTTTCACGATGGAACAGTTTTCTTTGAGTGCAGACTTGTCATTTATGCCAAACTGTGATGGATTTCTAACTCTTCCCTGCTGAGGATAACAAGCTTAACTGAATCCATTCATATTCTAATTCAGCATCTGAACTCATGCTTCCATGTATATCTAAGGAAAGTATGTAAATCTATATACCAGCTAACTTTAAAAATTTATCGTTTTCTGACTCGTGTTATTATACCAGCTAACTAGCGTGGCAATTTTTAAAAACTGGAGCCTTTGACTTACATATTCTGCATACCTATGTATGTCATACATAAGGCAGTACTTATAGCTGTGTCTATAGTTGAATGTATGCCTGGTGTAGATGTAAAGTCACAATTGCACGCTTAGGATCGCATTTCTAAACTGATGTGTCCAAACTTCCATCAGCACTAAAGCTACTTCTTATTAATACTATATATTTTTCTGTGCTCTTATAAAATATTCATACTTTGGAGTAATGATGGTCCCTTCTTAGAATAAAAATAAATATCTAGTTACTAATCCAACATTCCCTGAGAAGCTTTTGCTATTTATTTCCACATACACATCATTTAAAATAGAGTAATGCCTAAAATGTGTTTTGGGTGCAGTACTTCTAAGTCTTAAAAATAGTCCCTTCTAAGAGGAAAAATGAATCTCCGGTTACTAACCCAATAAAACCTGAGATGCTTTTGCTATATATGTTCAGATATATATCGTTTAAAATAAAGTACACCCTAAAATTTGTTTTGAGTGTCACGTTTGAGAGGGAAAATGTGTTCAGGTGACCAAAACTCTCTGGTTTTAGTGGCATAAAAGTAAATCAGACCTGAAATATCGTCAGATGTGTGTGTCTGTATATGAGAGAGACCTTTTTGGAACAGTCTGTGTCATGGATTTCAGAGCAGACATGGTAAATCATCATAAGCTGAGGACCACCACTGTGTTTGTGGAGCAAAAACCCAGCCTTTCTTTGCTGGATAATAAATGATTGCAGGGCTGGAAAGGAGTCATATGTTTCAGACTGGCCAAAGACAAACTATCTTTGAGTCCAGTCTTCTTAATTCACCTGTACACATCCCACATTATTACTCAGGTGCTAAGCAGAAGTGCTTTTTGTCTTCGAGGCTGAAAAGACCCTTTAGTTTAAACTATGAACCTTCCCTGGTTTTCTTTGAGAAAGTAAAATAAATGCTGTAGTGGTTACTAGTTGTAAAAAGTTGTTAAAATACACAAGTTCTGCCCCATTTCCAGTGAAATGCTGTGACTTAAGAATGCCTGTTTATTGTTACTTCGTGTGCAGCTGAGCTATGCAGGTAGATGTAATTGGATTCTCTTTCTCATTCCTTTATGCATTTCATTATCACTTATGGGCTGTTTCAAAAGGCCAGAGTTGAAACAGCCTAAGAGTAAAAAACTAAATAACTTTTAACTTTTGCTGAGCGTGTGGGGTGGGGCAAGAAGGGTCGGGGAGGATACAGGTTTAAGAAATTTCTCAGCATTAAAAAAAAAATTGTTACAAAAGAGAAATCGTTTCCAGAATGGGGTTACTATAAGACAGACTGAAGAAAAGTTGTAATGTTATGCCAAATAAACACATATAAAATACTCAAACGTGGTCTGAGCACAGGTTGGTTTGTGTTAATAGCTCATTTCCATTATCTGTCAAGTTAGATTTCATGCTCAGGCCATGACAGGCTGACAGCCTGGAGGTATTAGTAAGATTATAGGGGTGGCCATCTTTCATAGGACTGCTAGGCTGGACAGTTGTTGAGCAAAACCAACTGTTACTTGGATTTTAATTAATTGGACTTTTGAGAATTGTGACAACACTTTTGAAGTAATGATTTATGGAAGAAAAATTTCACCTACTCAGTATTTAGCAGGTCTTTTTCTTAATGCTGATTATATCAGGCAGGCAGACACAGTATAAAATAGAAGTTAAAGGGGGCACATGTTCATGTTATTGAAAGATTTAAAAACACAGACACTAAGCTTTTGTTGGAATTGCTATTATTTACCAATGGGGTTATATATTTATTGGCATTAATAGCTGACAAAATAGGAGTTTATTTATGATATGCTTGGTTAGACTCAATGAATTACATTTAAAGTAACCACACACACTTCTTTCTCCTGCTTTGATAATGGCTAGTGGCTAGTAAATACAGAAATTATTTAGAAGCAAGAGGGCTTAATCCTTGAATGCACCTATAGTTTGTGAGATCCCAAACCCTGTTTGAAGCTTTTAACATTATATTTTAATAATAAACTTTTACTGTATTAGTACAATGCAAAACAAGGAAGTAAATTGGCACTTGCAAACTTGTTTCATGTATTATTCATAATTGATATCATCATCATTCTGCTAGTTTCTTGTTCTGAATCTAATATTATTTTTATATTCACAACATTCTTGAGGTATTCACTAATTTATCGGATGCCTTTATCTTGTACTAACAGAAGCATGAGCATCATTCACATCATAGGTGCATCATAGGATTAGAGAGTATGTTGCTAGCTTGCTTACATTCATATGTTCAAACTCCTGGAGTTTGAACTGTGAGATATTTTTTTCCAGCTTTTTTCTTTATTGAATAATATTAGGTATGTTCTTTATTGTAATAAAATACATATATCATAAAATTTACCCTCTTAACCATGTTTAAGTGTACAGTTCAGCAGCATTAAGTATATTTGCATTGTTGTGCAATCATCACCACCATTCATCTCTAGAATTCTTCTCATCTTGCAAAACTGAAACTCTGTACCCATTAAACAATTATTCTTCATTTCCCCTCCTCCCAGCCCTGGGCAACCACCGTTCTGCTTTCTATCTCTATGACTACTCTAGGTACCTCATATAAGTGGAATCATATATTATTTGTCCTTTTGTGCCTGGCTTGTTTCATTTAGCACAGTGTCCTCAAGGTGCGTCTATGTTGTAACATGTGTCAGAATTTCCTTCCTCTTTAAGGCTGAAAAATATGCCATTGTATGTATATACTACATTTTGTTTATCCATTCATCTGTTGATGAACACTTGGGTTGCTTCCACCTTTTGGCTATTGTGAATAGTGCTGCTATGAACATGGGTATACAAATATTTCTTCTACTCCCTGCTTTCAGTCTTTCTGGGCCAATGCCCAGAGGTGTATTAACTGGGTCATATGGTTGAAATTTGTTTTAAATAGGCTAAAAATGAGATATATCATTTGGGTGCATGGTTTCTACTTCCGTTTGTAGCAATGTTCTTAACTTCAATGTCTCACTTTCTTCATTAAATGAAGATAACTTTGCTCATTGCCCAATAGTTTTGAGATGATTATGGGAACATTTTAGAGGCAGAATGAATAATTACCTCCTCTTACACTCACAGGTAGTCAGTCCTTAATAATTAAAAATAATAATCTGGATCAGAGGAAAGAAGGTTTATTGTTTGGTTTGAGTTTGGTTGTCCTGAGAACTTTGGCTGGTAAGGGCACTCCTGGAGAAAGAAACATGATTTGACATGTCCTTAGCAACTATTCCAGGGCTTTTATGAAAAGGACAAAATGATGACAAAGCATGATATATTTCAATTCAAAAATTAGAATTGATTCACACAACAAAAATGAACTACGATGGGATAATTAGCTGCAGGCTGTGGACCTAATTTTGGGCACTCAGTCTTGGTTCTCTGTTTTGTTGGTTTGGTTTCTGAAGTAATGCTCATTATACTTAAAAAATGACAGGAGATGGAATGGGCTGGGAGAAAGAGAGAAAGGTGGAGTTTGTCATTGCTGTTGAGGCCATGGGTAAACTCAGTGGGCTTAGAAATACTCCACAAATGTGCAGTGGTTTTCTTGTGGACTGACTAGGGCAGTCGAAGTCACTTGTTCATGCCTATGCCCAGGCTGGCTGCTGGGACCTCCACCCTTCTGATGCTGGAGCAGATGGCTTTCTCCTCGGGTTGTCTGGCTGAGGGGGAGAGGAGATCCTGTCACCATCTGCAGCATATCCTCGTACACAGTGTGATGGTTTCCCAAGTCCTAACCGTGTCTCATGTCTTAGCCACCTCCTTTGGGAAATCTTCTTTGACCCCATCATCCCCAAATCCCCTCCTTGAGCTGCAGGCAGGTCCCTTCCTCTGAATTCCCGTAACAGTCTATCTGAGCCCACTGTGGCCATCGCTTTTTTCTGCCACATGTCCTTCCCTCCCACTCATGGCAGGCTCTAGCTCTTTCATCTTGTCCTTGTCCCACAGCTGGGTCAAGGTCCCAAATGCAGACAGGCTTCAGGACATGATCCTAACAACTGGCCTTCTGGGGACAGAATTGTTTACCTCTGGTCACTCTTAGGCAAGGTCACCTGAAAAAATAGAGACATGGCCAGAAGACCATGGTCCTGTGATGTGATTGGAATGGGGTTAGGGAAGAGGTTGTATTTGTGTAAATTTGGGGTTGCAGAGGGAATTGGGGTGTCTTTGCAGGGAGCTTTCTCTTGCCAGTGAACTAGGACCATCCATGTGTCCGTTTGGGGTCTGTCTGTCCGTCACTCTGTTGGCGCTGTGCCCTCGGCTATCCCAGAGAGAGGGAGGGCTCCGCTGCAGCTCTGCCGATAAACTTCTGTCTACCTGCAAAAGAAATTCTTTTCTCTTATAAATTTCTTATTTTTTCTCATAAATTTAGTGTGATAATATCAAACTTCATATAAAAAGTCAGTTGCTGTATATTTTCTCAGTCAGTTAATCATACTTGTCACGAGGAGGTTTCCTAGCCAGCCAAAGGATACTTGCCAACTGGAAGGCATAGTCAGGTGATCTAGGACACGAGTCCTGTTCTAAGTTTTGAGAAATAATTCTGACCTTACCTGGCAGAGCTTTGAGGTTAGGTACGATATCAGCTGTATGGAGCCAAAGGAGTTACGCTGCTGTGAATGTGGGCTGTCCGACAGTTCCCTGCAATTTCAGGAGAACCAAAGTCACAAGGGACAGTTGATCTTGTTGTCTCATGTTGCAGCAAAGCAGTGGCCGCGAGGGCAGAACCAGCCCTGGGAATGGTGTGGTACTCGGAATAGTTCCTCCACGTCAGCGGTCCCCAACCTTTTTGGCACCAGGGGCCGGTTTCGTGGAAGACAGTTTTTCCACAAACAGTGGGCGGCCGAGGGAGGTTCAGGTGGTAATACGACGGACAGGGACCGGCACATGAAGCTTCGCTCGCTCGCCGCCACTCACCTCCTGCTGTGCGGCCCGGTTCCTAACAGGCTGCGGACCGGTACTGGCGGGTGGCGGGGGTTGGGGACCCGTGATCCATGTGTTCTGAAATGAACTTCTAGATGTCTAAAACATTACATGAAACAAACCAATTATATTAGCTAAAATATCAGTTTTTAAAGTCAAGCATCAGTAACGTATATAGGATAAAGCCTTAGGCACATGATTAAGGTGTGAGATATCAGGTTAATACAACAGGATGAAAACAGGTTGCTCTCCATGATTAAAAATGAGGAAAAGGTTATTAATAGGAAAGAATGTGTATGTAAACTTCTCTCATCATGTATATATTAGTTAAAAATTAAACTAGCTTCCTAAAACAATGTAACTGCTTGATACAGCAAAGGAGACTTGGAGTCAATAATGGGGTACTTGTATTTTAGTAACCTAAGTTATGCTGTTATGGAAAACTTGACTCCTAACCTACCGTAAGACAGTCTTGGTTTGACTTTAGTATGATTTGATCCTTCTGTGTCTCCATCATAAAATAATTACCAACCATTCCAAGAATAACAAGAAATAAGGAGATAGATGCAGTCCTTGGGACACTAATAGGGACAGTGAACTAAAATCCATTTCCTAGTGTAGAAAAATATAAGTAAATGTTTTCTTTTGGAAATCATAGACTCTCCCAATTGGAAGAGATTGTAGAGACACTTGAGGAACTAAATTCAAGTTTAGTTGTATGATTCCCCCCAGCAAGTTGTAGTAATTCTGCCTGTACTTGCTCTCGTTGGATTGGGGACTACATTGCCTTCTGAGGTAGAAGCTCTCCACCAGAAACATACCTGTCCCCAGTCTCAAAAGACAGAGGAGGCAGGGCTCAACTTAAAATTTGTCCTTCTAAAAATGCTGTGAAGGAAAAATAACTATACCTCTGCATGTAATACTGACATTTGAAAATTCCAAATTTAATGTTAAGAGGTGTGTGTTAAGTAGCGTTTGGTGACGTATGTCCCCAGTACAGACAGATCTTCACAAACAGCCTGTCAGTTGATTTCATAAAAATTCTTTGCTTGACGGAGAATAGACTAGTGTGACCAGGTTTGGCAGAATTTATCAAGGGAGAATAAAATCTCACAAGTTTTTCTTTTACTGTGTTTTCTTTTTCTTTTTTTTTTACATTAAATAATTTATTTTTTTGATTTTTATTTTATTTTTTTAATATAGCAGGTCCTTATTATCTATTTTATACGTATTAGTGTATACATGTCAATCCCAATCTCCCAATTCATCCCACCAGCCCCCGCCCCACCGCTTTCCTCCCTTGGCGTCTCTATGTTTGTTCTCTACATCTGTGTCTCTATTTCTGCCTTGGAAACCGGTTCATCTGTACCATTTTTCTAGATTCCACATATATGCGTTAATATACAATATTTGTTTTTCTCTTTCTGACTCACTTCACCCTGACAGTCTCTACTATGTTTTATTTTTCACCATAGCTAGTCATATTCCTCTCTACCACCCTCACCCCTCCAAATTTTCTTTTTGTCTTTACAGAAAATTAAGATCATAACATTTGGTTGCATACTTAAGGTGAATTACCCCAGATACTTTTCATTTGTCTTCTTTTCAGATGTGTGTGATAGAAAGCATAGATTTTTCATAATTAAAATGTGTCCTTTTCCCAGCATGACTCTTGAGACCCAAGGTAATGACTCTTCTACTGCCTTGTCCACTAGGTGCCAGCACAGCACTGCTCCCTGCTTTTGTTCATTTCTGCAGATGGTTATTTCAGACTCCTTAAAAACATGGACTTTGCATGTATGGTGTATTTTTGTTAGGTTGGTTTGGTTTGGTAATTTTGGCTAAATTTAACCAAAAAGTGTTTCATTAGATTGGTTTTATAATCGCTAAGAATTTCATTTTCGAAAACTATTCAAACTATGATGAATGTAGGTCGATACAAGCAGCAATATCTGTTTTTAGTCTGAACTCTTGCCTTCAAGCTCAGTATTAATTGTGAAAGAATAACTAATAGTCAAAATAACTGAAAACTAAACAATTGTGTAATATAAATAATTCTGAAGCGGTGCGGTGTATTTCTAAAGTAATAAGAACAAAATTTTAGATGTTTACCAGTTTTGTTATTCAAGAATTAGTTTTTCAACTTGATATAATTATTCCTCTTTCAGTGTTGTGTATGTAATTTGATGTATCATTTGTTTTGCTTCATTCAATTACATGTTTTAAATTTATTTGAAAGAATTCTTATACATTTCAAAATGAAGACAACACTACCATATTTGCACTCAGTCTTTTACTTGTTATAGTAGTCTATGTATGTAACAAGCTCTAAAATTATGTATTTAAGCACTTCATTGTTCACCTACTCTCACAGGTTTCATTATTTTTAAACTAATTTTTAAAAAATAAAAACCTTGAATTTTTCAATAATTAGAAGTTAATATTTTGACTGCAAATGAATAATAGCATGTAAAATTATTCTCTGAATGAAAGCATAGGTATATTTAATTTTGTATATCCTAAGCTATATAAGAAAGCACAATAAAAAGTCCATGCCATAACTCAGTATATACTGCAGATCTTCTACCTAGAAAATACGATCAAAAATGCAAATTTAAAAAAATTTTATCTTTTTTTTTAATTGAAGTATAGTTGACTTACAATGTTGTGTTAGTTTCAGGTGTACAGCAAAAAGATTCAGTTATATATGTAGACAAATATGTGTATATCATAATATGTGTATTCTTTTTCAGATTCTTTTCCCTTATAGGTTATTACAAAACATTGAGTATAATTCCTTGTGCTATACAGTAGGTCCTTGTTGGTTATCTACAAAACACAAATTAATGTGGTAAAAATATTTACTTAAATGGTAGGAACTGTAAAATTCAAGATATATATCAAAATTATATGAATTTCAAATTTATTTGATGTAGTTATCTTAATAATGTAAGTTAAAGCTATAGTCAGTACTATTGTTGCCATCATTCCTATTTTTTTTAAATGTCAAATATATAGTTAAAACATTCTCTGTACAATTTTGTGCAATATAATGTTTGAAAATGATGAAAGCCATAAAATGTTGACTGCCTACACTGTACATTTAGGCTAATAGGGCAGTTTCATTTCTAAAAATGTGAGACGATTTCTTTCCCTTGTTTTATGGTATATTATGGGATACGGTCGCTGCTGTTACTGATCACACACACTGTAGAAAAGACCACTGTGTGCTCCCAGAGTTTGGTTTGATACTACTTAGTGTCAATATTTTGAGTAAAGCTTGGCTTATTAAAATTTCAGGAAACTTCTGGACCTATGTAGGTATAATACACCCTGCATAATTCTGTTACTCCATTCTGATTGTTTCTTTTAATCTGTAGAAGTAATTTTGTGTTAAGAAAAAAAGAAAGGAAAGCAATGAAATACTGTTTAATCTGAAACAGAGGTTTTTAAGTTCAGTCTCAGAAGCAAGATCAAATGACCTATCCAGTCATTCTAGATCTGTAATTCTTTCACAGTACTTTTCTTGAGTTTCTTAGATCAGCCCAAATCCTGGTTGGAATACTGTATTCTGTACTTTGTCCATTTTTAGTATCAGACCATCATAGTATGGTCAGCATTCTCTCCCACTTCAAAATGGTCATCTGTAAGTTTGAAATTCTTTGTTGCTGTGAAGTTCAATAAAAGATTTCAGTGTTGAATTCAACCCAGACCACAGAATGATTAAATTCATTGTTTTTGATATGTTGCATGGGAAGATATTATGCATTGCTTCCATCTTTGCAATTTATTTTCTTTAAAAAAAAAAAAATGTCAGGCTATTAACTATATATGGCAATTAAAGGAAAGTGCACTGAATGTCCTGGCAACACATCGCTTTTTTTCTGTGTTTGATTTAGGCGTCTGTAAAAGGACACCACTCATGCCTTTATAGTTAAAATGCTGTCATTTCCACCATCAACTCCTGTTTTTAGGAGTTTTGGATCATAACTCAACCGTTAAACAAACAAACAAAAAACCTACACTCAGATTAGTATATTTCTTTTTTAATCTGAGAGAAAATTTTAATAAAAACTTGAAATCTATGTAGTTTCATCATTTTAAATTTGGAAGAAACCAAATGAAAAAACTGTCAGTGGTTTTGAATGCATTTTTGTCCTTTTTCAACTCCAAACTAGCTTAGTTGTGTGGGAAAATACGTTTTAACATATTCAATCAAAGAGACTGTTGATAGTAGTTTTTTAAATTTGGCTGAATTTAAGTATAATTATGAAACTTTTGCAATAAGCATTTTAGAGTATACATTTTAAAATTTCTTCTTAGATTCCCTTTCTATAAAACCATGTGGGAAAATAGGTATGTACAGAGGGAGTAAGGTGATTTTTAAAGTCTACTTCTGTACCCTGCGGATAGCTATTGGTGACCCAGATCTCTTTAGGAAAGTCTGAAGTGAAAAAGAACGCTGAGCATAAAAAAGAGAAGCACAATAATCAGAAACTAGATTTCCTTATTTCTTACAGTTCACATTCTTAGTCACCAAAAGTGTCCGTGTTTTCTGTTCATTCATTTACGATTCTAGCCAAGTGTTGCTAATGGTGCTGATCCTTTAAATTTCCCCATGTCTTCTGAATCTGTTTTTCCCCTTTTGTAAGATTAATAAAATGTAAGCAGAACTGTACGTATACAACTTATTTACACGTGTATGTACGTATTGAATACTTTCCCCTCAAAGAACCCATTGATCTATTTGATATAAAATACATTTTCTTAAAAAGGTTTCTTCGCATAGGACAACAGGAGGCAGATTATTGTGAAAGTGAGAGAAAGGAGAGAGACTGGGTTGTGGGAGATTTGAGAAAACTCAGGTAACCTGGAGATGGTATGTCAGGAAGGTTTAGGTGGACAACAAGAAGATTATGGGTATGAGAAACAGGGGCATAAGTTATGTTTACTTGGCAGAACCATTTAACAAAAATGCTATCTTAACAAGCAATGCATGTGAATATATTCTTTTCAATCATATTGCAGTGAGACCCCTCACAGAAGGAAATATGCATGATAGATAATTCATATTTACATTTCCTCCTGCTGGTTCCAACATACTGGATTAGGAAAAAACAAGCTATCCCCACCCTCACTTCTTTGAACAGAGAAACATGACTTTCTTGTGTTTTTCCATAAATGAGTCTGACCATAAATTTAGATTTACTTAAAATTGTCACAAGTTATCTGGGAAACACAGAATTTTGCAACAAAACTCACTAGTAAGCAAAATCTGTCATATGAAATTCCAGCTCTACACAAGAGACGTGTTTGAGGGAACTTCATTGATTATACACAGATTCATAATTTAAGTAGTAAATTCTGTTAATGTATTTAAAGCATGATTAGATTTGCAAAAATTTGGTTTACATAAAACTTTTCAGAAACGCAAGCTGAAAGAAGTGAACAAATCTGTTATTATCTAAGCACAAGAGCGTTAAATCTGAATGTAATACAGGTTAATCTATTTCCATGATTCAATGAAAGAAATAATTTATTATTTAAATAAATTTATGATTTACTCATCACATAAGCCATACACACACACACACACACACACACACACACACACACACACACACACAACCCAACTTGACTGTTTTTCATCAGGGTCTTGTTTAGAAGTTTATGAGATTAACTGATTGCTTAAACAGCCAAAATTTCTTCATGGTTGATCCTGTTTGGTCATTAAAATGAGTAAAATAACCAGATGTGATCTTGGTGATTAAATTGGATTGACTGTGCAATGATCCCATTGATTGTTTGGCAATCGTTTATTATTATGTATTGAAAAATAAAAATCCATCGAGCAGAAGAAAGCCTTTTTGATCCTGCATTTAGACAAAAGCCGAGTGGGATGCAGAATAGAAGGGGCTGACACAGAGCTGCCAAGGATCCCAACCTTCCTGCTCCTCTAACACTGTCCAGAGCCTGATAGTCTCCAACAGTACTTTGCCCCAACGTACAAACAAGGTGGCCTTGGCCTTGTGAAGAGCTGTATCATCCGGCATCAAGTAAACTTGACAAATGAGAGTCCTACATCAGTAGACTCCTGTGGAGTCTTGGTCAAAGCCCAGGGCACCATCCACCCTGTGCCATGGGGACCAGATTTGTTGCCATCCATCATTCAGTTTAAATAAACTTCTAGGTATTGCCAGGAGAAGGCTTCTCTAAGAATGATAAAGTAAAAAAAAAAAAAAAAAATCAACAGTGGGACTTGTATTTATAGCTTAACAACATGTTTTCAGGGGTATTTGAGAAAATAATCTAAATCAAGAGTAGAAATATAGATTGCTCAGGCCTTATCACAGTATTTTCATGGTCTCTCAAAGGAAAAAACAAGCCAAACATATTTAGTCCCTGGAAAAAAAATAAGTAAAATAATAATAATAACAACAACAACAATAATAATAATAAAGTGTTCTCTCCAGAAAATGTCTGAAATAATAGATTAATTTTAAAAGTAAACATATTTAGTTAATCCATGCTTATTTATTATATACTTTTGTTTATTTCTTAGCTATCCATTAGAAACTCAATCATCAAAACAACAACAAAAAAACCTTTTTTCCTCTGTACCATGAGTTTTTGAGCATTTTCTATTCTTTCTTACCTCATGGACTTTGTATTTGTTTTATTCTGTGCCTAGATTGCTCTTCTGGCTCATTGCATGGCTAACTCTTTTTCCATTTGATAGAGTATTTTATCTATAGTAGTCCATCCTCTTGTTGCCCCATTACTCTATCCTGTCAGTTTTTTGTTTGTTTCCTTCATGATCCAAAATTATGTTGACATGGTTTCCTTTATTTTTTCCTACTCTCCACACCTGTCCACTCCAAATTAGCCCAAGTGGGAATCCCACTTCTGGGGGGTGTTCGGTGGCCCTGTTCTTCCTAGGGCCCCCAGACACTGCGGGACGATGTGGGGCAATGTGGGACAACATGCCTTCAGCATCACTCCAGTTTAGTCAGACAGCAGTTTCTACAATGCATCTTCAGGTTTTTGTTCAGCGACAGGCATTCAATCAACTAGCAAAAAAAAAAAAAACTTAGCAGTGCTCTGAGAAGGAAGCAAATATTTAGTAAACTCTCCTGCCCTTTTTTTTTCTTTTTCTTTTTTTTTTTGTCTCTCAAGCTGAAATGTAGTATCTATCTGTCCTCATCGTACCATAGAAAGAGTTCTGGCTGTGTCCTTGTACCTCCAGTTACACCATTGGTCCCCAGCCTTTCTGGCATCAGGGACCGGTTTTGTGGAAGGAAAATTTTCCACGGGCGGCAGGGGGAGGTTCAGGCGGTAATGCAAGTGATGGGGAGCGGCAGATGAAGCTTTGCTTGCTTGCCCGCTGCTCACCTCCTGCTGTGCGGCCCGGTTCCTAACAGGCTGTGGACCGGTACCAGTCCGCGACCTGGGGGTTGGGGACCCCTGAGTTACACTATTATTGAACCTCGGGCGGAGGGGAAGTGTTATGCTTTGATCTCCCTTCATTTAAGCATTTATTATGTTTCTAAATGAAAGTCAAAGTTTGGAATTCTTCTAGGGTATCAGATTGAGAAATTGTATGATTTTCTTCTGGATAATCTGAAAGGAGAAAGTGGAAAAAATATAAGCAATTTAAAAACTATTATATTGACCCCCGCCAAAAAAAAACCCAGTAGGTATACCTTTATTACTATTCCTGGTATTCCGGCCGATTAAACAGCAATGAAAATAGATCTTGCCTTCCACATGTGCTTTGAACAGATCTGTGGGTGAAATCCTTAGGAAAAGATTTCCCGAGAGCCTTTGGGTGATTTCCATTTATTCTGAGAAGTTCTGGTGTGTGATTGAGTTATCGCTTTACATTGTCAACACTTCTATCACAAATCAGTTACCAAACATGGAAAAATTGTCAGAGGCTTTGAAAGCTAATGCAGGGTGGTAGTAATCATTTAAAGGGCTTATCTGTCTGCCTTGAGCAACACAGAAACTGAGAAAAGGCAAACAGGACAAACGGTGGCCAGGGTATGGGAAATGGAGACGGGCTGTGGGAGGGGGGCTCCTGAAAAGCATTCCAGTCTGTTTGGGTCCTTCACAAATCCTAATGAGATAATAGCTCATCCAGTCAAGCCCATTCCTTACTTTCAGGAAGTGCCACACAGGTAAATGAAGAAATTATTTGAAGAGGGATCATGATGGGTGTGGACTGTTTGTGATTCAGCTTGGAAGAAATGTAGGTGCTAAAGATTTCTTTAGCCTGACTAGGATTGATTTCCCCTGATGGGGTTCTCTCAACTTCTGTTGACTGTTGGCCTGAGGTTTGCAAAACTGATGGTATTGACAGATAAAAACCCAGTACCAGTAGCTGAAGGAAATGTGGAATAATTTACCCTACAGTAACTATCCCATCACTTAGAGACAGACTGTTTCTTTCTTGACATCCACACCGTGCAGAATTCTACTCATTAAACTCTTAGGACTCTCTAAGGTGGCCTTTTTAAAAATAGAGGATCCAGATATATTTGTTTTTTAAAAGAAAAGCTTAAAAATGTTATTTTACAGACACTGAAATTTAAAATGGAGAAGATGAAAAATCTATCACCTTTTTTGGGGAGGTGGGTGGCAGAATCTCAAAATAGATACAAACAACATTTATCCTGATGGTACTTGTAAGTTGCCCACCCCCACTTCCGGGTTTCTTTGCTAGCTTTGCAAACAGTGTTTTATTCTGTATCAAATATACTATAGTCTGATATATTCAAGGAGATGGCAGTGATGAAAACTTGGAGTTAAATCATCTAATCAGTGTTAAAGAATGAAAATAATGTGCATCTATTCCACTAAGATGTCATGATGAATGTAGATGCTAGGTGGCTCCCGTATGATCCTGTTTGCTTCTACAAAAATAATTTAGTTCTCAGAAAGAGAATCATAGTGTGCACAGTGACATCATCTTTCACATAGTCTGGGTGAGAGAATACCTTGAAAACAGTTACCATATTAGAGTTGGGGCTGGGGAATAGGGGAACCTCTTAAGTCAAGCTCTGGGTCAACCCCCTGTTTGTCAACAGCTTGCTCCATGCCAGGACAAGTTGAAATGGAAAGATGTGGAATGAAGAAATTTAACTATGATTCTGAGTTATCCTGTTAGGAGATCCCTGTGGAACATTAAGGGACTTAGCTAGAACAGCATTCTGCATACTGTGTAGGCAGCTAGAAAGTCTACACTAGCTCAAGGCTTTAGGATCCTGAAGAGTTCTTTGTAGGTGTCAGTGGCAAAATAGGGAATTTAGACTGGATTTCCCTATTTAAAATATGCTCACAGATTACTGAGAGTCCTGGTGATGGCCCTCAGGAGAAAGGGGAGGAACCGTGAGGTTTTAGCTGCTGGATATTGATTCATTAAGTAATTCATTCATTTGTCAGGGGTAGTGCTGGGTAGGTTGTTTGAAGTATCTTGTGGAGTGAAACTCATAAAAGTGAAAAAGTGAGGCTACTAAGATGGAGATAGTGCCTAGAAAACATAGTAGGTGCTTAATAAATGTTAATAAATAAATCTTAAAGTTTTGGGAATAAAAGACACTAAGCATATAAAAAGTTTCAGAATCTCCGCTCCTCTAATATGTGTGTGTGTAAAATCTAACTAGAGACCAAGAGTGAGAATTTTCACAATTGTATTTTGTAAACTAAAAGCAGAGAGTTCTATTACCTTCTTTTCACCCTGTAAGTCCTGGAGAATTAGAAGTTAAGTGGAAATGGCATAAAAACTAGTATCATTAATTTCAGTCAGTGGTTGGTGGCTGGTGATTTATAGCTTTAATATAAATGAAGAGTTAATTCCCAAGGGATTTTATATTTTTAATTTTTTTAATCTCCCAAGATAAAACAGATACAGATTTGGTGTAAGGGAGAATTTGAGTCTAAGAATTTTAAGACTCTGGAATGTGTTGCTCAGAAAGTTGTGGAACTCAAGAATTTGTGGGCTTGCTTTTGCTTAGATACTTTAATTATTAGGGATTCACCTTTTGTAAGGGATTTATTCACCTTTCAGAAAAAGTATGTGAGGTTCCCTGGATTATAATGAATAGAAAAGGCATAGTTTTGCCTGAGATTTAGACAGTAGTTCTTAACTCATGTCCTAAAAGATTAATAACAATGTAATTTCCACTTGTCCAAATAAGCCTCTTTTTAAAACAATTTGGGTTTAAACAAATATGAATTTTAAAAACACTATTTTGAAGTTTAAAGAATCTAGTTAAAGTTTTGTGCTTTTCTAACTAATCTTTTCCCTTTATTTACTTTCCCTGAATGCTAGCTTGTAGTCAAAAGCCATTTCTGAAGATTTGCTTTAATCTTTCAGCTATGCTTAGCATCAGAGAACTTATTGCTGCTAAAATCTTAGGTTCCAAATGTCTCATCGCCCATCTCTTCTATTCATTTCCTCTTTTGGTAACTAAAAGAAGAATTGTGAGTTAGATTAAAAAAAAAAAAAAAGAAACCCCACTCTGTTCTTTTTTATCCTCCTAGTTACAGCACAGAAGCAAAAAGAGAAAGAGATACCATGATATTGCTAAGTCCGTTGTTTCCCTAATCAGTAAGCTTTCCATCCCAGGATGGACTTGAGGAGGGCACTGAATAGCTTTATGATTACTCTTACTGAACTTAGAGATAGGTGTAATGTGGAGGTGGGTGGAGGTTTTGTTAGTTTAGCTTCTCTGTTTGGTGTTTGTTTGGTGCCTTAGCTCTGGATATATTAACCAGAAAAATTTCATGAGAAATTGTCTTCTTCTGGAGCCTGGATATTTTATAATAGAACTTTTGAACAAAACCTAAGTAAAGTTTTTGAGCAAAGACCATTGATTTCCATACAGTCAACCTCTCAAGGTTAACAAATGATTCGGCTATTGAAGTTGACATACATCAAATACCCTGGTTTGGAGGTGTCCCTGTTTTGGCACTGGAGAGCTGGTAGCATAATCTTCAATGGAGGCATGATCCCCACCAACTGAGCTTCTCTATGAAAGCTGCAACCAGATGAAGATTCATTTTTAAAATCCAAGAGTGGTCAACCCAGGTGGGGCTCATGCTCGCCTTCCCAACTTTATAGACACAAACTAGACATCTTGTAAGTTCTGTCCTATATGAGGAACCATCTTTTAGTCATGCAGCGAATTCCAGTTTTAATTTTAGTTTTTAACTAGATCTGATTGGAGTGTGTCCTGATTTTAGTTATTCAACTAACCATGCTTTCATCTTGGGATATAAACTTCCATTAGAATAACTACAGTAGGCTTTTAACTTTAATGTAATTTTATGTAATGCTACCAAACAACAATACCTAATATTTATTTAGTGTTTTTTCTTAAGGCTTGAAGTAGTTAATGTGCTTTTACTTATTTAATCCTTATAATATCCTGTGAGGAATATTAGAAGTAGGCCTTATTATCTCCATTTTATAGGTAAAGAAATGGAGTCACAAAGTAGTAAGGGAGTTTGCGAGTGTTCTGAGTTCCTAGTGTACTCATGATGATTTCTCAGTTTTCCTGCCTTCCCTTCTCAGGGGACCTTGTTGCCTTGCTATATACTATAAATAC
Source organism: Lipotes vexillifer (assembly GCF_000442215.2). NCBI lineage: Eukaryota > Metazoa > Chordata > Mammalia > Artiodactyla > Lipotidae > Lipotes > Lipotes vexillifer. The sequence continues at coordinate 2,396,027 of NW_006792683.1, forward strand.
ATTATACAGTGTATAGTTTTACTATTCTCAGGCCCATCAAGTTTAATGGGGTAGCCTGGCATGGTTCCTAGAGCAGGATCATGTACATGATAAATATTACTTTATAAGATGATGGATTTTGGCTTGAACATGGTTTACAGTTTAAAAATGTAACGAAAGGGAGCATGTCTCATTTAGTTTTGTTTCTCTAGCGACTAATGTGGTGCCTGGCACATAGTAGGCACTCAATAAATATTTGTTAAACAAATGAAAACACCACATTGAAAAGTAGCGCGATAAAGAGCTAGACTATTAAGACAAATAAAAGGAAGTACTACTTCACTCAGCAGGAAGTGCTTAAATAGGACAACCTACCTCCACCATAAATCCCTTGGTTCTTGTTGAGCATCAGCCGCTGATCTGGGTAGAATGTAGCTCCAACCAAGTGTTTTGACTTATGGAGTTATTGATCTTAGAGCTGAAGGGGCCATTTGAAATCATTTAAACCTTCTCTTCAAAAAAATTTTTTTAATAGAGGAGGAAATTGAGATTGTATTTCATTTTGCCTTTTGGAAACAGAAATTACCACACAGGCAAATTTACTTTTAAATTGTTTCATTGAATTATCTGGGAGGCATATATTTTTTCTTACTTATATGGAAAAACTTGCAAGATTGAGGTGCCGAAAGTTTAATGACTCTTTGGGATCACACAGAGAATCCATGGCATAATCCAAAAGAATTATATTCCATGACTATTTCATAGCAAATGGACACTAGTGTCAGAAACATCCCTTTCAAAACATCATGCTTCATATTATAAAACATCTCTAATTAGCTCAAAATACATGATTAAATTCTCAAAAATCCTTGAAAATTAACTTTATTTTAATTTGACATCACCAACCACAAAATGACACAGAGCAAAATTCTGAGAAGACTTATAGTTGCCCCTCCCTTATATACAGTTAACAAATCTTGTGAATTCTAATTCCATGTCTTTTAAATTTACCTGAATTACTGAATTAGACTCTTAACCACACCTCTCTGCTCTCTATATCCCTCCTTGAATCAATTTTCCACAACTAAGCTTTCTAACCTGTAACCCCAATGTTTCTCTTCTGGTTTAAATCTTGTACTGGCTCCCCCCTTGCCAACATAATAACGTATAATGTCCTTCTCAGAGCACCTCCCCCCGCAGCCCCACCCCCCACCCCCGTCTTCTGGCTTACCAGCCTCACAGGCATTCGCCACACTGATCTATTTATGCTTCCTGAACTCTGTTAATCTACTTCTACCTTTTTGTGAAGGCTTCTCCTTCTGCTAGGACACTTCCGCTCTCCACTCTATCTGGCAAGTTATCCTCATCCTTGCTACAGTGACCGAGAAGCTTCTCATTCACCTCTAGTTTGAATCGCGTGCCCCTCCTCAGAGAAACGATTTTATACTCACAGTTGGAAGTAATATTTATGATTTTCACTGTGTAAATGAAAATATCATGGCTTTCAATAGTCCATTTATTCCCTCAAGGAATTTTTATTGAGGCCTGATATGTGTCAGGTATGATCGCAGTCTCCCATACTTTAAATAAGGGACTCAGGAAACTATCTCAGGGTGCACTGAACTTACAAGCAGAAAAGCAAATGAGTCCATGGGAGTCTGAAGGAGAGGTGTCAAAATTAGATAGATCAATTCAGGGAAACCTTCCTAAAAGAGGTGATTTTTGAGCTGAATTTTTGAAGAACAAGTAGGAGTTAGATTAAAAAGCAGAGGGATGGGTGTCGTCAGCAGAATGCAGAGCATTTGGGTAAATCATTGCAGAGGTACCTAACTCCCTCAGATGGCTACAAGGAGTTTGATATGGTAGGATGTGCGTATGGGGAGGAGATGGTAGGGGACAAGACTTGAGAGGCAGGGGGATGCCCGATCATGAAGACCCTCATGTGTTAGATTGAGGAATTTAAAACTCATTGTAACCGTTATTGAGAGCCATTAAAGGATTTTAGGTAGAAAGGTGAGAGGAATTTGCTGTGAAAAGATTATTAGGGTAGTAATGTGAAGGATAGGTAGATAGTTGTGTTATGAATGGTAGAGCAGGGGTTTGAAGAGGGTTTAGATGGTCTGAAGGAAGGAATATTAGTTGTGTAATTAAACGAGACGTTCAAATGTTATATAAGGCAAGGGCAGTGCGGATGAGGAAGAGTACAGAAAATCAAGTGATGTTAACAAGGTTAACTGGAGAACTTGGTGATTAGAGGAGGGGACTGAGTGAAAGGGAAGAGTTTATCATGACTCTCAGTCTTCTGATTTTAGCAAGTTGTAGAATGGTGAACATTAGTTTGGTTTCTACTTTATATTATTCTAAAATCTCACTTTTTTTTTTAATGTTCAGCAATAGAATAATGTTAAATGTTATTCTGAAAAACCTGACGGATGGTGGTTTTGTGTGGTGTTCTTTAGCTTTCCAAAACTTAATGGCTTAAGAGAACAATTTATTAATATGTCTCTTGTTTTGGGGGGTTGATAAACTCAGCAAGGTGGTTCTCACTTGGAGAGCAGCTAGATGCAGGTAGGGCTACAGTCATCCCAAGGCTTCTTAACTCACATTCCAGGCTATAAGGACTGGTTGGACATTTCTCTCTCAAGAGGCCTCTGCATGTGGCTGTCTTGGGTTTTCTCACGACATGGTACTCTTAGAGTAGTTGGACTTCTTACATAGTGGTTGCTTCCCCCAGAAGTGAGTGTTCCAAGAAGCCAGGTGGAAGCTACAAGTGTTCTTATAACCTAATCTGGGAAGTTATACGGTGTCATATTCTATTGATCATGGTAGTTCTAGACTAGCCTAGATTCATGAGCATAGAATAGATTCTAGCTTTCAAAGGAGAAATGATTGCACATACATGGAAGGAAAGAATTAATGGTAGGCATCTTGGAGAAAAGCTATATTATAACCTCTTGTCATAATTCTTTTTAAGTCAATCAAGGTGACTTTCATCCTTTCCCCTTAAATACTTTTTTCTCTATCCTAATGGTAAAAGAATTACAGAACCACTTTTTATTTAGAAACTCAAGATGTTTTCCAACATCCAATGTTTACAAGATGTTTATTCTATTTAACATTATAGCCAAGCCTTCTAATGCTAACCCATACAATTCCTATCACTTTTCCTGGGTCACACCCCCCAAATCTTCTCTTATCTAACAGTCTCTAATTGGAAACAGACTTATCTTTTAAGAAGAAAAAAATAATTGCAATGTCTGCTTTTCCCATTCTTCTCCAAGACAGGGATAGTCAATGAACTAAAGCAATGAAAAACACATCTAAAACATAATAGAGTATCTCTATAAAAGCCCCTGTTAAAAACTACTTAAGATGGGAATCTAATTCTCTACCGTTTTGATAGGAACAAAAGTCCCATGAACTGTGAGTGAGATATTTCAGTATTCATTTGACACATATTTTGTATAGATGACTGTGTCCAAGCATCTTGCTTGCTAGAGTTGTTTAGTTTTACAAGAATATGCTTGCTTGTTTAGAGCAGATTTTATTTTTTATGGAGGCCTTACATGGTGTTAGGTACTAAATTACCATTACTTTGAACTTTTTATAAAATATCATGCTATTAATGTAGCTATTCCTTATATGTCAGTGGAGTCATATGAGATTGTTTTATAGTGACTTCAAGTTTTCAAAAAATGATCCAAAATAATAAATTCCATTTCCATTTTCTCTTTGTTATTTCTAACAAGCCCGCCATTATGCAGGATGAGGCAGTTCTTTCTTCACTTCCATTTAAGTGCTGTTGATATTTATAGTGTTAGTTTTTCCTGCAAATAAACTCCTTGAACAACTGGGCAAACTGTTCACATTTCTCCAGAATGATTCTTAGACAGGAAAATGGAAAATGGGGCACATTTTAGGAAGAGGATTTTCTTTGCAGGGATTTTGTTCTGATTGAATAACCAGATGGAGAGTCACGGATTTGAAAATGTTTAGCTGAGTAGTTTGGCATTCTCAACTGGGTTCCACAGTAGGATGCCAAATAAAAATCACAATGTAAGCTGTTATGAATTAATGAGAGCCTGCAATACACATACCTACTCATTCTAACCGAGACCCAAATGTGCATGCATTGTGGATAAATATATCGGAGGATTAACATGGATCCATAATGTACAACATTGACCTCCCATTAGTTAACCATGGTAAAGTTTGGAAAAGTGCTTCCATTATTTTTTTAAAAACACAACACTCTACTTAGAAGCTTAATCCTACCATAAAAATTGATTGAAATCCGGCAAAAAATAAAATAAATAGTAATCAAATTAACCACATTTTATTTAAAAGCAAAACTATCACGTTTAATGTTTCTGGCATTATTCCTTAAGTAAATTAGTCCTCTTTGGAGTACCTGTTTATTTTTCACATGTGACTATTATAAATTCTTATGCTGTGACTATTGCCAGGACTTATGAATTATTCTGAGTTGTTTTAAAGATAAGGGTATCAACTCGATGTTGCCATAATGAGGCAAACTATACCAGGAGGCAAAACCACTCCCTGGGAAAGATTAGATGCTTTAGGAAGTCAGCATTAATGCTTCTGGGCCTCTGAGGTATCATTAAAAGAGTCAGTGTTTTAGGGCCCTAGCTTCCATTGCCTCAGGTTTTATTCTAGGTCCCAAGAATTCCTAATGAAGGCTGGTTTCTACACAGTAAAGGGAATAGGAAGATTTTTTTTTTCCCCCCAAATAGTTGCTTAGAGTCTACTGCTGAGGTTATTAGCTGTTGAATCTGTGATTTCAGACACCACAGAGTTCATTATTCATATTTTTGGGGACATGTACAAAGCTGGATTCAAGTCAGTTTGGGCTGCTATTTCCATGCTTGGATAAGGCAAGGGCACTGTGGATATAATGAATTTACTATAAAAAATAAAGTTTTTCCCCACACAAACTATATACTGGGCTGGTTCTCCATACTACTAGAGTTGCTTATTTCCTGGTCATCTAGCTAGAGGTAGCCTCCGAATCTATATCGAGTAAAATAGGGACACAGTCAAACATTTCAAATGCATGGTGTTGCTACAGACTCCCATGGGAAATTCCTAGCCCTGCTGCAGAGCTGTCAATTTCCTTAACGTTGTCCAGGAAAATGAAATAGAAAGAAGCCCCTCTGTCGCTTCACCTTCCAATCTTTAGAACTCCAAACATAGAGATGACTCTTGGAAGAGAGGATAAGTGATAAAGAATAGGTTCAGGCTATTTCTGGATTGAGTTACCTAAAGATGTATTGAAAACGTTCTGATTTATTCAAATGTCTAAAATATCATTTTATGAATTCAATAATTTTTCATGCTTTAAAAAAAAAGTCATTAATGGCACCAGTACAACCTAGAAATTTCTCTAATGTGCCAAAATGAAGAAATGAGACATATTCTACAAGGGCTTGGTTATTATAACTTTTCAGTGGTACGGAATTTGTACACAATGCCCTCTTTAGATTTAGTTGGAAACAGCAGATAGTCTTACAATTCTTTTTTGTGTGTGTGGATGGGGCACCATACAAACATTATGAACATATTCCAAAATATTTAATATATGAGTGCCAGTGTAGTTAAATATCCAAACTACTGTAGGAGCCAATGTTCTAAGCCATGATCTCTTCTAAATCCACCGAGCTGATCCTCACCCAGGTGCTCTTTCATGTACTAATCCTAATGTGTTCATTACCTATGTTGCCCTCTCTGCTTTCTCTTTTACCTGACTTCTTGGTTTTGTGATTTGGCATCTTAAGATAAATGTCATTCCACCTGTATCCTTAGATAGTTCTGAGAAGTTCCCTACTGCAACTGACTTATCTTTCTTCTCCCTCTTCCAAGGGTCTTCTTCTGGTCTCCCTCAAATGTCTTTGTTTAAATTTATTACTTTTGTTTTCTTTTATGATTAATGCTTTTTGTGCCCTAAAAAATTGTTGCCTACCCCAAGGGCAAGTTTTGATACACTGTGTTTTTGTTATCATTCAGCTAAAAATATTTCTAATTTCTGTTATAATTTCTTCTTTGTGACATGAGTTATTTTGAATTGTGTTCTTTAATTCCAAATAATTAGGGATTTTCTGGATATTTGTCAGTTATTGATTTTTAATTTAATTCAGTCATGGTCAGAAAATATACTCTTTTTGATTTCAATTTCATGAAATTTATTGAAACTAGTTTTATGGCCCAGCATATAGTCTGTTTTGGTAATGTTTCTCATACACTTGAAAGACTATATATCCTGCAGTTCTTGAATGGAGGGGTTTATAAATCTCAGTATGGTCAAGTTGGTGGATGATATTCACCTCTTCTTTTTTTTTTATTATTTTTTAATTTTATTTTATTTTTTTGCAGTACGCGGGCCTCTCACTGTTGTGGCCTCTCCCATTGCGGAGCACAGGCTCCGGACACGCAGGCTCAGCGGCCATGGCTCACGGGCCCAGCCGCTCCGCGGCACGTGGGATCCTCCCGGACCGGGGCACGAACCCGTGTCCCCTGCATCGGCAGGCGGACTCTCAACCACTGCACCACCAGGGAAGCCCTCACCTCTTCTTTATACTAACTGATTTTCTGTCTTCAGCTAATAACTACATTTGCAAATTTGTCTATTTCTTTTTTCAGTTTTGTCTGTCATTGCTTTATGTATTTTGAAGCTCTGTTATTAGGTGAATGCATATTTAGGATTATTGTGGGGTTTTTTGATGACTTTACCCTTTTATCATCATAAAAGGTCTTTCTTTATTCTGATAATATTCTTATTCTTAAGTCTACATTGTCTAATATTAACATAGTCACTTCTGTTTTATTAATAATTAGCATTTGCACAATATATCTTTTTTGTTTTTTTTAGCCTATCAGTGTTGTTATATTTAAAGTGGATATCTACTAGATAGCATGTAATTGGGGCTTATGTTTTAATTTACTCTAACTGGATAAAATCTGCCATGTAATGGTTTAAACCTTTCACATTTAATATAATTATTGATATAGTTGGGTTGAAGATTACTGTTCTGCTCATTGTTTTCTTTTTGTTCCACTTTAATTTGTTCCCTTATCTCTCTATCCTTGCTTTCATTAGGATCATTATTTTTTTAATTAATTAATTTGTTTATTTATTTTTGGCTGCATTGGGTCTTTGTTGCTGCACATGGGTTTTCTCTAGTTGTGACGAGCAGGGACTACTCTTTGTTGGGGTGCACGGGCTTTCTCATTGCAGTGGCTTCTCAGTTGTTGTGGAGCACGGGCTCTAGGTATGTGGGCTTCAGTAGTTGTGGCTCACAGGCTCTGGAACACAGGCTCAGTAATTGTGGCACACGGGCTTAGTTGCTCCTTGGCATGTGGGATCTTCTGGGACCAGGGATCGAACCCATGTCCCTTGCATTGGCAGGCGGATTCTTAACCACTGTGCCACCAGGGAAGTCCCAGGATTATTTTTTACTGTTGTATTTTACCAACTTTATCGCCTCATTGGCTTTACATTTTTACTTTTTACAGTTTTATTTGGTTTTAATTGATATACAGAAACCACATATTCGATGTATACAATTTGGTGGGTTTGGACATATACATACACCCATGATAGCATCATCACAGGCAAGGTAATAAACATATCCAACACCTCCAAAAGTTTCCTTGTGTGTGTGTAGTAAGAACACTTAACATGAGATCTACACTATGAACAAATTTCTAAGTGCACAATACCACATTGTTAACTATAGGCACTAGGTTATACAGCACATATCTAGAACTTATATCTACCATAACTGAAACTTTATACCCATTGAACAACTCCCCACTTCCCCCTCCCCCCATTCCCTGGCAACCAGCAATCTATTTTCTGTTTCTATAAGGAAAAGAGACTTTTTAGATATTTTGGATACTTTGACTATTTTAGTGTATCATGCATTATTTGTCCTTCTGTGACTGACCTGTTTCACTTAGCATAATGTCTTCCAGTTCCATGCATGTTCTCACAAGTGGTAGGTTTTCTTCTTTTTGAAGGCAGAATAATATCCCATTGTATGTATATACTGCATTTTCTTTATTCATTTGTCTGTTGATGGACGTTTGTGTTGTTTGCATATCTTGGCTATTGTGAATAATGGTAGAATGAATATGCAAGTGCAGGTAATCTCTTTGAGGTCCTGATTTCAATTCTTGTGGATATGTACTCAGAAGTGCGATTGCTGGATCATATGGTAGTGCTATTTTTAATTTTTTGAGGAAACTCCATACCATTTTCCATAGCTGCTGCACCATTTTACATTCCCACCAACAGTGTATAAAGGATCCAATTTCTCTACAACCTTGGCAACACTTGTTATCTTTTGTTTTTTTGATAATAGCCATTCTAACAGGTGGGAAGTGATATCTCATTATGGTTTTGATTTGCATTCCCTCATGATTACTATTTTGAGCACCTTTTCATATACCTATTGGTCATTTCCATGTCTTCTTTGGAGAAATGTCTATTCAAAGTCCTTTGCTCATTTTTATTTTATTATTTTTGCCTGCATCAGGTCTTAGTTGCATCGCACAGGCTCTTTGTTCCAGCATGTGGGCTTCTCTCTAGTTGTGGTGCGTGGGCTTCTCTCTAGTCGTGGTGTATGGGTTTTCTTTCTCTAGTTGTGGCGTGTGGGCTTAGTTGCCCCGTGGCATGTGGATCTTAGTTCCTCGACCAGGGATTGTATCCGCATCCCCTGTATTGGAAGGCAGATTCTTTACCACTGGACCACCAGAGAAGTCCCCTTCTTTGCTCATTTTTAAATTGGGTTATTTGTTTTTTTGGCTCATGAATTGTAGGAGTTCCTTATATATTTTGGAAATTAACCCCTTATCAGATACATGGTGTACAAATATTTTCTCCCATTCTATAGGTTGTCTTGCACTATGTTAATGGTTCTTGGTTGTGCAGAATCTTTTCAGTTTGATATAGTCCCACTTGACTATTTTTGCCTTTTGTTGCTGTGCTTTTCGTGTTCATATACATGAAATCATTGCCAACACCAATGTGATAAAGATTTTCCACTATGTTTTCTTTTAGGAGTTTTACAATTTCAAGTCTTTAATCCATTTTTAGTTGATTTTTGTGTATGGTGTAAGATAATTGTTCCATTTCATCCTTTTGCATTTGGATATCCAGTTTTTCCAACACTATTTGTTGAAGAAACTGTCTTTTCCTCATTGTATATTCTTGACATCTTTGTTGAAGTTATTTGACATGTATGAATGAGTTTATTTCTCAGCTCTCTATTCTGTTACATTGGTCAGTATGTCTGTCTTTATGCCAATACCATAATTTTTAATGACTATAACTTTGTAATATATTTTGAAATTAGGATGTGTGGTGCTTCCAGTTTTGGTCTTCTTTCTAAAGACCGCTGGATCTTTTGTTGTTCCATATGAATTTCAGGATTTTTTTTTGGCTATTTCTGTAAAAAATGTCATTGGGATTTTGATGGGAATAGCATTGAATTTGTAGATTGTTTCAAGCAGTATGGACATTTTAACAGTATTAAGTCTTCCAATTCATGAACATCGGATGTCTTTCCACTTATTTGTGTCTTCTTTAATTTCTTTCATCAATCCAAAGCTAGATAAGGACAGTACAAAAAAAGAAAATTACAAGCCAATATTCCTGATGAACATAGATGCAAAAGTCCTCACCAAAATATTAGCAAACCAAATTCAACAATACATTAAAAGCAGCATACATCATGATCAAGAAGGCTTTAGTCCTGGGATGCTAGAATGGTTTAAGATACACAAATCAAAAAATGTGATATATCACATTAACAGAATGAAGGATAAAAATCATATAATTATTTCAATAGATGCAGAAAATGCATCTGACAAAAGTTAATACCTTTCTTGATAAAAATGGTGAACAAATTAGCTATAGAAGGAATGTCCCTCAACATAATAAAGGTACTATATGACAAGGCCACAGCTAAAATGGTGAAAAACTGAAGGATTTTTCTCTAAATCAGGAACAAAACAGGATGCTCACTTTTGTCACTTTTATTACACATAGTACTGGAAGTAATAGCCAGAGCAATTAGGCAAGAAAAAGAAAAGCCATCCAGATCTGAAAGATAGAAGTAAACTATCTGTTTGCAGTTGACATGATCTTTTACAAGCAAACTCTAAAGACTCCACCAAAAAACTGTTAGAACTAATAAACAAATTCAGCAAAGCTTCAGGATACAAAATCAGCATATAAACATCAGTTGCATTTCTATACATTAACAATGAACAATATGAAAAGGAAATTGAGAAAACAATCCCATTTACAACAGCATCAAAAAGAATAAAATACTTAGGAATAAACTTAACAAAAAAGGTGAAAGACTTGCACACTGAAAACTACAGTACATTGATGAAAGAAATTAACAAGACACAGATAAATAAAACGATATCCTGTGTTTATGAATTTGCTTTATTTTTAAGTGCTTGCTTAAGGGTTTACAATATGTATTCTTACTTTAATTTAGTCTACCTTAAACTAATATTGTACCATATTCCATATTATGTAATAACTTGACCACAGAATGTTTCTACTTTTTGTATCCTGTTCTTTGTGTTTTTGCTGTCATGCATCTTACTTCTGCATATGTTATAAACCCCACAATACATTGTTACTCTTTTCTTGCTTTAAGCAATCTACTGTTGTTTAAATAAATTTAAAAATAAGAAAAATTATTTTACATTTACTCACACATTTATCATTTCTGATATTCTTCATTTCCTTGTGGCGATCCAAATTTCCAACTGGTATCATTTTCCTTCTGCCTATAGGACTTCCTGTAATATTTCTTATAGTAAAGGGAGGTGCAGGTAATGAATGCTCTCAAATTTTGTGTGGAAAAAAATATTTATTTTACTGTTGCTTTTTAAAGATATGTTTTTCTGGATATAGAAAGCTAGGTTGTCATTTTTTTCTTTTTTTAATATTTAAATTTTAATTTTTTAATATTGGAGTATAATTGCTTCACAATACTGTGTTAGTTTCTGTTGTACAACAAAGTGAATCAGCCATATGCATACATATATCCCGATACCCTCCCTATTGAGACTCCCTCCCACCCTCCTTATCCCACCCCTCTAGGTCATCGCAAAGCACTGAGGTGATCTCCCTGAGCTATGCAGCTGCTTCCCACTAGCTATCTATTTTACGTTTGGTAGTATATATATGTCCATGCCACTGTCTCACTTTGTCCCAGCTTACCCTTCCCCCTCCCCATATCCTCAAGTCCATTCTCTATTAGGTCTGTGTCTTTATTCCCATCTTGCCCCTAGGTTCTTCATGACCATTCTTTTTTTTTTTTTAGATTCCGTATATATGTGTTAGCGTACAGTATTTGCTTTTCTCTTTCTGACTTACTTCCCTGTGTATGACAGACACTAGGTCCATCCACCTCACTACAAATAAATCAGTTTCATTTCTTTTTATGGCTGAGTAATATTCCATTGTATATATGTGCCACATCTTCTTTATCCATTCATCTGTCATTGGACATGTAGGTTGCTTCCATGTCGTGGCTATTGTAAATAGTGCTGCAATGAACATTGTGGTACATGACTCTTTGAATTATGGTTTTCTCAGGATATATGCCCAGTAGTGGGATTGCTGGGTTATATGGTACTTCTAGTTTTAGGTTTTTTTTTTTTTCTTTTTTTGCGGTACGTGGGCCTCTCACTACTGCGGCCTCTCCCATTGCGGAGCACAGGCTCCGGACATGCAGGCTCAGCGTCCATGGCTCACGGACCCCGCCGCTCTGCAGCACGAGGGATCCTCCCGGACTGGGGCACGAACCCGTGTCCCCTGCATCAGCAGGCAAACTCTCAACCACTGTGCCACCAGGGAAGCCCCTATTTTTAGGTTTTTGAGAAACCTCCATACCATTCTCCATATCAATTTACATTCCCACCAGCTGTGCAGAAGGGTTCCCTTTTCACCATACCCTTTGCAGCATTTATTGTTTCTAGATTTTTTGATAATGGCCATTCTGACCACTGTGAGGTGATAGCTAATTGTAGTTTTGATTTGCATTTCTCTAACAATTAGTGATGTTGACCATCTTTTCATGGCCATCTGTATGTCTTCCTTGGTGAAATGTCTATTTAGCTGTTCTGCCCAGTTTTTAATTGGGTTATTTGTTTTTTTGATATTGAGCTCCATGAGCTGTTTGCATATTTTGGAGATTAATCCTTTGTCCGTTGTTTCATTTGCAAATATGTTCTCCCATTCTGAGGGTTGTCTTTTCGTCTTGTTTATGTTTTGTTTATGTTTATGTTTTGCTGGGCAAAAGCTTTTAAGTTTCACTAGGTCCCATTTGTTTATTTTTGTTTTTATTTTCATTATTCTAGGAGGTGGGTCAAAAAAGATCTTGCTGTGGTTTATGTCAAACAGTGTTTTTCCTATGTTTTCCTCTAAGAGTTTTATAGTGTCTGGTCTTACATTTAGGTCTTTAATCCATTTGGAGTTTATTTTTGTGTATGGTGTTAGGGAGTGTTCTAATTTCAGTCTTTTATATGTAGCTGTCTGGTTTTACCAACACCACTTATTGAAGAGGCTGTCTTTTCTCCATTGTATGTTCTTGCCTCCTTTGTCATAAATTAGGTGACTATATGTGTGTGGGTTTATCTCTGGGCTTTTGATCCTGTACCATTGATCTATATATTCTGTTTTTCTTTCAGTACCATACTATCTTGATTACTGTAGCTTTGTAGTATAGTTTGAGGTCAGGAACCTGATTCCTCCAGCTCCATTTTTCTTTCTCAAGCTTGCTTTGGCTATTTGGGGTCTTTTGTGTTTCCATTCGAATTGTAAAAGTATCTGTTCTAATTCTGTGAAGAATGCCATTGGTAGTTTGATAGGGATTGCACTGAATCTGTAGATTGCTTTGGGTAGTATAGTCATTTTCACAAGATTGATTCTTCCACCCCAAGAACATGGTATATATCTCCATTTGTTTTTGTCATCTTTGATTTCTTTGATCAGTGTTTTATAGTTTTCTGAGTTCAAGTCTTTCGTCTCCTTAGGTAGGTTTATTCCTAGGTATTTTATTCTTTTTGTTGCGGTGGTAAATGGGATTGTTTCCTTAATTTCTCTTTCTGATTTTTCATCATTAGTGTACAGGAATGAAAGAGATTTCTGTGCATTAATTTTTTGTCCTGCAGTCTTACCAAATTCATTGATTAGTTCTAGGAGATTTCTGCTGGCAACTTTAGGATTTTCTATGTATAGTATCATGTCATCTGAAAACAGTGGCAGTTTTACTTCTTTTCCAATTTGGATTCCTTTTATTTCTTTTTCTTCTCTGATTGCCATGGCTAGGACTTCCAACACTGTGTTGAATAGGAGTGGCAGGAGTGGACATCCTTGTCTTGTTCCTGGTCTTAGAGGAAATGATTTCAGTTTTTCACCATTGAGTATGATGTTAGCTGTGGGTTTGTCATATATGGCCTTTATTTTTTTATGGTAGGTTCCCTCTATGCCCATTTTCTGGAGAGCTTTTGTCATAAATGGGTGTTGAATTTTGTCAAAAGCTTTTCTGCATCTATTGAGATGATCATATGGTTTTATTCCTTAATTTGTTAATGTGGTGTATCACATTGATTGATTTCCATATATTGAAGAATCCTTGTATCCCTGGGATAAATCCCACTTGATCATCGTGTATGACCCTTTTAATATGATTTGGATTCTGTTTGCTAATATTTTGTTCAGGATTTTTGCACCTATGTTCATCAGTGATACTGGCCTGTAGTTTTCTTTCGTTCTGACATCTTTGTCTGGTTTTCATACCAGGGTGATGGTGGCCTCGTAGAATGAACTTGGGAGTATTCCTCCCTCTGCTATATTTTGGAAGAGTTTGAGAAGGATAGGTGTTAGCTCTTCTCTAAATGTTTGATAGAATTCACCTGTGAAGCCATCTGGTCCTGGGCTTTTGTTTGTTGGATGATTTTTAATCACAGTTTCAGTTTCAGTGCTTGTGATTGGTCTGTTAATATTTTCTATTTCTTCCTGGTTCAGTCTTGGCAGGTTGTGCATTTCTAAGAATTTATCCATTTCTTCTAGGTTGTCCATTTTATTGGCATAGAGTTGCTTGTAGTAATCTCTCATGATCCTTTGTATTTCTGCAGTGTCAGTTGTTACTTCCTCTTTTTCATTTCTAATTCTATTGATTTGAGTCTTCTCTCTTATTTTCTTGATGAGTCTGGCTAAAGGTTTATCAATTTTGTCTATCTTCTCAAAGAACCAGCTTTTAGTTTTATTGAACTTTGCTATCGTTTCCTTCATTTCTTTTTCATTTATTTCTGACCTGATCTTTATGATTTCTTTCCTTCTGCTAACTTTGGGAGTTTTTTGTTCTTCTTTCTCTAATTGCTTTAGGTGCAAGGTTAGGTTGTTTACTCGAGATGTTTCCTGTTTCTTAAGGTAGGATTGTATTGCTATAAACTTCCCTCTTAGAACTGCTTTTGCTGCATCCCATAGGTTTTGGGTCATCGTATCTCCATTGTCATTTGTTTCTAGGTATTTTTTGATTTCCTCTTTGATTTCTTCAGTGATCACTTCATTATTAAGTAGTGTATTGTTTAGCCTCCATGTGTTTGTATTTTTTACAGATCTTTTCCTGTAATTGATATCTAGTCTCATAGCATTGTGGTTGGAAAAGATACTTCATACAATTTCAATTTTCTTAAATTTACCAAGGCTTGATTTGTGACCCAAGATATGATGTATCCTGGAGAATGTTCCATGAGCACTTGAGAAAAATGTGCATTCTGTTGTTTTTGGATGGAATATCCTATAAATATCAATTAAGTCCATCTTGTTTAATGTATCATTTAAAGCTTGTGTTTCCTTATTTATTTTCATTTTATGATGTGTCCGTTGGTGAAAGTGCAGTGTTAAAGTCCCCTACTATGAATGTGTTACTGTCGATTTCCCCGTTTATGGCTGTTAGTATTTGACTTATGTATTGAGGTGCTCCTATGTTGGGTGCATAAATATTTACAATTGTTATATCTTCTTCTTGGATCGATCCCTTGATCATTACGTAGTCTCCTTTTTCTCTTCTAATAGTCTTTATTTTAAAGTCTGTTTTGTCTGATATGAAAATTGCTCCTCCAGCTTTCTTTTGATTTCCATTTGCATAGAATATCTTTTTCCATCCCCTCACTTTCAGTCTGTATGTGTCCCTAGGTCTGAGGTGGGTCTCTTGTAGACAGCATATATATGGGTCTTGTTTTTGTATCCATTCAGCCAGTCTGTGTCTTTTGGTGGGAGCATTTAATCCATTTACATTTAAGGTAATTATCGATATGTATGTTCCTATTCCCATTTTCTTAATTGTTTTGGGTTCGTTATTGTAGGTCTCTTCCTTCTCTTGTGTTTCTTGCCTAGAGAAGTTCCTTTAGCACTTGTTGTAATGCTGGTTTGGTGGTGCTGAACTCTCTCAGCTTTTGCTTGTCTGTAAAGGTTTTAATTTCTCCATCAAATATGAATGAGATCCTTGCTGGGTAGAGTAATCTTGGTTTTCCCTTTCATCCCTTTAAATGTGTCCTGCCACTCCTTCTGGCTTGCACAGTTTCTGCTGAAAGATCATCTGTTAACCTTATGGGGATTCCCTTATGTGTTATTTGTTGTTTTTCCCTAGCTGCTTTTAATATGTTTTCTTTGTATTTAATTTTTGATAGTTTGATTAATATGTGTCTTGGCATGTTTCTCCTTGGATTTATCCTGTATGGGACTCTCTGTGCTTCCTAGACTTGATTAACTATTTCCTTTCCCATACTAGGGAAGTTTTCAACTATAATGTCTTCAAATATTTTCACAGTCCCTTTCTTTTTCTTTTCTTCTTCTGGGACCCCTATAATTCGAATGTTGGTGCATTTAATGTTGTCCCAGAGGTGTCTGAGACTGTCCTCAGTTCTTTTCATTCTTTCTTCTTTATTCTGCTCTGTGGTAGTTATTTCCACTATTTTATCTTCCAGGTCACTTATCTGTTCTTCTGCCTCATTTATTCTGCTACTGATCCCTTCTAGAGTATTTTTAATTTCATTTATTGTGTTGTTCATCGTTGCTTGCTTCCTCTTTAGTTCTTCTAGGTCCTTGTTAAATGTTTCTTGCATTTTGTCTATTCTATTTCCAAGATTTTGTATCATCTTTACTATCATTATTCTGAATTCTTTTTCAGGTAGACTGCCTGTGTCCTCTTCATTTTTTAGGTCTGGTGGGTTTTTACCTTGCTCCTTCATCTGCTGTTTGTTTTTCTGTCTTCCCACTTTGCTTATCTTACTGTGTTTGGGATCTCCTTTTTGCAGGCTGCAGGTTCATAGTTCCCGTTGTTTTTGGTGTCTGTCCCCAGTGGCCAAAGTTGGTTCAGTGGGTTGTGTAGGCTTCCTGGTGGAGGGGACTATTGCCTGTCTTCTGGTGGATGAGGCTGGGTCTTGTCTTTCTGGTGGGCAGGTCCTTGTCTGGTGGTGTGTTTTGGGGTGTCTTTGGCCTTATTATGATTTTAGGCAGCCTCTCTGCTAATGGGTGGGGTTGTGTTCCTGTGTTGCTAGTTGTTTGGCACAGGGTGTCCAGCCCTGTAGCTTGCTGGTCATTGAGTGAAACTGGGTCTTGGTGTTGAGATGGAGGTCTCTGGGAGATTTTCACCATTTGATATTACGTGGAACTGGGAGGTCTCCTGTGGACCAGTGTCCTGAAGTTGGCTCTCCCACCTCAGAGGCACAGCACTGACTCCTGGCTGGAGCACCAAGAGCCTTTCATCCACATGGCTTTTGGGAGGTCTGAGGTCTTCTGCCAGCATTCAGTGGGTGTTCTATAGGAGCAGTTCCACATGTAGATGTATTTCTGATGTATCTGTGGGGAGGAAGGTGATCTCTGCGTCTTACTCTTCTGCCATCTTCCTCAACTCCTCTTAAAAAGTATTTATTGATATCTCTCTGGCCCATGGTCCCCAGGACTGTCGCGGCTTTGTCCGCCATGGCCCCTCCAGAGCCGGCAGCCTCAGTGAGGCAGCCCTCCCTCAGGCTCCGGGGCAGTTCTGTGACGGCGGAGGGAAGAGACCCCGAGCCGGGAGTTCCAGCTCTGTGGAAAAACCAGAAAAGATGTTTGATATGATTTCAGTTTTCTTAAGTTTGCCACGGCTTGATTTATGAACCAAGATGTGATCTATCCTGGAGAATATTCCATGTGCACTTGAGAAAAAAGTGTATGCTGCCACTTTCAGATGGAATGTTCTATAAATATCAATTAAATCTATCTGGTCTATTGTGTCATTTAAAGCTTGTGTTTCCTTATTTATTTTCTGTTTTGATTATCTGTCCATTGGTGTAAGCGGGGTGTTAAAGTCCCTTACTATTATTGTGTTACTATCAATTTCCCCTATCATGGTTGTTAGCATTTGCCTTATGTATTGAGGTACTCCTATGTTGGTTGCATAAACATTTATAATTGTTATATTTTCGGCTTGGATTGATCCCTTGATCATTATGTAGTGTCCTTCCTTGTCTCTTGTAACATTCTTTATTTTAAAGTCTATTTTATCTGATACGAGTATTGCTACTCCAGGTTTCTTTTGATTTCCATCTGCATGGAATATCTTTTTCCATCCCTTAACTCTCACTCTGTATATGTCCCTGGGTCTGAAGTGGGTGTTTGTAGACAGAATATATATGGGTCTTGTTTTTGTATCCATTCAGCCAGTCTGTGTCTTTTGGTTGGGGCATTTAATCCTTTTACATTCAAGGTTATTATCAACATGCATGTTCCTAATACCATTTTCTTAATTGTTTTGTGTTTGTTTTTGTGTGTCTTTTCCTTCTCTTGTGTTTCCCACTAGAGAACTTTCTTTAACATTTATTTTAAAGCTGGCTGAATTCTCTTAGCTTTTGCTTGTCTGTAAAGCTTTTGATTTCTCCCTTCAATCTGAATGAGATCCATGCTGGGTAGAGTAATCTTGGTTGTAGGTTTTTCTCTTTCATCACTTTAAGTATATCCTGCCACTCCCTTCTGGCCTGAAGGTTCTGCTGAAAAATCAGCTGATTTTGGGAATCAGCTTATGGGATTTCCTTTGTATGTTATTTTTTGTTTTTCCCTTGCTCCTTTTAATATTTTTTCTTTGAATTTAGTTTTTGTTAGTTTGATTTATATGTGTCTTAGTGGTTTTCTCCTAGGGTTTATCCTGTATAGCACTCTCTGCATTTACTTGACTTGGGTGACTATTTCCTTTCCCATGTTAGAAAGTTTTCAACTATAATCTCTTCAAATATTTTCTCAGACCCGTTCTTTTTCTCTTCTTCCTCTGGGACCCCTATAATTTGAATATTGGTGTGTTTAGTGTTGTCCCAGAGGTCTCTGATATTGTCTTCAAATTTTTCATTCTTCTTTCTTTATTCTGCTCCTTGGCAGTTATTTCCACCAGTTTGTCTTCCAGCTCATTTATTCGTACTTCTGCCTCAGTTATTCAGTTATTGATTCCTTCTAGTGTATTTTTCATTTCAGTTATTCTCTTCATCATCTCTGTTTTTTCTTTAGTTCTTCCAGATCTTTGTTAAATATTTGTTGTATTTTCTCAATCTGTGCCTCCATTCTATTTCCGAGATTCTGGATCATCTTTACTATCATTACTCTGAATTCTTTTTCAGGTAGATTGCCTATTTCCTGTTCATTTATTTGGTCTTGTAGGTTTTTACCTTGCTTCTTCATCTGTGACATATTTTTTTACCATCTTATTATTTATTTTTATTTTTTTGGATGCGTGGGATTGAGTTCCTGTCTTATTGGTTGTTTGGCCTGAGGCTTCCAACACTGGAGTTTGTAGGCTGTTGGGTAGAGCTGGGTCTTGGTGCCAAGATGAAGAACTCTGGGAGACCTCACTCTGACGAATATTCCTTGGGGTCTGAGGTTCTCTATTAGTCCAGGGGTTTGGACTTGGAGCTCCCATTGCAGGAGCTTCCGCCCACCCCCTGGCTCATGAATCAATCCTGCAAGCCATGTGGGGCAGCCAAAAAAAAAAAAAAAAGAGAATATTAGCAAAGAGTAAAAAATAAAATTATGTTAGGAAACTAACAGATATGTTAGAAAAAATATAAAAGTAAAAATATAGATGAAACAAGAACCGGAAGGTAAAAGAGAAGAAGAAGAAGAAAAAAAAAAATGATGGGAAAGGCCTTTGCTGTGGAGGGCGGAGCCTATGCTTAGGACCCACAAGGCTGGAAAAGGCCCTGGCAGGGGAGTGGGGGGTGGAGGGTTGGCCTTAGGCTCAACAGGAACAGAAGGGGCCCAGCTGTGCCTTGTGCCTCTGGTCTCACAGGGTGGGGGACCCCACCTGGGAGCCCATCAGGCTTCCTGGGCCCAAGTGGGAAGGGAAAACACCCTCTGCTCCTCTCCCACTCCCCTGGTCCTGGAGGACCCCTCCCGCCTGCCTCTCTTGCTCTCCGCAGGCCTCCCTCCTACACCCCCAGGATCCATGGGCTGGAGGGGGTTTTGCAGCTGGGGGTCCTGATATGGGAGCCTAGTAGGATTCCCTGCCCAAGTCCATTTTTTTCTATCATTACTTTTAAAATGTTTGTCTAATAATTTTCTGATAATTCCACTGTCATTTTTTATCTTTGTTCTGTACATAATATCTTTTTTTGGTGGCTGAAATTAAGATTTTCTCTTTGGGGCTTCCCTGGTGGCGCAGTGGTTGTGAGTCCGCCTGCCGATGCGGGGGACGCGGGTTTGCGCCCCGGTCCGGGAGGATCCCACATGCCGCGGAGCGGCTGGGCCCGTGAGCCATGGCCGCTGGGCCTGCGCGTGCGGAGCCTGTGCTCTGCAGCGGGAGAGGCCACAGCGGTGAGAGGCCCGC